>NC_045742.1:11405462-11417581 GCF_008692095.1 Etheostoma spectabile
ATATGTTTTCAAAATGTTATCTGTTTTACATCTAAATGTTTCACCAGGGAAATTGAAATTATTGCAAAACTTGCACTGTTACATTTGTTGCCATCTCCTCTAAGGAGCATTTAAATACACCGTAAGCTTTTGGATAGTGGCACAACGTGTTGCTGTAAAATGAGCTAGCACTGGTGGCTACGCATTAACATGCACTTTATTTGAATTGGAGAAATGCTGCAGGCAAGAGTTAATTTCTTAAAATTAAACTAAGCATATTGGTACAGAGGTTTATGGTAATCTGACCAGCATGTCTCTGAGGCATTACAGAAAATGTTCACTGCTTGTGGGGAAATATTAAATAGCTGGTTGTTTGTTATTAACTGGATTATGTTGCTGTATGATGAAGGAGAAGTGGGTGGTTGAGGGGTTTGGGGGGTTCTGCTAAAGTTACTTTAAGTTTTTGCCATCAACCATACAGAGTGGGTAATGACTATATCAAAGAGCTGCAAGCTGAGCTCTGCACCAACATGTCAGAATCTTGACAAATCACCTAGGATACATTTTTTGTAATTTCTTTGTGTGGTACTTCTGCTTCATTAGATACAGTACAAAACGTGACAAATGTAGGAGGAAAAAAGAGGATGACATTTGATAAAGGTTGCAAACTATTCTCACACCCACAGTGGTGCATGTACAATTCATACCCTAATTCCCTGAACCTTTTGGATATAGCAGATTTTCTCAGATACGTTTTCGCTCTAATATATTATCATTAGACATTGAAGTGGGAACTAAAGATGGTGTGCTGTTTTATGGCCACCAGTGTTTCATGTTCAGTATTCTTCTCATCTGCTTATACAGCACATAATGTTGCCATATAAAGTTTGGACAATGTGAAATGGCCTTTCTCTAACTTAAAAGTCCAGTTGTAACTACAAAACCTTTCAAAGTGAGACAATCTTTGCCTCATGCGTAGCTTGGATAGCGGCTCATGGCACGTGGCCTAGTGACATGGCCCAAGTCTTTGTGCAGGGGCAGCTGAAGATGAGAATTAATGGCAGGGCTCAAACCACGACCTTTATTCCTACATTATAATATCTCCCCTGGCAGCACTGAATGAAAGGTGGGTTAGCACAAGATGAGATTCTCTTAAAACTCTTTATCAGCAGAGCAGAGTCACACCCATACGTTCGCCTTCCCTGTAGTTCTTTAGGTCCTCATAACATAGCCTACATTGTTTTGTTTTTACATTTCAATGTGGAGTCAATGTTGGTGTTGTAAATTGCATGTCGGCTGGCTAATTCAAATAGATCATGATTTCAGAGGTGTATGGTTTCCCACAGTGGAGCACCACTGCAATAGCATTGCAGCATGAAATAGTAATAATAATACAAAGTTTCTATAATGGCTACATCTGTAAATAGAGAAGCTCTGGGAAATCCGTATTTCTTTCTTTACTGACCGTGCACAGTAGTGTACTGAGCATTGAAATATTCATACTCTTTTTTTTCTTTATTTTTTTTTTTTCTTTTTTTTTCTTTCACAGATCCTTTGCTTTTTTAATGTTAAAAGGCCCGGAAATAGCACATGCACCTCCTTTCATTCCATCTTTCTCTAACTCTCCCCTGCAAAGTAAAGAGAAGCAGATGCACAAAAAGATTGCTTGCTGAGAAGAGTGGACTATTTCGTTGACACAAACATGTTTAGCCAGGCCTGTTTTATTTGACCATCAGCATGGGTATTTGATTTTGCAGGACCAATTGTGAGATTTAAAGTGCACTATTTTTGTGTAGACACTCACAAGGACTATTTACTTGTACAAGTTATGGCTTTACGTGTCTTAAAAATAAATAATAGATAAAGAAAAGTTGTTTTTCTCTTCTACCCGGTCTTTTGGGAAGTGACAAATTGCACAAATGCATTGTCTCGTCAGCCTTGTATCAGAGAGAGAGAGAGAGAGAGAGAGAGAGAGAGAGAGGGGGAGGAAGAGAGATGTTTTGTCAACTTTCATGTGTAAGTGAAACAATGTTTTATCAGCAAGCAAGTGTACAGATGCACCCTGTTATCAGACTGGGTTAGTAGAAGCCATGTTGACTCTTTTCTTTCCCTGTTCCCCCTCCTACCTCAGGCTACGTGAAAATGAAGGCCTTAATTGATTTAACGGTTGTTCACTCCCACATGCATTAACAGATGCAACACCAAGCAGTGCTAGAACGGGGGGGAGGGAGGATACAGTAAGAAAAAAAAGTCATCGCAGAAGGGGCACCAATTTAGAATCTTCCCAAGTGATACCTTGGTTACTAAGGAGATAGAAACCTTGTGGGTGTGTGCATGAGGATGTGATTTGATCTTGTATGCCATGAAAGGTTGCTGGGGGAAAGCAGTGTGGGCCATCTAGCCAGGTCGAGATTTATTCCCATTCAGAGGACCATTATTGTTGACCTTGTCTTGCCTGGGAAAGCCAGAGTAAACAGAGGCCTAATAAATCAACTTTAACAAGCCCAGTAGTCCTGGCTGGTGGAGCAGCCATGCAGCTCTGACTCACAGGGCTGGATTAATCCACACTACCTCCTCTCCATAGAGGATACCTGTAGAGTCTGATTTGGCTGATAGTTTGTATGCAGACGCGCAGGGACATTTAATTGCTCCACTGAATGCATCTCCCCAGCCAATGTGTTTGTATTCACACTCAGGGCTGTGTTTGTGCAAGAGATACAGAGCAGTCAAAAGAGAGAATGCATAATCACACTCTTATACAGGATTTTTAAACTACACTAGAAATTTCATTACATGCTTACCTGGTGTTCCAGTGTGGGCAATATTTGTTGAGCAGATTGACTTGGCTGCCTATTTGATTCCTCATCAGTTTCATATCCCCTCGACGTCAAGGGAGATCATCAATGATTCATACTTTATACTGCACCTCCCTGCAATGGAAATGCATTAATACAAATCCTAATATTGTGTCAACGTAATAAAACTGTTTACCAGTCACTGTTGTGTTTTTGTCTGGAACTTCAGATGATTGTTTTATTGCAACATTTTCTTTTTTCTTTAGCAAACGAGAGATTAACTCGCAGCACAGTGTTTCAATACAACCACACACACACACACACACACACACACACACACACACACACACACACACACACACAACACACCACACACACACACACACACACACACACACACACACACACACACACACACACACACACACACACATCCCTCGCCCCATTCTCCCACCACACCCTGTCTCACCCCAAGTCTCCTGTTCTTTGCCTCAGGGGTGTTAATGTGAGTGGGTGCTGAATAGTAATTTTTGAGTTTAGCTCGTGGGATGGGTTTAGAGTGAATATATAAAGAATTGGCACTGTCAGTCAGTCAATAAATCAGTCTGTCATTCTAGCTGACAGGTGGTCGAGGGAGGAGCCCTGATATCATGTACAGAGACATTCAGAGCTTCCCTTCAAGGGTCGAGCACAAAAACTAAACTAAATTCTGTTTAATCTGACGGGGACGTAAATGAGTTGAAATATATACATATAAGGAACCAGCAGCATATGGATGACATCTTAATTGTCTCAATGCTTTTCTTTGGTAGTTGCTTGCTGTTTTCATACATTGAAAATTGGTGTGTATGCACACACATGCATGTACGTGACAGTCTCTGTGTTTGCACGTGGTGTGTGTGTGTGTGTGTGTGTGTGTGTGTGTGTGTGTGTGTGTGTGTGTGTAGGCAAGTAAATGCAGGAGAGTTATTCTTCCAGTGTCATATTTTTGGCATGGTTGTGTTGTGTCCCAGGCTGCTGCACAGTTGGTGAATATCAATGCAGTGTGGCGTAGTGACAGGGACTGAAGCTGACATGTTGTCACACTGTGATGAAAAGCACTCTGAGATGATGTGGCGGGAGTGTTCCTCCTGTCCTCAGAGAGATGGCAAGCTGGCTATGGCATTTGTGTATTCGTTTGTGCTTCCATGCCTGTGTGAGAGTATGTGTGTGTGCGTACTTGTTGGTTTTTTTCTGGGTGAACTTGTGATTGTGTACGTCTTTTGCTTGGTTTAGAAACCCATATCACTTTACACACAAAGCGTATGGTTTTGCTGCTGTTCTGTTTTTGATGTAGCAGTGGCTAAGCTATATCTGAACATGTGTGCCATAAAAAAAAAAAAATCAAAGTTAGTGTGTGTTAAGCAACTAGCTGGACTGTAAACCAACAAAGGTGTCAACCATCTCGGTTATTGAGTCATTCTCATTAAGTACTGTCATGTACTGTTTAAGAATAACTCCCCTTATTCTTGTGGCTGCTAAGGTTTTTAAGCATTATTCTGGCTGTGTTAAAGGTGATATATCTCTACTATTTATAGGATCCCAGTGGAAACTTGACTCTTATTATAATTTTACTACTACAATTCTACTACTTCTTCCATTTTATTCACATTTAAATTCTTACAGTTGAGATGTGCAGCTCTTTGACCGTGCGTACACCAGCATGTTTGCATGTCCTGTGCTTTCTCGCGGAAATGCCACTGCGTATCAGAAGAAGCATTTTCTCCCTTTCCGTCCCTTGCCAGTTTTCCTGGATTTCACAAGCACTCCATCACATCTCCCTGAACTTGGTGTACTCTCTACCCTCTACTCCCCTGGAGAGCTGACATGTGAAGAGAAAAGAGTCCTGCTGGTCTGAGCAAACTCTGGTGGGGCCTGCTCAGGCCTCTCGTTTCCTGTTTTGGGCAAAAGTTCAACTCTCACTTGGGCTTAGGGATGTTAAAAGCATTGCTTAATGCATATGTCTTTGTCTCAGTGGACCTTCATAGATAGATAAGAGACATGCCCCACCTGGTTACTGCCCAACTCTCAGATTAATTATTGAACAGACGAACACGAGTGCACAATTGCCTGTGGAGCACAACACAATCTTCTCTGTCAGTGATTTTTTTTTGTTTGTCTTTAACTCAAAACATACAGTCAAACACGCACACAGACACATATCACATGCAAGATTACATTTCCCAGGTAAGTGCTGAAGCACAATTAAGATTGAAAAGGCAGAAGTAATCAAGATAACTGATTGAAAAAAGAACAAAGCACAGGAATGTAATCCTGTCATATACCCACCCATAAGCTATTGAAGAAGTCATGTTCTAAGAGAAGTGTTAGACTTGACACTTGTGTTGTTTTACATGCAACCTTGAGGATTGTGGGGTATGAGACAAGAGATGCTCTCTGGAATCCACCTTATTTAATCTCCTAGTGTATTTCTCTTTGCTACTGTATTGAGTGCTTGTGGTTTGGTGTATGGAAGAAATTGGTTCGGTAAAGTTGGGGAAGTGAATGAAATTGAGTTTCTGTTGTACTTTACTTTGTTGATGTTTTGTGCGCTTATAAGTGTGTGTGTGTGTGTGTGTGTGTGTGTGTGTGTGTGTGTGTGTGTGTGTGTGTGTGTGTGTGTGTGTGTGTTGCATGCGTGGCCCTCCACGACTGCCTGTTCTCCTGTGTTAGCAGTGTGTTACTGAATATGAAACACTGTCAATCAGGGAGTTGTCTGCTGTCTCCCCTGTCCTAATTGCACCCCTAACCCTGTCTCTCGTCTCTCACAGCCCTTGGTTGCAGGGTAGCATTTCATTTCCACAGAGGAGTCCTTTTTGATACAATAGTCTCATTGAAGTACTCCTCTCCAGATGTTCTCTCCATAGATAAATCTGCTATTCAGATCTCTATAATTGATTGTAATATGCAGAATTAATGCCTAGGGTTATAAAGAGAATTCTTGGAAACGTTTTTTTCTCTTTCCTTTTGAAATTCAAAACAAGAAAGCACCACAATGCACTTTTTTCTTCTGCCCAGGCTCAGCATACAAGTGCAGTGCAGCGGTGTCTATTTGCATATTCTCTAGCTGATTCTGTGCAAAACAACTTGAGTATTGTTACAGACGTAATTAGGTAGATGATCAAACAGGCTTTTTTGTGACGTTCCCTCCTTCAGCCTCTCTAATGCCGCTCAGAGTAACACTGATACCAATGGCCAATTTCCATTTAGAGTTAAAATCTTTATTACAAAGTGTGGCTGCTAATGATGATTTTCATGCACAGCAGTTATAAGTGTATGTGGTGACTTTAAGAGAGTAGACTGTTGTCAAGTTCAGAAAGTGATAAAGTCACAGAGACAGACGAGACAGACAGAGGGAACGACTGAGAGAGTGACACACGGCGATGATGAGTAGTGAGCTCATTTGGAATTCCAGTGTGTTGGTAATATTAAGGGAACCTCGGCAGCCCTTGTTGAATTATAGATCACACCAGCATGATTGGACGAGGTTAGGCCATTGTAACACCGACTTAATAATTTACAGATTGTATTATTACAGTAATAATTGCATGGGGATGGTAAGCATTATTTTTAGTCCTCTACATATATGACAGAAGAGAGCTGTGTGTATTATTGTATGTGTAAAGGTCTTACAAAGAGAAGTCTTGACACAATTGTCAATTTTACTTAATTTTACTACTTCGTCACCTTTAAATCTGCAGATCTGTACAATATTTTTTTTTTCCCAGAGTGATGTGTTTTATGTGAAGGCCATGCTATTTTTTAGGTTGCTGTGGTTCAGCAGATAATTGAAGGTTTGTTCACCTGCTCTGTTTTGGAGTGACTTCCTGAAGAAAGTGGAGTGACATAGTTTTCACTTAGACTGCACCCTCTGCCCTGAAATCTCTCACCAACCCATGTCCTCATTTCAACCTTGGGATGAGAATGGACATTGGGTCACTCATTGTCAGTGTCGGGCTCAATGATTTAACCTACTTGGCATCATCAGTGTCCGCTCTCTGCACAGATGTGTTCACACAACATACACACAAATACATTATTCACTCTTTCTGCTTCTTGTTCTTATTATTACCCCATTTGATTTCATCTTTTTCCTTCTTTTCCTTTTACTTCTCTTTGAACCTGGTGGGATGTGTGACTTCATGACACATTGCCCCTTGTATGTGTGCAATGTCGCTGTGACTTCACACGACAATGGGTCAGTCCATTATGTCTTCAAAGAATCAAGTTTATGAACAAAGGATGTCCCAGCTTTCAGTCTACTAGATATGTGGAGGCATTGTCTTTCCAGAGAATAACGTGGCAAGAAGCAGGCTCCATGATGATGGCGTAGGAAATGAGAATTTATAGAGTGCTAGAGGACACCGAGGTTGGTAGTGATAGGACCATGGAACAACCTCATTAACTTCACCCCCTGTTGTTGGCAGTAGGTGAAAATCAAGTCAGGCAGGCACACATATATCCTAGTTGGCCACTTTTTTTCCTCGACAGACTGCTTTGTCTTTTGCCCTAATATAAGTTGACAGACAGTTAAGTATCCCCATTGCACATCTGCACACTGTGTGTTTGTGCACGCCTGCATTCATATGCTGGCGTGGTTTGCCTGTAGATTGCAAAGGCAGGACTTCCTCAGGAGATGGTGAAGTTACAGAGAAAGCAGGCTGATTGTCTCTGTGTTGCATCAGTTGGAAGGCGATGGGATGGATTTACCACCTCTATGTTGATACTGTGTTAATGTACTGCCATAAGAAAACTGTTTTTTGTACTTTCTAATAATTTACTGCAGGCCTACATCAAATGTACCTGTTAATAACTTATAAAATGTTGGTAACTTTTTAGATGAAAAGAAAAGTTTTCTGATAATGGATATATCACATCTTCAAACCTTTATAACTACCTCCTTTTGGAGTTTTTTTTGTGAGGATTTTACTTTTTTTGCCTTAAGAGACTTCAGAACTAGGAGATAATATCAATGTGATATTGATAGTGTGATATGAGTTTCCTATCTTTCTGTAGGTTTTTGCCTATTATGGTGAAATAGCACAAATGTTGGAGTGCAGCAATTGCAAAACAAGATGACATGTTGGAAGTGGTCCATGAGGGTTTTAAATTGTTTGTAGAAGATGACATGTTTACTATCGTTGTGTTTTTTTGTAACAGGATTCATACTTTGGTACCTAAATCATTTTACTTCTGTTGGCTAGTCAACATGAAAAATGATATCATTTTTATGAGCGACATTAAAAAAAACAGATATTTGTAACACTTTAAATAGAAAGATTTATGTTTCTTTGTTCTGACCTTTTGTCAGCAGAATCTTGTGCAAATTCTTTGTTTTGTGAACTATGCTGTAAGATAAACCAAGGCTACACTGTGCTACAGTTTTTAATGTCTCCGTTTATGTTCATCAATGAAAAACAAAATGAAAACAATAGGCTTTTTAAAGCAACTTCTTTTCTAGGCCCAGTGGTTATACAGCCTATTTGTGACTGTCGGTTTCATTAGGTTTTAAGAACGGAAAGCCGGTAACATAATAATGAGTGCTCCGTTTGCAGATGACTACAAATAAGAAGAAAAAAATGAATCCAAAATAAGGTAATTGCTATGGAAGAAAGCCATAATTGGCCACTCAGGTTTGTAAAAACTAATAGAGGACAACTGAGACAAACCTAAATAGATGCTGTTGTAGAGATTGTTCTTTTTTTTGTCACTTTCTTTGTGGAAAAAAAGGGAATAGTCAGTGAGTGTACTTTCTGACAATGAACACACACAAGAATGCTACATTTCAATCTCAGTTAAAGTACTATACATTATTTTACTTTGAAGTGTGCTCATTGTGACATCTTTACCTTTACCACATAAACCTTTAACGTGCGAAAGTTTGAAATAAGTATTACACGCTCTGTGTTGCTGCATCCTATTGTCAGAGTAATTATGAGCGTCGTCAAATCTACATTTTTTTGCTCCATTAAAATTTTACCATAACTGAAAATAACAGAAACACTTGAAATTGGATATTGGTTGATTTATTGCATGGCCATATTGACAGCAGAAAGTTATATTGTGACAATTTGGCAATGAGGTTTTATCTTTACTCTGGAAATGATCATTTAAATCTGAGCAATCTGCATCCTTGTTGTCCCTCTCAGATGGGGGTCTGCGAACCACTTTCTTCCAGCCTAGCAGAGGAACCTCTTCTCCATGCAACTCTTTTAATTGGGACGCTACGGTTGAAATTGGAGTGGCTGGGACCCAGAGGGACTCACTATTTCTATCTTACCCTGTACACTTTTAACTTGCAAGTTAACGACCATGCCAGACCATTATGTTTAGACACACAGCATGATTCAAACACCGCATATCTCTCATTAAATACACGCACCTCTATTTTCCTGTAAATAACCCACCCATCCTATCTAGCAGCATTTTTAAATGTTGATATTTATTGAAATGCCAATCCCAGCAGGTTTGACTTTTGGTGCCTATATAAAATGGTACTTGTGCTGGTATGGTGTGTCGTGATGCTATTGCACATTTTGAACCCCTGAATAATATCCTACTGCTGCTCTCACTTTATGAAAGTGGATATGCATTCAGAAAGGTATATTTGTTTGCTAAGAGGTTGAAAATTTTAAATTAAATGACACCTGGAGGTTGCATATTGCATATTCAAAATGCACAACAAATATATATATATATTTTTTAAATCTTTCCTTTAGCCACTATTTTTTTTCTCCAGATACACATTTAAATGTAGTTTAATGTATGCCATCTGATTTGAGGACAGCTGTTTGCTCTCTAATAAGATTTAAAACGAGGCCTGAGTCATCAGGTAAAGCACCTCGTTCTCACTTTTTCTGCCCACTCAATTTTGCTGTGCCCTGCTTTTGTAGCAATAATCCTGTCCTTTGTGCTATCGCTGTTGTTTAAACACACACACACATACTCACACACATTAAAATGACAATTACACAGTCTCATTGAACATTTGCCAATTATTTTATCATACACATTTTCTATTTCACTGCACCTTTTAAATCATGACGTTGTTGAGTATCTCAGAGTTATAGCTTTATCTCTTTGCAGGACACAATATTATTTTTTAGATGTGTGTGTGTGTGTGTGTGTGTGTGTGTGTGTATTTATGGGGATGGTGGTTTGGCTACTGGTTTCTCTGGCATCTCAGCAGCAGCACCTTTAAAGCTTTGTGAGTCCCTGAGAGTGCTCGGAAAAAAGAATATGTTGGCAAGCTCAGGCATCCTGCCAGCTTGTCCATCTTTTTCTACATGGGCTGCTGCTGCTGCTGCTTGGGGTCACCATTCAGGTCAGGTTGATCTGTCAGCAGGACTAGTTTTCCTTTCACTGTCGGGTACACACACACACGCACACGGTCTGTGGAAAATATAACAAATACCCAACGGTAAAAGAATATCTATAGCTATTAATGTGTAGGGGCACATTATGCATTATGACGTTTCTTGTATTGCTGTCATACATTTCCTGAACTGTTAGTAGACAACTTCGAAATAAATAGTGATGCATTTTAATGTTGGTATTCATGATGTCACCCTTTAATTTGGGTGGCAGTATCATTTTGGGAAATGCACAGCCCTGTACACATGCACTCACTCAACAGATCATTTTCAGATTTTCTGTTCTGGCTAAACTCTTTCAGAATTGAAATGCTCAGGAAGGCTCCTGGTTCTTCCTTCTCCCTCCCACTCTTACTCTCTCTCTTTCTCTCCCCGTTCAGTCTCCGCTTTCTGCCCCACGCTCCCGTACCTTAGAGGCAAGTTCTGACATGAGATGGAGTCCCGGCTTCCCTCTGTTCTCCCTTTGATAGATGTGTGGGGTCTAATGGAAGTGAAGCGATGGGGACTGGGAAGAAGCTGAGGGACTGTATAAACCATAGGGGTCTGGAATTGGATAGTTAGAAGGTTGCCACAGTGCATTAGTGCGGGGGACACGGAGTGGGAATGTCGGGAATGGTTTTTTCGTCAGTGATTGGGTCCCCTGTCACCAAGCCTGCTGGTTTAAATGATGCCTGATTAATTGAATGAGCCACACACTCTGCATTGACTACACTGATAAGGACTTCGTACAACACACCAAGTCCCCTGTATTACTTTCACCACAATTGCAGCATGAATCTGTTCATGACAGTTTAGATTATCCAATGAAACTATATTACCCACAGTGCAATAGTTTGCCAGTGTATCTTGGGTTCTCAATTCTAAGTAATTGGCTTTATAGTGAAGGAATAGTAGAAAAACTGCCACATCTGGTTGTGTTTTTAGAGATTGTGGGTTGTGTTACTCAGCAGGTCAATCAACTCTTACCTCGCTTTATATGCTTGACATACCAGTATGATGAAACAGGATGTCAACACAGTAGGCAAGCCTGCAGCAATACAGTAGACTACAGTACATCTGAGAGATTACCCAGGTATTCAGATGTATTAGAAACTATTTCAAAGGATTAAAATGTTTCTGCCTCACCTAAAGTGTGACATCAAATACAGTTTCTTCACTTAGGGAGGGTAAGCGGATTTAGGCTCTCTCCTTTTTATTATTTCTTGAAATGGTGTTGAAACGGCCCAGGACGGACTGGCGTCAAGGTGTGTAGAAAGGATCGATTCCTCCTTCTTAGAAGCCGACAAACACAGGGCCCCATGCCTTTATGCCAATGCATTAGAAGATTAAAAGTAATGTCTGAACGTGGCAGTCACTTCCTAAGCCGCCTCCTCCCACACCCAATCTCCACTCCCCTCTCTGCCGTCAGATGAGGTGCTGCACTGTATCGATCCCTGACGCCAATTTCTTGATTGCAAATTCTGATGTGAAGAATCCGGCCTAATGCCATAATCATACACTTGTGATTATGGGGGAGTCTCTTCTAATCAAAGATCCAGGCTGCCGTGCCAGAAGGCAGCACAGGGAAGCAATCAGTAAATGATCGTTTAGAGAGACTGACTGAAAATATCCGGCAACCTTCCGAGTCTTTTCTTTCTTTCTTTCTTTCACTACTTTGGTTCCAGCATAGGCATAATCCTCAACTGTGATTGCAGCAAACTAGGTGGATGAAAAGCCAGAGCTTTTTAATGGCAATTGAAGGGAATCTACAATAATTGCTAGTTGCATGTCAAATTATTGTATTCATCAGTGTTAAGGTGGGATCTCGTTGCTTATTTATGGTACTCTGAAGCCCTCTACACAGTCAAAAAACAGGTGTTCAGAGTTCTTTGCAGCACATGAGAAAACCTAACTTCATACACAGTCTTAACTACATTAGAAAAACTGAACCTTA
>NC_045742.1:11417591-11454454 GCF_008692095.1 Etheostoma spectabile
CCTGTAAGCTAATTGACACTGGCTTGTAGTTATTTATAAAGATAAGCTGATTTTGCTGGGCAGCGTTGAAGTCTCTGGGCATCTTCTTTAATAGTGTATCAAAAGTTCAGCCAAGGTCACTGGTAGAAGCTGACAGGGTGACATATGTTGTTTCCCCCATTGACACCAGCTACTGGCCCAAATATCTAATTAGCTTAGTAAAGTGCTTATGTGCAGTGGGAGGTAGAGCATGGAGGCTTCCTCCAGAGCACACTTTTTAATAAGCTGATTCTTCTTTTTAACAGAACAGAAAGACCCCTATCCAGCTGACCTCTGTACTTAACATGTGTTAAGAGCCAGGGCAGTGGACTAGAAAGTCAGGCTCTGTGTGAGGCAGAAAATAAATGTCCTAATAGGATATACTACACCCCTTCCCCTAAAAAACTATTTTTTCTTTGTGCAGTTTGCACTAACTGAGAAAATCAAGATGCGGCTCCACACCATGCCAGTTAATATATTTCCCCTTTTTAAATGCAGTCTTCAAGTACTTATTGTTTCTTGCCTCACTCTTCTCTGCAGTATGTCAGTGCAGTAAGTAATGCTAATAATTTTAGGATGTTCACCTTGACAGGAAACTGGCTGTTTTCTTTCAATAGCTCATTCAAAGACTCATGTGGTGTATTGTTTTTTTGATGTGCAGCAATGAGGTACTTCAACGGCTATGGTTTAACCTATGGGGAATAAAGCTTGATGTACCTCTCGTTTTCACAGAGATGGAAATGAAATCGTTGTGGATGTGCACAGACCTTTCAAATGTATTGATAGGTTAGCTCTTTTGTTTGTTGATAGTTTCAGTGTTGCTTGTGTTTTCCATGTAAATCAGTATGAAATTGAGCTATTCCTTCAATAGTGCAAGCTGAAAGACATACAAGGTGTTTTGAAACAGTCATTTTGAGCAATCGTGTATCAAGACAGTCCAGATTCAAGTTGTAAATGAATATAGACAGAATTCTGTTTATGTCAACTGATTTGGTCGTTGGAATTTTGATTAAGTTATTATCAAAACCATCATAATTGAACCTGTATGTCAAGTTCCATTCAGTAGTTCAGAATTGATTGTAATGATCATTTTTCAGAGAATTATATTATGTTTGGAAGATGCTAACATTTTCATCAGAATGTGCTAAATGTGAAAAATGCTCCAAATGAGCTGTACTTGAGACACAGATTGCCACGGGAAAACAATGTTCTCTTTAACAACATAAATGTCTACTACAGAGCTACATGAAAACATATTTCCTCTTTGATAATGTGCTTGTCTGCTATGATGTCTCATTTTAAATAATGGTTTTCAGTAAGTAGTCAAAAAGCAGCACGAAGATCATCAACTGGGTAAATGGTTCTAAAAATGTGTCCTTTGGAGAAAAAAAAAATAATACAAGCAGCCATCCGGTATTGCCGTAAGTGTTGTTGATAAATGACTGCTAACAATATCAAAACAAAACTGAAAACAATCAAATGCCAGATGTTTTTTTCCTTATCTGTAATGGTTGTACATCAACATTTCATTTACTGTACTCTCCTTGTTTCATATAATCATTCCTTTCCTGTCTTCCTGCCTCTGCTACTCTCCCAGCCTGATGTTCACTTAGCCTGCCTGCAGAGGGAAGTCACTGACTGCATTAAGAACCACACACAAAAACCCTTGTTTCATGTAATTGCCAAGCACAAGCTTACATATTTACGTACACACACACACACACACCCACACACACACACACCCTATGACAGAAACAAACCTGCCTCTATCATTACACCATAGTTTGGACTCAATCTCAGCTATTACCTGATTAGGCATTAGGTAAGTGTGAGAGTAATGGAAATGTGATTGCCAGATGTGAACTACGCTTATTAAAAAACAGATAAACCCCATTCCCAATCAGGTGGAGCTAGTGCAGCCATGTACCATACTGCAACAAACTATACACTTACCAGGGTCGCCTAGATGAAACGAATGGGATTTTATGTAAACTGCTTGTCAGCTGAGATGCACACTGATCCTTTTTTCCACGGGACGGGGTGGGGGGTTGGTTTTGAATTGCTACAGTATGATGTGTTGTTTGTGTGTGCTTCTATGTTTATGTATGTGCTATGTCTGTGTATTAATGCTGATTTATTTGTTCTTCTGAGCCCGATTTGGCAACGACAGGCATGAATGCATACCTGCAGACATGGTTGTCATAGCGCACTCATACTCAAATATGATGTGGAAGCTTTAATAATGGATGTGAGCAGCAGCTGAAAAGGTGGAAAGGCATTGATTTATACCCACAGGTTTCCTGGGATTTTTATAGGATTGGCTAAATGTCATTACACTGCAGGTGGGGAGGTGATGAACTGTAATAAACTTTGATGTGGATGGGTGTGTGTCTTCTGTCATTGGCTCATAAACCGTAACACTGTGACAAGTCTCAAAAGATATACTACCTTCCCACCACCTGTCATCTTTTCAAATGCATACAGCACACACAACCGCGCTTGTAAACAAAAGTCTGAATGCATGCAAGTACAACGCAAACAAATGCATTCACACATGTGCTCACAGTACGTGTGTGTGTGTGTGTGTGTGTGTGTGTGTGTGTGTGTGTGTGTGTGTGTGTGTGTGTGTGTGTGTGTGTGTGTACACACACACAGTGTAACAGGAGTGGATCTTACAGGTCTTAGAAATTTAATTCAGTTTTTATTTACAGTATATAGCGCCAAATCACAACAACAGTTATCTCACTAGCTCTTTTTATGAAAGAGCGTGTCTTGACCGTATTCTGTGATGTTATTTACAGAAACTCAATAAAGAAATAGCCAACATCCATTAACGGGAGTGGATGGCTACCTGAAACAAAGCTCTTTGAGAAGAAATGAATAAAGAAAAGTGTCAAGTTGAGTTTCAAAGCCCTTCCAGATGGTTCTCTCCACAAGACCTAAGTTATTTGCATGTACTGTCCATGTGAGCTGAGTTACCCCCAGAGTACGTCCAGTCTCAAATACCACTTGATAAATATCCCTTTTAAAGTACGTTTAGAACAGATAAAATAATGTGCGATGAATTTGCTATTGATTGCGAGTTACCTAGGACACTCATGCGATTAATTGCAAATTAATATGTTAAATTATACAGTACAGCTTAGCATGTGCAATGCAACAGATTGATCTCGTATGTTAAAGTGGAGTCATTTTTGAAGGTTTAGTTTTAACTTTATACTGACATGAAAACCAATTGCTTACAAGAATGAGTTTTCAAGTTGTCAAGTTTAATCAAGATGCGTGAAAACATAAATTGTACAGATTTCAGCCCCAATGCCACAGTTTAACTGTGAAACTGAGATTAGTCTAATGTTTGGCAACAGCAATGAGCTTCTTCTACCTTTTAAAAAAGAAAAGAAATTTTGTGTAAAAGCAGTGGTTGAATTAGTAATGATACATCAAAACGTGTTTTTTTTAGATTATTTTTGGGGGATTTTAGGCCCTTATTTCCACAGGACAGATGAAGATATGAAAGGGGGGAGAGAGGGTGAATGACATGCTGCAAAGGGCATCAGGTCTGAGTGGAACCCAAGGCCGCTTTGTCGAGGAGTAAACCTTGATATATGTGCGCCTGCTCTACCAACTGAGCTAACCTGGACACTCAAAACGTGTTTTTAATTCCATATTAGTTTTAAAAAGAATACTGAACTAGAAAACCAATTTATTTTCTTTTTTTTTTTTACTTACTTATGGGCTGGATTGTGTTCCTGTCCTTTTTTGTGTGTAAAAAGCATTTGCTGCTGAAGCTAAGTAACTGTTGATAACTTGTATATCCCAATTGTTTGTAATGGTTTTAGGGTATATTCAAGTAATTTTTGATGTATTCTTGTATTTATTTTGCTTTAAAATGATAGTAGCCTTTGTTTGTTCATTACATCTACTGTGCCTCAGTGATGTCTGTATGAATGGCTTTATCAAGCACTTTTTTGGGCATGCTTTTTGTGTGCGTTAGAATGGTATGTTTTCTAAATACTGTGGTTCAAGTTAAATGCCACTTGAGCCTCACTTGTAAGTGAGACGGTTAGCTAAACTAGACCTTTGGCTTTCCTGTGTGAATATAAAAATCAGTCTGGCACCCCTGAGCCTGTCATCTGGCTTATTCTGCTATTTTTTTTTTGTCCAGCATTAAACAAATGCATCCTGATTTCATCCAATATTAAACAGCCATTAATTCTACCCCCCCACCCCTCTAATCTCAAATGAGCAAATCTGTCCTTGTTTCCTATCAACAAACAACTGCAGTGGATGCACCTTGAAGGTCAAGTCCCGTTCTCTAGTTAATTGGCTTGGATTTTTCTGATAGTGTTGCCAATGCAGAGCTTCTGCTAAGTGCGACATTAATATTCACACACTTGTTTATCTTCCATTGTATTGTTTTTTTCCCTGATTGGTTGTTATTGTCATCACATTCAAATAGAACCCGAGCTGTAAAGCTTTGTAGGATAGTTGTCAATTACTTCATTGTTCCGGTGTGGGTGTCTCCATTAAGAAGTCCAGGTGCATTCTCAGGGTGCCACTTGGGAAGCAGCATTTACTTCACTCATGCCGGCACTGAGCCCTCACCAGGGGAAATAGAGTAAAGCTTTCCCAGATCCTGCGGTTTCAAGGAAGTCTTCATTAAAAATACCAAATGTTGTCGATACCAAGCACAAATAGCAGAGAGAGGATGGCAGGGTCTTTGACTTTTGATTGAGGTATGCACTTGATGATAAATTACTTAAGCTTTTTAAATCCTCTTGCATGTTGGATAATGATAGTTTTCTAGTGAAAGCACGCGTCAAGATCACCGCTCCCACAATTCTTAGCTTTACACCCCAGTGCTCATGTGCTTTCGTCGTATTTTACCAAACAGCCAATTGTGTGCATTTACAATGCGATAAACCTCATTATGTAAGCCCACTAACCAGTTGCGCATTATCTGAAATGGTTTATGGGGCTTATACGGGCCAATTTACCACAGCACTTGGTTCCATTGTTGGTCCATGAATGTGATGCTTGTCTTAGCCTGACTGAGCTAATGTTAGTCCTGCTCAGAATGAGGATGCACTCTTCGTTTAGAGTCTTTGTATTGAGGTGATTAAACCCCAGGGATTTTGCATCCACGGTGGGACATTATTGCTGTCACTGGTGCATAGCAAGTTGAATGCGCCTTTATGCATGTTAATCATACAAGTCTTGCACTCTTGTTACAAGAAGTAAAATACTTCGGTGAGGAACTTGAAACTCAAAAGCAAAGCTACTGTGTTTTTTTAAGAGAGCCACAGAGTAAAAACGTTAGCCAATCAATATTTCTGGGGATTGTGTTATGAAGTTATTAAACCTAATCAACATAAGGTGTTGCATAAGTTACAATAAAATATAGATAAGGAATAATAATAGATACGTGAAAATAGACAGATCAGAGGTTAGAACATCTGCTTTAAGACCTTGCTTTGGCTTGTGCATGTTGAGTGGTGACAAATTGATTCTGCTATTGGTTTTATGGCTGATATGTTTAGAGTGGGGTCAAACATAATGTGATTTGTGAGGTTGAGCCAAAAGAAAAACCGGTAATATAAAAGCAGTATAATCACCTACTGATCAAGATATCCAAAACAAATTGTAGTACTTAGATTAAGATTATCTAGGGACCCGATTCACATCTGCATTGACAGCTGAGCCTATATTCTTGTTTATCTCTGCTCTGTTCCCACTGCTACAACCATCCTTCCAAACAAAAATTCCATTATTGTGACAACTCTCTGAGGTTTTTGTAGATGCAGTGACAGGCAAGTCATACTCACTCACTGCATTTCTCTTGAAACCTAATCTCCAGCATGGCCTTGCTCACCCACTGATAGGCAGATATTGCTGGGAAAGGCTGGTGATACACTCTCTGTCACCAGCTCCACTTGGAATATGTCTCCTCTTATTAGTATTGACTCTGTGCTTCGGTTTTATAGTATCTCGCTAGTGACCCGTGAAAGATGAAGTTAAGTCAGGGCCATGATGCTCAGTAGCACTTGATTGTGTAAAGAACACGTCTGTCATCACTACACCTGCTAATGCTCACTCTAAATGGTGTTTCTCCACAAAAAGCAATGTGTATAGGTAGAAGGACTCAGGGGCTATTTAATATTTGTTGTTATTGCAGCCCTCATAAGGTAATTTCCCCATTCTTTTTCCTTTTAGCAAATATTGGGGTTAAAAGGAGACAGTCACCCATCGCAAATCTTCTTCCTTTTCCCACTGTTTCCTCTTCATAGCTCTCTATCGCTCTGTCTCTTTCTCTCTCGCCTTATGTCTCCTGTTGCCCATTGGGCGAGGGCCCGGAGCATTAAAGTCCTCTGGCTGATGGAATTTTATGGTTGGCATCTTGGCAGACTCCTTCATTTCACTTTTATCCTTGTCAGTCTACAGGCAGCCCAGAAAACTGTCCGCAAAAAAATCATAAATTCCTGTCCCCGTCACTAGGCAAATTTAGATAACTAATTTTCGGATCAAATTATAAATCTTTTAACATGGCTGGCTGGGTGTCTCGCTGTCTGGCAGACAGTAGCCTACTGAGCAGAAGTTTGAGCAATCTCTGCCTACTCATCAGTCTTTTGGAGAAGGCATATCAGTCTGTGGTGGCTTGCAGGGGTAGAACCAGACGGAGTTACGGTCAGCTACACCAAATGGAATGAGATGAAACGCTGAGTGATTCTAGGGCAAGTAGTATGTTCATGTTCTATTACACACTGGCAGGATTCAAAGTCAGATACCAGTAGCTTGTGCTGCTCATCTGAAATGTTTTGTTGAAGAGATGCAGTATGTGTGTTGCAAGAGACACCACAGAAAAAAATACGTGTCTATCTCTGTCATCTCAAATTCAACTACATCTATACTCCTTACTAGTGCTGGGTGTTATTGCAATCTATTTTGTCAAAACGAAAAATTATATATTTTTCTATGTCATTTCTGTGGCCAAACTGCTTTACGGTAATATTTGTCATTTTGACGATGCTTTAAAGTTTACGTTTAGATCTTTGAAAGTTATTTCTTAATAAAATGAGAAGTACTTTTCATTTGTCAAGTATTAAATTTACACGAGTATACAAAAATAGGCTTTACGTACCTTTATATATTTTATTATCAAGATATGAAATGACCAAATTGGGATAGAAGATTTTGGCCATATCATGCAGGCTTGCCCTCACATACAAAGTGATGAATGAACTTCAATATTCTAGCAGATCATCATTTCATGGGCTTAAATATGGACCTCTGTGTGTGTACAGGAAATTGTGTGGGTGTGTGTTCTTATGCGGGTGTGCACTGTAGGTGTCTTTGTGGGTGAGTCTACCACGCCTAACAGCATAAAAAAAAAAGAAAAGCTGTCATTTATTTTGATCCCCGCTGTTGTCTCAACATAGAATCTGCATTGGAGAAATGACCACTTTCTTAAAACTTGAGACACGTGTGTATGTGATTACTCACACTGGAGATGCCTCGCCTGGTCATCCCCCCAACCTCTTCCTCTTAGTTCTCCCACTCATGCTTTGTTGTCTAGTCTCCTTTTTTTCTGACGTACATTTTGTAATATTAGAAATCATCCAAGCATGGATGACATATTTTTTTTCTTTATGATGCTGTGTTGCTGTCTGGTGGTACTACCATGGGAAGCTCTTCAAATTAACTTCCTTTGGAGCGCCAATAGATTTATCCACGAGAAAATGCACATCACATGAACATGTGCAGACAGAATTTCTGCTTGCCTCTGCTTTTAAGAAGCCTTGCCAGAGCTGCCTGTGTGTTACTAAATCCCATTCTCAAAGAACATTTTACCCCCCACGTCTGGGAGGCCTTTGGCATTGGCAGAGAACATACACACATGTACACATGCACAAACACAATCTACATGCCTGATGCAATGTTTAGTCACTTGAGCAAACAGACACATTTGGGTACACAAAACAGCATTCCAGTGTCTCTGCTCTTATTAGTGAAAAAGTACTTTTATACTAATCCTGTTCCTCTTCATGGGTTATATACTATAACAACAGGAGGGAAGGTTATACTGTTGGATTGTTGCACTGCTGAACTATTGTTTTAGTATTGCCTCATTTTGATTTTTTTTCTTTTCCTGTTGCTTTTAGAAGAACGATGCACAATAGCAGGAGCTTTCATACTGAAGGTCTAAACCCATGAGAGAGAGAAAAAAATCAGGATCAGAGAGACAAGGGTATGGGTAGATAGATGGAAGGATGAAGAAATGCAGTGGCCCCATGAGGCACCTGGAGCTATGGTGTTATGGAGAAATATG
This sequence comes from Etheostoma spectabile, assembly GCF_008692095.1. Classification (NCBI taxonomy): domain Eukaryota; kingdom Metazoa; phylum Chordata; class Actinopteri; order Perciformes; family Percidae; genus Etheostoma; species Etheostoma spectabile. The sequence goes on from NC_045742.1 coordinate 11,425,936, forward strand.
GTGCGTGTGTGTGTGTGTGTGTGTGCATCTGAAATCCTGCCGGCTAGCCTTTGGCATAGTCTGCTGTGTTTGTTATGTACTAGTGAAAAATCACCTTCACCCACTGATAGAAGCCCAATCTTTTGGGCCATTGTTTGTCAACAATGCTTTTTGAACCCATCTCCTCCATCCCATAAGAAGAGTGCAAATTGAAGCTGTAGGTTGCAATAGCAATTGGAAGTGGTCGATATTTGGAAGGATAATATACACTACCGGTCAAAAGTTTGGGGTCACTTAGAAATTTCTATTGCACTCCATTATAGACAGAATACCAGCTGATCTGAATGGGTGGCTGATCTTTAATACAATATCTACATTACCCATTATCAGCAACCATTCCTCCAATCATCCAAAGGCACATTATGTTTACTAATCTGATATCATTTTAAAAAACTAACTAGAAAAACGTTGGAGAACGCTTTTGCAATTATGTCAGCACATAATGTAATCTGAAAACTGCTGCCCTGGTTAAAAAACAATGCAACTGATCTCAGCTGGCATTCTGTCTATAATGGAGTGCAATGGAAATTTCTAAGTGACCCCAAAATTTTGACCGGTAGTGTACATACCACATGAGTTTAAGCATGCATATTATCTTTCCCGATCTCAATGTGTGAACTGTGTTTCTGAGCTGTCTACATTTCTTGCTCCACAAGTTTCCTCTTATTACCATGTCTTCCGGGCAATGCAGAAATCCCATGGCACAAAAAAACTTTAGGATATTTTAAATAGCCACCCCCTCTAAGTATCATGGTTACCCATTGTTGGTAGAGTGGAATTTGCATAAACTAAGAGAAAGCAGTCTCTCAGTGTGACCCATTATATTTTGGCATGAACACACATCGGGCAGCATCTTCCACCATCCCTCTGTGAACTGCCAGGATCAACATTTAGAAATGCAGTGATGGAGCAAAGACATGGAGGAAGAGATGTCATTACCAAGTCATACCCTAGGGTTTAACAGTTCACTGCAGAGGTTAACTGGTCTGGCTGCTCTGTGCCAGTTGGCATGACTACCATTTCCCAGGGTATTTTTTTGCCCCCTCCTGATATTCTCAGTAGTCTTCCTGCAATTGTCATTCAAAATATGGCCAATGGAAGCACCCCACTGTACCGTATTGTGGTGAAGAATCTCCAAATGCATCCATCTGTTGATGTCCACTCTCTTGAGACAAGATATCCTTATTTCCTTTTAAACATGAGCGATCAATTGAAGCATGGGAATAGGGATGTAATGGTATGAAAAGTTAACCTCATTAACCACATCATTGGTTATAGTGACCAAAATTATCACGATTTTCAGTATTATTGCGGTGTTTTTAAAAGTGCGTTCAATATGTTCAGAAAGCACTGATAGGCCTACACAAGCTGAAATTGTTTCAAAAAGTGTAACAGTGCTCATTATCCTACAAAAATATTGGCAATAGGCTTGTAAAACGGTTTTAAACTGGCTACTGAAACACTGGCCGGCTGTAAGGTGTCCGGTAAGAACTTGAACCAGAGATGTCTGAGTTTGACATCCAGGAAGATTTATTTACAACTCACACATGAAGTTAACTATGTTGTACAAGTTGTATTTGACGTTTCAGTTGAAGTTGGATGTGGTTCTGAAATATAAGCAAATAATAATGCACCGTAATAATCATTCAACTTTCTATGAACATTATTTACAAAAAGTAAATGTTTAAATTAATTTCTCTGTAATAATTAACATGCAACATATTGCTCAGTAACACAAACTGAGAATAAGGCACATCTATTACAGCACATATATCCGTAACGGAGCAAACAGTGTAATATACCTTTAATAGATAAGCCTGTGGCTCCACAGGCTAGTCTGTTTATTGGCGATTGCACGTTGCTAGCAAAATGCGCTAACAAAACCTGGATATCAACACGTGTAAAAAGTCTGTTGTCCAGCTGCTACATTCTGTCCTCTTTTCCTGTCTGTGCGCGAGTGCTTGGGAGGAGATCAAAGCAATGACTCTCGTCACGGATTTGTAAATGTCCTGAGTGCTGTCTTCCAACATGATTCCAACTTCAATAAAAGAAACGCACGTTGTAGGCTATGCAGTGCGCCTGCCGCGGCAACTTCAGGAGCCTCAGTTAAAGCTGCGAAGGATTAAACACAGGGTTTCCACACCGTGGTAATCCACCGTGATAATAAGGATATTTTAAATGAAAAGGGTAATTGTTACAGTCAACATTTCTACCGTGCGTTACACCAGTAATCGTTACATCCTTACATGGGAATGGTTGTAAAAAAAACAAGGGACTCTTTGTGGGAAAAAGGTCTAGTAATAATATAACATACTTACAGCAATAATAATACAATTTCCAATCTCTCTTTCATGACCAATAAGTAAGTTGTTTCTGCATCTCAGTACTGAATAGAGAATAAGGAAGGAAGGCAGCACATAAAGCAGGCAGGCAGGGCCCTGGTCTTTGATGAATGTCTCTATCTTCAGGCATTAGGTGTTCTATTTTTCATGGCGGGCCCTTCGGCCATGCTGGAGAGAGCTTGGGCCTCACATGCGCAATCGTGCAAGGCGTCACAATCCTCCGAGATGGTGACTAATCCAGGCCTACTGTCTAGGGGCGAGAGTGGCCCCTACCAGCACAGCCGAAAGGTCACACCTGTCAGAGGTGGGGGGGGGAAAGAGGCTAGGAAAGGAAGCCAGCACTGTAGTGGTCTCTGCTTGAAAAGGTACAGCTTCATAGTGTCTCAAATAGTTTAGCTCACAGACACATGTATGGACACAAGAACACACTGTGTGTGTCAGAGAGTAGCTGTTATTAAAATAATATTTCCTCTTCCATTTCATCCTTGCTGACCAATTCTCCCACTCCAGACCAGAGTCTCACTAGCTGCATCCTCGTCTCACATTTTACGGTTGACGTATTTGATTAATTTACCCAACTTCACATCTTGTCGTCTCTGTGTTCCTGATTTTTGTGTGTTGAATTGTCAGTTGTACTGTTAATTTTAATATTGATCTTGTTTGGGGGTTTTGTAAATCACTTTAATTAATTTTTTGCTAATGGATTTCGCCATACTTACAAAATAATAATATTGTTTTACTCAGTGCAATCTAAATGGTCCCCTGTGCCACAGCACCTAAACAGAGCTGTATTTGTTCTATTCCTTATTAATCTTAATATGGCACTGTTTGCATACCATTTCCCAGATCACTGATGTGTTAATATTTCTCTAGCTAGCTAGCTACAGTATATCTCTAGCTGCTTATCTGTATAGCCATCTGTCTCAATGAATATCCATTAATCTTTGCATGGATGTGTGTCTGATCTGTGCTAGGAACTTTATATCTACTCAACCACATAAAGGCATGTATGTTCTCTTTTTCTCAGTAAGCTGTGAAAGCCAGTTTCTGCTTTTCCGTGTAATGCTGCACTGTTGACATTATACCAATGTTCCTGGTGCATGGGAGGCACCACTGCACCTCAACATCAGCTAGGCAGCATGCCATGGCTGGGGCATTGGCCTCAATACAACAGGCAAATTAATCTTGCTTTGTTGGAGTAGTCAAGCCCAACCTGAGAGTGAGTTCATTTAGCTGTTGCTCTGCTGATGCAAGTTCTTTCTCTGAAGTTTGGAGCCTTCATTTATGGGCAGTTAAAGATCCCTCTGTTATTAGCTATTAAATGGGCAGCACTCTCTCAATGGAGACAAAGTAATAGTGTGAATGTTAGTGTGAAACAGTTTTTTTTTCTTCTTCCTGAGACCTCGATGTGAATGCATTCAGTGATGCTTGATTGGAAGGGGAGCACTTTTAGGTTTGAGACAAACCCATAACTGTCTGAAATCACATTAGCACTGCATTGCTCTTGCTTTTTCTCTAAATATGTTTCCCTATTTTTCAATTTACATGCTCACAGACACATCCATGCACACGCTTCCACCTCCTTCAAACATACACAATGGGTTACCCTTTCAGTACAGATCACCTCTTTTACCCGTACCTGTTAGTTCTGCTGCCTGGGTGATGAGAAGATAATCTTTCAGTATGGGTTTTCATGGGAAGATATTTCATAGATCATGTTTTTCTTCTGATGGGGTAGCATCAGACAATTTGAAATCCTATTTATCTAGATTACAGGGAAGAGGAGAGGAAATATATCTCAGGTTATTAGAGATGAGACGAACCCAATACAGACATGAGAAGGATATCAAAGCTGACCGCCCTGGAAATAATAACTATATCCATTGTACCCAACCCACTGCTTTGGGGCTCAGAAAATGCAGAGCTTTTTTTGTGATATTGTACACGTGTGCATACTGTATGTATGGGTGTTTGTGTGCACATTGTGTATGTTTACCTAGTCATAGCTCAGTCTACTCTGTCTATCCATACTCGCCATTCTGCTTCTGGCAAGACCCATCACCATTCTCCCTGGACTACCACTGTTGTAAATCATGCTTGTACCCTCAATCAGAATTTGCCCACAGAACCTGTGTAGGGATTAGACATCATTAATGCCCCTGCCAAATCATGTTTACCTGAGCCCAGTTTTTGTCCTGGTTATTTTTTCCCTCTTTTGTAGTTTATTGCACATTCTTGGCAGTTTATTCTCAGGTTTGAGAGAATGACTGGGACTGATGTGTTATGGGTTTGGTGTGCTGTGCTGATAAGAGTGCACACTATATCAGGAGCAAAGGTTAAGTAAGGATGGTCACAAAATGCACCATTTTGTCTGAGTACAGGCTCTGCCTGGCTACATAGTCTTGCGTACTTACCTACCCGGCAGCCTTACCTTGGTACAAGCTGTATGCATGGATAGTGTACTCTAATCCATCCACAAAGTCAGTGAGTCAAGAAGTGACAGAGAAGGTTAGAGGTCTTTGCTTGCACTTATAGATTTAGGTTATAGTGTGTAACCATGGTTACATTTCACACAAGTTTCCTACAGTAACTGGCTGTATAGGTGATAGAGGTGTAAGTATACATCATCAATCTGGATAGATATTGCGATTAAATCCAATATTATTGATACAAAGTGAAAATAAAGATACACATCGTCATCTTTAAGATGCGCCTTTATTTTGAAATTCCCACTTTATCAGATTAACTGATTAACCTCACACAGTGCTACAACTAGCCCAACAAAAGGCCAACAGCAAGAGGTAACTAACAGGAGAACAACAAAGATGGAAGCAATGTTACACATCTTAACATATTCACCACATTTCTAAATCACTTAAAAACTGACCTAGGACAAAGCCTTTTGTGGTGATGATATAGTGCATAATAGGTCAGCTGCTCATACTGTATATATGCATGTATACGTTCATACACTTGTATAAGAGGCTAATCTTATGGAGTGCTTTAAGGAATCACAGAGTAAAGTGACTATTGTTACTGAGCCGATGCAGCAGGGCAGTCGACAACTCCAAGTTGACGTTGTCAGATAATGGCCAGACCGAGCTGTAGACTTTGTTGAGAGTGGCAGAAACAAAAGAAGCAAAGCTTGGTTTTTTCAGATCGAATGCTGGACTGATCTGCCACCATGGTGAGACGGGTGCAGCATTCCATCAAAAAATGGAAAACAAAGCCAATCTTTAACTATCCATACTTTTTGATATAAGAGAGCTGAGTCATTTGCAAATGTTTCTGAGGCTGTTCTGATTTCCTCGAACCATCACATGTGGTTTTGGTGTTTCACAGAGGTACACCTGAAGAGCCTAAGAGAGGGCTGTGTCTGGGAGAAATAACACTACACCACCAAACGCCAAAAACAAAACCAATAACTGGATCACAGAGTGACCCTAAAACTAACTGACTGTGCATTTTTGACTTTATCCACCGTGTGCATGCATTTTTTGCTCGGTGTGTGAATAAACTATTCAGAAATATCTAAAGCATGTGAGGTAACAAATGTAATATCTCTTGTTCTAATGACTCTAAATCCATTTAAAGTGCTCTGTTAGCTTTCCTGCTTAGTCGTGCCTCAAAACGGCTAGACAAATTTAAACCCACTTGTCTCACTGGTTGAGGGTTCTACTGATGATCTGTTGCTTCATGTTATGTCTACAAACATAATCTCATGCAACATTTTAAGTCAACAATAGGTAATTGAAGTGTTGTTTATTCTAGGCACTAGTATTGTTATTCAGTCATATCACTGGGGAAAGCAAAGCAGAAAAGAAGACTATAAGATTGACCTGGACCTTTTGCCCCCATAGCCTGTTTGGCCTGCGTATGACTCATCAAGGTTAGTCCCTTATGGAGAAGGCTGGCGAACAAGGACAAAGGAGAATGAAACAAGACTCACATTAGAAGCTAACGTCAGTGCTCTTGCTCATTTGTTCATTGTTTCAGCGTTGTTTCTCTATATTTTTTTTATTCCTTCCCAAAACTTTAAGTCAGCAGTTGCAACTCTTCGTTTCATACCTAAGCTCCCAGAGCTGGAAACAAGAGAACAGAGTTCATTAGGCCTACACATTGCAATCAATACAGTAGAGACCACGGTGAAATCCTAAATTAGATCCTGTGTGACTTTACCTGCATAACAGCTCACTTGTTAACCCTCTCCGCCACAACACTGGGAGTACATGAGGGGGTAACAAGATGGCTTGACATGCCTTTCAGGTTTCATAACTGCAGAAATCTGACTACTTCTCACCTCATCTACATATAAAATAACCTCATGTCTTTAGGCTTTTGGGGAACTTTTCAGACATCAGTGAGTGGTTGGAGTGTAGTGTACCATCTTGAAAGCACTGTGGGTGAATCAGTGCAACGGGTTATTTTAGGTTGCGTTTGCAGGTGTGGGTGTGTGTGGGTGGGTGGGTGTGTGGGGGCGGGTCTGTAAGTCTTCATCATAATCTTATTGTTACGGCTTCATCTCAGAAAAAGCTGCCCGTCAGCCAACTTCTGTTTCGGTTTTCTTATTTTTCATGTTAAAATACATATTTTTTTTTTGTGATATCTTTACAGTAAATCCTAGTTGTTTCTTGTGTTGCACTGCTACAAGTTGACACATAACTTAAGACTTCTTTCTGCAGCTAGTGTGCACTCAATTTATCACTCTACTTTTCTCACTCTCTTCTACCTGACTTTCAGCGAGCTGGCTGACATCTGCTCCTATCTTTATAGAGGTGTCATTGAAATTCAGTGCAGACATGAGTCCTGCAAAGCACAGGGAGAATAGCTCAGAGGAATATTCTGCACCACACACAAACCTAACCTAAAAAACGTGTACCAACACATGCACACTAACATGCAAATGTGCTAGTAAAACCCATTAATATATAATGTATGCACGTACACACTCATATACACAAACACAGAAAATGCTGAAAATTTGTGATTTAAGCTTTACAGCATTCCCTCTTGTGAGGCATTAATTAGCTGCAGCCTTTAGTCAAATTTACACGCAAAAAACGCATCACAGTATTTAAAAAGAGTTATGGAGTTAATTAATTATAGTAACATTGTGTGGCACCCACAGAATTTGGTTGTGTATGTGTGCTTTGGGGGGTATGTGTGCAAGTCTTACTTGCTTTGGGATCTGAAAATGTGTCTTGTGCTCTGGCCAAGTTTTAACAGCTCTATAAGAATCAATAAGTCAAGACCAAAGTTCTGACCCATGTGGATACACACATTAATGTTCCAGGGCCTAAACTCTTCCCTCTTTAAGCTGCAGATCATGTAGCAGCTCCAAAACCGTATCCATTACTTACTAACCGTTATCAGGTTTATCTTAGGCTTTTTGCACAGTATGTGAATAGCTGCCCACTATTTCCCTACTGTCAACAATTATGTTACATTGTTAGCCCTCATCTCCCCCATTTCAACCATTAACACAACTTAAATTGTTCTATTTGATGTTCTGAACATTTTAATTATACACTGATGACTATACACATAACTTTAATTTAAGTACATCCTGTAAACACCTACATTGGAATGCAAAGCATGTGTGCAACAACTGTTCACTACAGTGTAGTCCAAAATAGGCTTTGAACTCCTCTGATTGATAACATACAATACACCCATTCACAAGTTCTTACTTTGATAATGCAGATCAGTGTGAGATTCCATGCAAGTCCATCAAAACTAAAGCACATTGCACAACTCTTCACAAGTACACCACACTTTATTAAATGAATGAAGCATCAAATCCAAAGTTTACCTCCTGGCTATGTACCAGAACCATCCAGTACACCATTCTTTATCCAGTGAATGAATGATTAACAATTAGTGTACTGGAGAACAGTTGTGTATCGTGTTTTAATTTTGATAATCAATATCCTTACCTACATGTACGAACAAAAACAAATGTGAATGACTAAGTAATATTTCCACATTCAGCTAAACGTAGCTTAACTTTTACTTAAATGAAGGTATTGTCATTTCATAATGGCTGGGGTTGTGCCAAAGAAACAGCATTTACTAACATAATAGAAATGACTCAGGGACATGTACAGTTCTTGCTACATTATTGGACATACATAGTTATGTCACTATTTCCATTATATTTCCTTTTTCTTTGGTATTAGAAAAGACAAGAATTGGTTTCCTCAGCAATAATTTATCTCTAGCAAGAAGTCCCCTCTGTTCAACTAATTTTGTGTTATAAAAAATATAAATTTTCTCAATTGGCCATTCTTATTGTGCCTCCCCATCACCCCTCTCTCTCATGTCCCTGTTTTTATTAGACTCAGTATTTATTAGACTCATTAGTTTATCAGTAAACAGTCTCCAGTTGCTTTGTAATAGGTTGACTTTTATTCTGTTTCCCCATTCAAGGATTGTTCAAAATAATGTTTTATTGATATTTTATTTTTGACACAAAATCCATCTTACAGTCTCCTCATAGGGTAACTATGGTTCAGTTTGTTGGCTTTGTTTGTGTAGACTTTTAGAGAGGGATTTTCAGTGAGTTTTAGTTTAACTTATAAGTAGACTTTAGGTTTGATCATAACCTTGCGTTACTGATGCTTTACTTCTAGGGTCATGTAGTGGTAAAGAATCCAGTTCTCCTTGGCTGAATTTTCCATCATTGTGGACATATATCAGTTGCTTTTTGAAACACTGATGATGGTGGGGGGCTGTTCCACAAAAGCAGAATTTATAAATCCCGGATAACTGATAAAGCAAAGCTTGACCTAGTCTAATCTGTACAGCCTGGCTTTCACGAAGCCCAAGCCAGACTGAGAAGGAGCGACTAGGTCGAGCCAGGCTGATGTAATTTGGATAGATGCGTGTTCACGGCTTTCCTTAACAGACCTCGAGGTCGATAACAGATTTACTGATGTTACAATGGAGAATGTGCATTGTTCTTACTTTATACAGAGTGAGCAGCAGCTTCTTGTGGAAGTATGATAAAGTGAAATACATTATTTGTAAAAAAGAAACACAGCTGTGGCAGACGATCGCGGACCGACTGAATGCGGTAGCAGCCTAAACAAATACATATACTGACCACTGCTTCCGTTTTTGAAAATGACAAGTGACTGATTTAATGGTTTCAATTAAGAACAGTATTTTGTAAATGTATATTTATTATATACATTATATATATATATATATATATATATATATATATATATTTTATTTGCTTTGCTCCCTCGTATATATGAACATAGAAAAGAAAGACACTGAAGAAATTGAACTCTAGAAACTATAAAGATAATTAAGTGATAAATTTCATGCACACTGTAAACATAAATGTAATATGTAGTATATTCATCAGTTATTTTCCCCCCAGCAAAATAAAAGGTCAAAAATCATGTAGGTGTCCTCCCTTTTGTTACATAAATGTACAGTAGTCTACACTATTCAGTGAACTAAGACTAAAATTTGGGAGGATTGTGAAATAAGGATATGTTCTTAAAATTCTTCCCAAATTATAGCCGTTAAAGGATACAAAAAAATGAATCAACTAAAGTAATTTAAGGTCCATTGGTCCACTATAGAAACACACTTATGTATAGCACTTTATGTATTGCCAGTAAACGACTTCATTTAAAACACATTTGGCATCTTTATCAGCCTTTTTTCTTTTCTTTTTTTAATTATCTCAACAACTGCAGTAATATATTCATCAAAGTTCTAACAACAATATGAACAGCAGTCTTCATACAGCAATTTAACGGTAACAATGACTGTCACATGAATAATAAAGAAAATAATGGTCACATCTTTAAATAATTACAGTACTTAAATGAACAGCAATATGCACCTGTTGTATTTTAATGCAAGCTGATAACAATAAGGTAAAACCACTGCTGAGTGAAGATAAAATGCTCTTGGATTAATAAAGCCCGGCTGTTAGCCTGGTCGGGACCAGCTTTAGAGAATAAATTTTCATGGTAAGTTAGGTGCCTCTGTTTTTGTGAAACCAAGTCAAGGCTAAATTGAGCAAGGATAACTGGAAAATTCCGGGTTAATCCCTTATTTTGGTTTTGTGAAATAGCCCTCAGGTCAACTTTAAGTGGGATTACAGCCAGGAGAGTTTGCTGACGGTGCCTGTTGGCCTGCCCTTTCCTTGTCCACATCTGGGGCACAGCCAGTTGTGTGTGTGTGTGTGTGTGTGTGTGTGTGTGTGTGTGTGTGTGTGTGTGTGTGTGTGTGTGTGTGTGTGTGTGTGTGTGTGTGTGTGTGTGTGTGTGTGTGTGTGTGTGTGTGTGTGTGTGTTCTCCAAAGCCTGAACTATCTGGCGTGGGTCAGGATCACATTAAGAGAGAAAGGGTGAGATGGACATTTCAGAGAGGAAAACACAATCGCCCTTGTTGATAGTCTGATAAGGGTCAAGGTGGAAGTGTCACAAACAGGTTAACTTGAACTTGAATTTTGACTTTTGCAGGATTTAAGTGGTGAAAGGTTGCAACAAAGTGCTACATATTTTTTTATCATTATTGTTACCACAACCCTTGCAAAGCAGTTGCCATATAACACAATGCGGTTGGGAATGTCTTTGTGATAATCACATGGAATGTTTTTGTCATTTGAAGAATGTCTCTTGCATTATGAAAAACATACTAATAGACATTTTTATTATTTGTGATGCAACATAAGACAACACTAAAATGTCTTTTATTGGGCTGTCCAAATGTAGTTCTTGCAGATGGGGCTGAATCAATGCATTTTAATACTTTCTTCATTATTGTCATTGAATGTGTTGATGTCTGAAGTCATGTAAGGCGTTTTTTCTGTAAGAACAAAAGCATTTTTTATTCATCATTACATGACAAGTAAATTCTAGACAAAAAGGGGGCTTTTTCCTTTTGTTTTGTTTGAAAGTTTAAAATCCATTTATAAGAACATGGCCTTTCTTTAATAAAAATATTCCTGTATAAATTCTTGCTCTGAATAAATAAATCTCATATATATTCAACATGATGGTTGAGCTGCCCCATGACTTTTATATCTGACCTTTCATTAAAAACACTCACACACACACACAATTATACTGTAGAAGTAGCATACCCCTGCTTGTAATTGAATTACAAACTATTGTGGACATATTTGTGTTGACATTAACGGGAACGGAATTGTTTATTATCCTCAGGTTGTGTGGTTGCTGTTGTCACTGGGTGTTCTTCATCTGGACTTAGGGGATCCACACACATACACACGAGTACACAAACAACATACTGCCTTGGCCACTGCCCAGTGTTATTTTCATGTTGTTTCCAGCCTAATAACTCATTGTTTCTTCTTGTGTTTCATTTCCCAGTCTGCCTCTCTGTCTTGGTGTGCTTGTCTTGTCTGGACACAAGATGTAATGCCACTAGCCTGATTACTGAAGACTGTTGTAGGCCTAATTGTGTCCATGTTATCAGCAAGTTCTAGTTGTGGAGACATGAGAGAATAAAGCCTGTAAGTCTGTAGATTTTGTTTTCTGGTCACAATAGAACAAGACAGTTGAAGAAAATAAAAACAAAAGGAAGAAAAAGCCCACCGTGCTCACAGATATAAAACATTATGTTGTGGCTGTCACCCAGGGTTAAAAAAAAAAAACACCTCAGTATGGACAGAGAGAGCGACAGACAGATAGAAAAAAGGAAGAGTAAAGAGACTGAATTGGAGAGAAAGGGGTGAAATGCTTGGCCACATGGTCTGGTGGGAAATCCCCCTCTGAGCAAGGAGCCTTGCGCCCTGGTGGCTAGATGAAATGTCTTATCTGCCGGCAGCAGGACTCTGTCCTTTAAGTAGGGCTAGGGAAAAGTCATTGTCCAGCCAACCAGCATCTCAACTGATCCGTGTTCCCTTTGACCTTTACCACTGCTGCCACCGACACATGCCAAACTTTAGATTGTAAATGTAAGATTGCTCATTTATGTAATAGCCCACATGTGAGTGTTTTTTTTTGTTTGTTGCTTGCAAACCTTATTTCCTCACACAGTTGTGTTGCAAGGGAAACGGTGAGACGTGTGACATTTGGATCTACCTGACTGTAGACTGTCTTTTATCAATTCTTGTGGTATATTTCCTCTCAACTAATCTACCAACTCCTAATGAGCAGGAAATTAAGTTGTAACGTGGCTTTCATTCAGCATGATATGCGCTAATTGCTCAGATTGTATCTGTATTATTCTTTTTACAAAGAGCAGTGGGTGCTCAAGTAATTTTCATTAATTACACACAAAGAAGGAGTAATTAGATTTTTCATTATTTATTTCAAAGCTTTTTGTCTATTACTTCTTTGGAAGTGTGGGTGGTTGGCTGGAGGTGTGTGTGTTGTAATATGTTTAGATTTGTTGCTTCCCAAGACATTGTAGACGTTAGGTGAAAATGTTGAATTTACTTGGCTGTTCCACTGTAAATCGGCCTGGCAAAGAATGGGTTCTTGCATATCACTCTACTCCCACATGCAGTTGTTTTTGTTGGTCCACCCTGCCAGGTGTTGTTGTAGACTGTCATAATGTTTTTTGTCACCTTGAATTATCAGGAAAGGATGCATTAGTTTGGGGACACTCTTTACAAAAAAACATTTTATTTAGAACAGTACAACATGCAGTGTTCGAACATTTTTTTCTTCCTTAAAATAAGGCTTCAGAATAAGCTGATTGTAAAATATGTGCCCTTCTTTAAATAGCATTTAGTGGTGAGTCAGCTTTGGAGGACTTTCATACTGTGCATCTAAAGAAATCATTGGAATATGCTAATCTGCGTTCTGTCTCTGTAATTCATCACAGCATGCTGTGATGAATTACAGAGACAGAGTGCAGTACTGTTCCTCTGTTCTTGCATCACTTACTGATTGCACCTCTTGATCACGCGACACAGTAAGAGATAAGAGAGTTGAGAAAACATGGTTTAGAAGATTGCATATACGTAGGCATATGTCTGCCAGAGACAGAGACAGGTAACAAGTCAGACTGAATGGAAGGAGCACTGGTAATCAGCTATCTCCGAGCTCTAGCTTCCAGGCCAGACACATTGCTACCATGTGGTTTTCCAGTAAGCTGACAAAGAAGCTGAATAATGTATCTATCAGTCTGCCTGAGTGTGCCGAGTACTGGGCACTGAGGAAGCTGCCAGCTTGTTATAGGCTCATTACAGGTGAAGATGACATGTGGAGGTGCAGCCGCCTTGGCATTGTCTCCCTGCCCTGCCCCCAATAGAAGGCACAGCACTCTGTCACTGTCCATGGCATAGAGAAAGGGAGACAGAGGTGATAGAGGAGAAGGGAATGGGCCTCAATGCTCCCCTAACCCCCCAAAATGAAATTGACAGGCTCGCTGAAGTAATTGCTCCCAGCACTATTTTCTTTGGCAGGAAATACTGTTATCGACAAATAGGGGATTCAATAAGCGGCAGGAGATGAGGCTCTAGGCTGTGGTCAAAAGGCTGTGTGTCCTCAACTGTTAAGGTCGTCCCCCCCATGCTCTATCTCTCTGCTCTGCCCCCCCATACTCTTTCTTTCTCGTTTTGTATCTAACCCCTACTTTTTCCTCAAATTTCCTCCATACTCCCTTTGCTTCTCTCACTTTTTACATCTTACTACTTCATCACACACTACCTTCACAACATCTCTTTCCTCGTCTCTTTCTCCAGGGCTCTTTTTTATGACCATTTTCTTCTGTTGACCATTTTTAATAGCCTGAAGAGGAAAACTCTTTCCTCTTTACTAAATAGCCAGCGGGTAATGCCATCTTCCTCTAATCCTCAGATTGTTTCTGCCAATGTGGTGGTGTAATGTTAATATTATCCCAAAGGATTTCATTGATTTGTGCTAGGGTCATGAAAAAGCAGTTTATGGTCAGTGTCTTTGGTTTCCAGAGGTCAAAGCATGCGGTGAAACCAGAGCTCTAGCTTTTCTGGACATAGTGCTATGCCTGCTGGGAACTACTGAGTAGTAAGAAGATAAATAAAGTGGGTGATGTGTTTTGCTCTCACTAACCTGTATACTATTGAGGAAGTAATGCTCCAAAAATGCAGTCGCCTGCTATGCTATGTTTGGGTGAACATTTCTGTTATCTAGGCCCGATTACTTTGCCAAAAGTGCATTTATTTATTGTTAAATGTTAAAGTTGTATTAGTGATGTTTACAATTCAGTTTAATTTCAACTTAAGTTCTTACTCATACTTGCAAGCTGCCCTTGACAAAGCTGCGGGGTGTATTTCATTATGTTCTAACACCACCAAAGTCCAGCCTTGGCCAAATGGCAGGTGATTGGTTTTGTGGCTTGCATGACACCCAACACTGTGGCTTTAATACATCTCACCTGCCATTATCTTTCAAGATTTATTTACCACACTGGTGACAAATCACCTCTCCACTGTCTACCCAGCTGTGTTGTTTTAGCATTTGTTATTTATCGAAACCAATCCACTGCTGACAGAAGTGTGTTTTGAAAACCCCAGCCTTTTCTACAGCAAAAACAGTTGGCAATTTGACTGCTGTGATGAGCACAATAGCAATCATTGTTAATCTTTTTCCTCCTACCTTGTGGAGGACAAGGAACACTTGCATTTACTGTGCGTTGTTCCTGCATGATTGGATTGGGCATGTTATGCACTGCTCCAATCAGTTGTTTAAATGGATCTGGTCCCAGACCTTTAGTAGGTCCCTGTCCAGGGAGTATCAGCTCTATTGGATGATGAAGACTGTAGTTTTATACATCTTTGTTATAGTGAAGAATCCCCCGGGAGAATCTGTAGGCCCATTCTACTAAAAGTGTTTTGAATTAATGAGCACTTTTGTGTAGTATGCCGGGAAGAACATCTGAGGTCCAATGGTCCAAAAAAGGTTCGGGTACAGTATAAGTTCAGATAGTCTAGACCAGGGGTCGCCAAAATCTTTTGCATCACATCACAACATTTTTATATTGAAAATGGGTTATCAAATAATATATGTATCAAAATAAAAATTGGGTTAGTATGTCTAGTCTGGTGGTCGGAAACCAGTATATCAAGTATTTGTTTATTGCATGTCATAACGTTGGCATATTATTTTTAGACATATTATTTTACATGATATGTAAAATGTCATTGCTGGCTCTACAGTAGTATCCTGTTTGTTCCTGCTTGTTGGGACAAACTGGTTCATAAGTAAGATGGTTACTATTTTAGCCTTGCTGTCAAAGTTGAATAATCTTCTTTTACTTCTTTCTTTTAAATGTTAATGCAATTTATTTTTTAGCTTTGTGAGAAACATCTTGGTCGCACGAGGATCAATTGTTTTACCTTAATTCTAAATTGTTTGTTTTCATAGTACAAATTGTGTCAGGCAGAAATGTGAAATAAAGAATTGCATGGTTGGTAATAGTTGAAAAATCTTAATAGTAAGGTGAAGGATTCTTACCTCTCCCTATGGCTTAATAACTACCTTCAGTCAGATAAAAGCTAAGCCAGTCACTCCTCCACATTCATCCAACAGTGTTTCAGAAAAAGATAAATGGCGTAAGTGTTCGAATAGATCAAGACAAGAAAGACGGTGAAAAGAGAAACACAGAAAATTGATTTATTACTAAATCAAACTGTAGTTTGGAAGACTAGACAATTGCCTAAACAAACATTCTCAGGTTTAACTTGCTTTGAGATTTTACCCTTTTATTAACATGTGCTACTATCACAATAGCAGAACAGATGAAAATGTTGAAAGCTATGGCAGAGAATAATAGAAAAAAAGTAATGGTTTTTCGTAACAAAAGGAATGGTGAAATAATGTGTAGTGGCATAAGTAGATTCTTGTTTTCGTGTTTTTTGGTGTTGCTTACAAAATGCCATACTCATACAGACAATAAGGTACTTATCTGTGTGTGATTACATTTATTCTTTGAAGGATTAAATCTAATTTTGACACTGGTTGTGCAAGAGGTGCCACTTTTACTTGGTTTTGGCAGGAATCTGTCCAACAGGTCGCGGATCGTGATTTTACGTCAACTTTTTTAGACCAGTCGCCTGCCAAAAGTTGGTGTTTTGATCCCTGGCCCTGCAGTTCCATGTCGAAGTGTCCTTGGGCAAGACACTAAACACCCAAGTTGCCCTTGATGCTGCACATCGGAGTGTAAATGTGTATGAGTGTTTATCTGATGAGCAGGTGGCACCTTATACGGCAGCCTCGGCCATAGTGTGTATATGGTGAATGGTTTCTGTACTATTTAAAAGCGCTTTGAGTAGTCGTTAAGAATAAAAAAGTGCTATATAAAAACAGTCCATTTACATTTACCTAAAGCACCGTTATTAGTAGCTTGCTGTTGTTGGACTGCCTCTGCTTTTTCAACAAAAAAAATCGTTCTTTCATGTTGACTGTGCATTGCAGGAGAGCAGCAGGCCTCTCTTTTCTGCAGATAAATGAGCTAGCCTATTACTTCCCAAACTGCCTATTAGCACAGCTCACTTTGCGGGGAACCAACAGTCCATGGATGAGCATAGTGAAGATGATTTTGTCTACACTCTGGTTCATGCATAAGTCAGGCGGTTTCTGCTGTACTTTTTTCTCATTTTGTTTCATAAGGGACTGACTCAAACCCCACCTGAAATGTAGCTTAACTTTACAGCAGAACCTGAAAATTACTAATTTAACACATATTTGTTCTTGGAGCTTGTTCTGGGAGTAGAGATGATTTAGTAAAATTAATTAATTTCCACTTTTTTTCATTTCTATTCCTCAAAATTGGTGTTGATTGCTGGACTGCAGAATCAATCAGTTTGTAGCTTTGGAATCAAGCTGTAGCTCAATCTAATGTACAATGTTGTGTGCTGGGAGAGTAAGAGTGTAAATGTGTGTTCCCCTTCTTTGGTTTAAGTGTGTGCATTGCTGCCAATAGGAAGTCTTATTGTGTAGGCATCAGTGTAGCAATATGTCCCTAGAGCCCTATGTGGAGATTATACACAAGAATCTATTTCCTTCAAGCAGGAGCTACCACAGATAACACATAGAGCCTGTGTTTGGCTCGCTGTCAGCAAGTCCATCATTGTAATATTGGCTGATTGAGAAAACAGAAATTGGCCAAAAAATCTCTAGATGCTCACTCATGTTGTGAGTTTTTACAGTGTTACTAGCATTTCTGTGAGAATTTTAAGTCAAATCAAATCTCAACAACTACACCTACTGAACTCAGCAATGTAAAGTCCTCTTAAGGATGTAGTTGAGTGAGTCTGTTCCTAATGGTCTAGCTTATTAAGACTTTTTTGGCCTGTAATTAACCTTTCTATAAATTGATGCAAATCATACATGGATGCCCTTTTACTTTGTTCACAAAGTTCTTTTGTTATTGATTACCATTGTTGTTTTTGATCACATTACAATGTTAATAGTGTCATGGTAATCTAATAACTGTCCTGTTATTTTATTTTCAGGGTGGACTAAGGAACAGCAAGCATGAGTCTACACTTTCATCCCAAGAGTATGTTCACGAGCTGCGTTCTGGCATCACAGAAGAAAAGCTACTCAATTGCCTGGAGTCCCTCAGAGTTTCCCTCACTAGTAACCCTGTCAGGTTAGTAACTCAGCTGTTTTTTCACACACACTGCAGACTGCGCCTTGTACCTGGAAATTTTCTCAGTGATATTTAAAAATACTACAGCTCATACCACAACTCAAAGCACTTTGAGTTTGGTTATCTGTTTTTATTGGCACAATGATGGTTCTTCAAAATCAAAAAAGGGACTTTTTTTTTTCTCATAGCTGAAAAAACAGTGACTCTGAAGTGTTAGCATGCAGGGTTTTCTGTGAAGGATTGTCTGTGTTCTATAGTTTTAGAATTTAAAGTCCCACGATGATTGGGCTCAACGTCATTCCATCGCTATTTTTGGTAGGTTATTCACAAAGTTTCCGTCTGGATATTGCTGTGTGAAAGTATCCTTTCAGGCAAAAAATTAGCACACACAACAGATGTGCACAGCTGGAAATACTGCACAATAATCTCACCCAAATAATATTTGGTAGCCTTAATGCATTTTTTCCTAGTGCGCTGAGTTATTGTAAGAAAATTACGGGACCCATTCATTCTAACAAAAAGGGGGGGGGGGAGATGGATCTAAGTGAAAGTAACCTTTCTGGTTGCACTTTTATGGGACATGATCCCACACATATATCATTTATACATTTTTAATAATAATATATTATATATTTTTAATAATATATTTAATGAACCAGAAACATTTCAAGGATTCAGTGGCATGTCAAGCTTTGTGAACCCAAATGCCACCCTGACTCACTGATAATCACTTATTATATATACATATTTGATTTGACAAAAGATCAGAGTAAGTGATAGAGTGCAAGGACAAGCACAAGCTGTATATACAAGTTCCACTCAATCTTATCAAGCTTTTTTCTGTTGAGCAGTATTTGGATATAATACATTTGAATGCATGGTGTCCATATCAGTGAGATCTAAATAGGGCTGCAACTAACAATTATTTTCATTGTTAATTCATCTGTTGATTATTTTTTCGATTAATCAATGGTGGTGAAAAATGTCCACAACTCAGAAGATATTTATTTTACTGCCATAGAGGAGTGAAAGAACTAGAACTTATTTACATTTAAGTTTACACAATTACACAAATATTTTGTCTGAAAGTCATAAGCTTTACCTTTGAGATTACTTTTTTTTTGCTTCAGTTTTTTTAATAGTCCAACATGATTTTAGATTTTTTGGGGGTTTTCTGCTCTGCCTCAATTGGCTCTTTTGTCATTCATTACGAGGACTCACTCATTTTGTAAGCCTTTTCTTTATTCTTTACCCAATTTACCCAATATCTCAGCCTTAAATGGGATCTTTAATTTTCATTGGGTCCCACTAGTGCAACAAAACCCTTAGTGACAGCAGATCCTTTAAATTATTTACCAGCCCACTGTTGAGGAGATTCTTCTTAATGAATGGTGCATATTAAACGGTCATTGGAAGAGTGGAATACTTTTTTATCTTCACCCTGGATACAAAGAAATACGGAGCCCTGGAGGTGACATGGAGGGGGAAAAAAAACGGGGGGACAAAATAACCAAAAAACATGACTTGGGGACAAACACTTTTGCGAGATCTTGACTTTGTTTTGTGAGATATCAAATTTAATTTGCAAGATATCAAGTTTTATTTGCAAGATCTCGTAAATCCAACAAACTGTAAGGCTAACTTAGCAAGCTAGTAGTGCATAGCGTGCTAGCTTGTATCTAGCTAGTTAGTAGCATGACATGATTACATGTCCTTGGTTGTCTAAATACATCAATCGTTTATTTTGATAAGCATTACTAATTAATACATGCCGAAGTGAAGTGTTATAATGAACATTGTTGTTGATTGTTGATGTCAATAGCACTAGTTTGTGTTGTCGTAGCAACATGCTCGTTCATGAACTTCTTTCTTGTCTCTTACAAGTAAAGCTAGTTTGTTCTCTTACACTTCACTTTGTCATGTATTAATTAGTAATGCTTATCAAAATAAACGACGGATGTATTTAGACCACCATGGAGATGTAATCATGTTGTGCTACTACCGAGATACTAGCAAGTGCGCTACTAGCTAGCGCACCAGTATTTAGGTTAGCCTTATTGTTTGTTGGAGTTACAAGAAGAGTTGTGTGCTTTTGCTAAGATCCTGCACTGCTCAAAACACCCATTCATGTAATAGGTAGCGTTAGCTTGTGATACAGCCACAAAGGAACCGCAGATAGAGTAATAATGTGCTAAGCTTAACATAGTAAAAGCGCATTTTATATAAATTATTTTATATAGAATAATGAATAGCTGAGTAGTTATCCCTCGACTGATTGCAGAACTTTGAAGTCTGTCTCCCCAGTCTCCAGCAAAATGTGGGGAGTCAAGTCAGCTTATCCACTCATGAAGGCCAACTGTTGCCAAGGGGATGTTAGTGAGGCATGTAAGGGACCAGTGCGTTATAGACGAGTCACCCCCTACACCTGAGGAGAAAGCCACCTTTGAGTCTGTGTGCCAAGGTGGACTGTGCGGGTGTGTTGACTACCACCGGCCCCCTGCTCATCTTTCTACCTCTCATTATTTCTCTCCTGGGTAAAGGGATTGTTTTCTTGAAGCATGGATAAGGTTACTAGTAATGAATATGAATGCACTTAATTGTCATGGATCACAACACAAAGGAAATCCACATTTAGTTTGCTACTTTCCTGACTCCACTATGTTAATGTAACCTTTGTATGCCATGTTATCATACAGTATACTGAAAATAACCATGAAGGATGGCAATCATGCTTGTGGAATCATGCATGTTTTAATCTACACCTTAGAATAAGTATCCGCTGGCCTTCTTTTGAATATTAATATTTTCGTGACTTTATTAGAAATTTTAACTGAAGAAATTAGTTAATTTCTTGGTAAACAATGACAAGTAATACACCTGTATAAAAACTGAGAAAGACTGGTAATTTGTGCATTGTATGCTACTGTTTATTTTGCCTTGCTGTTTATTCATATAGCATTGAACACTACTTCTCATACCAGTGACAAACTCCCATTCCAACAGAAATGCTGGTGTATATCCTGATTACTTTGTAGTTTTCTTACAGTTGAAAAAGCAAGAAAAACTTTCTAAGATTTTCTTGCCTTTGTTTTAGTAAAATAAACGGAATTGTATTTTATGTTCAAATACTTATTTGCAACTGTATCATACATTGTGATTTTTTTTTTTTAGATTATGTCTCGCACAGTGGACATGCACCTAGGGTGACAATTTCAGACCCCTCCATGATTTCTAAGTGGGAGAACTTGCAAAATAGCAGGGTGTTCAAATACTTATTTTCCTCACTGTGTGTGTGTGTATATATATATTTAATAAAGCCCTGAAAGTCCTCAATACATGGTAAGCAATTTTATAATAATTTATACTATTTATACTAAAAAGTAATTTTGTTGTCTCTGGACAACACTGGAGACATTTTCGACATTAATGTGATGATTAAATCAAAACTTTGTTTCATGAAACATTAAACCTAGTTCTATACACTTAAACAAAAGTCTCATCAAAGTGCTGTTGTCCTTTCACAGTTAGTGCTTACCACTGCTTTTTGTCTTTCCTCTGATGTTTGGGCATCCTGCTAATTTGCTCCCAGAGGCCTGTGTTTGTCTAATAGTTTAATTGGCTGGGCTGTGCACCTGTTTGGCAGCACAGGTGGCCACAGCACCATTGTGCTGAGGGCCTTATCTCCCAGGCAGTTCCACACAGGTGTGTGGCATGCAGCCTTTGCAGATCCACCCACAGATGGCATTGCCTGGAGCATCCGCTGCTTACTCTGTTTCCATTCTCTTCTCCTCGGCTGCCATGTTTTCCACTTCTCTTTCTGTCAGAATTTCCCCCGCCAATTATGTATCGTCTACTTCATTCTCCCCATTTTAATTTTGTCATTTGGATGCTCTCTCCTTAATTTAGAAGTGTCAGATTGACTAGCCACTATTCATTAATTTCTTAATCCACTGACATGAAGTGAGATGCCAACTTACAGAAAATTACAACCCTCTTACTTTCTCATTGAGTGGGAGAGAAATCCTGCAGTGCTTCAGTCCGGCCTTCTTTCTCGTTTCACAATTTCAAATTTCTGTCTTGCACATGGGAAAACTGTGATTAGATCCATGTACAAATATGTCAAGGAACTTGGATATTTCAAGAGGCAAAACATTAGTATTTTTATACAGTCACTAGAGCAAAATTCTTTCATTTTGTATCATGTACATTTGAACTTTGCATTGCATGATTGGGCACTTCTTACTTTTATTCCTCTAAAGAAGTGAAAAAAAGCTAATTTCCTCAGATCTAGCTGAGCTGCTGCTCCATCTGTAAACTTTCCAATATAAAAAATAGTGGTGAAAAGAGTGGTTTTGAGCAGCAGAGCACACATCCATGGCTCCAGTCTTTGAGTTCCCTATGTTTGTCCCTCAGCATTACACTATGACTATGTCAAATCCCGACAGTGACTTTCATATTAGATCTGCTAGCTGTCAGATCCCTAAGACATATTTAAGCAAAATTGAACTGGGCTTCTAACTTTTCATTAAGTGAAATCTTCACCTTAAAAGTCAGACATTTTCTCACGGGCATTTTCTTGTGGGGTCTTTTTATGGAGGCAGAAGACATTTGCTGACACCAGAGTTCCTCTCTGTGTCTGGATACTCAAGGTGTGGGTTGTTGTGATGATCTTGCTGCTCTGACGCACAGGGTGTCTCTGAGTGTGAATCAGTCTCACCAGCTCACCTCAGTTGAATGCTTGTGGCTGAGCACAGAGGGTTGCATGGATTTCTAGTAATGGGCTTTTTATGAGCTTTAAAGTTACTATGCCTGCTAACATAAAGCTGCTTGTCCTATTGACTGTCTGTCCTAATGCACATCTTAATAAAGCATTAGCAAAGCAACAACGCAACGAGAAACACTAACAATTCTGTCAGGTACAGTGGGGGGGCTTTCCATATAATTATAAAGCAACTCTTCAAATAACCCAAATTCCCTCAACTGTTAATCTATTTTGTTATATTACAGTCAAATAAACTATTTTATGACCACAAACAAATAAACAAATCATTTTTGTAGATAATCAAACTACAGTGTAATCATACTTTTATGTGTATGTATTGTGTCTCATAATTAAAACCAAGACAATTAAAAGGTGTCAAAAAAGGCACTCCCATTGCACAAATGCATTTTTATTAAAAACACTAACTAGCACTGGTTTTATCTCCACTCTTCATCCATTTGCCTTTTCTGTTAACTGTGTGCACAACAGTGAATCAACACCAGCCTATAAAGCATATCCATCAGTCCATCTGCTGTTCTGACTGTTACTACAAATATGAGCATCTAAATGTCTCAGCGGCTGTATAGAGCCCCTTGACAGCTTATCCCAGAAATGTTGTTTGGTACAGACACAAAGTGTGAATAGTGCCTCTCAATGCAACTGCAATGAGTTAACACTGCACTGATGAATGATACTTGTTTGAAGACATAGGTGCAGTAGTCAGTCATCAATAGGCCAGCTTTGTCTGACATAGATTCCTTACAGGGATGAATAACTGTTTCAACTGTCATTTTTTATGTGGAAATAGCTCCCTATCTCAGGGAACCATCCATAATTGATCCTCTATACACACTTTGTTATCCTGGATAGTGCTTTTGTAAGCTCAATCAGACAAATTTTAAATATAGTATTAAAAAAATCTGATGTCCTTGGTGGAGTTGAGGGGAACAGGCTACCTCAGGACACATGAGAGTCTGATGCCTTTGAAACTTCTGGATCAAGCACCATTTGTTCCCATCCTATCACTTTGTAGAGTATTGGAAATAAAGCAATTTAATTTCCTACCATGACAATCAAGATTTAACATCCTTCAGGAAGAGGGAAAGACACAAGATATCCAAAAACCAAACCTGTCAGGGCCATAAAATATGTTGTGGCTGTGGCACAGACAGCAAAGAAGGAAAATGGGGGGGGGGGGGAAAGCTTTCCGTTGGGGTTATTTTCTTTGCACCATGCTGTGGGACTCTTCTCTCTAGACTCCCAGTATAACAAACCTCCAGGCCTCAGACAAGTTTGCTCTGTCACTTTTCAAGGAGAAACGAGACAGGAAAGATGTGGAAATGACATAATAATTTAGCAGATGTCTGTCGGCAAAGGTTTCTCTGGTCTTCAGTGTTTTTAAAAGTAACAGAAATAATTCAGTCATTAGTGAATCCAAACTTATTTTTGTCTTTATGTCTCAGGATGGTGCAATCACTCTCATTTTATAGCATTCAAAGAGATTTATATGACTGTTAAATTTGGCATAAATGTTATGACACTGTCTTCAACAGACGTGACGAGAAGTCAGAAATGAGCAAGTTAACTAGTTTTTACCCTTGCGGCTGACTCCAGAGTTGACGTGCAACCTTCTTCCTCAGAGGCAGTGAAAACAATTTTGGAGACATAAATGTCCTCAGTGTCTGGGTATATTTTAAGAGTGATGTCTATTTCGTTTTATGACACCATCTGTTAACCTCCAAGATACCCATATCTGTTACAGCCCCAACGTGATACATACATAATTCAGATATCCATGTTTCTAAATTTGGCCTTGGTTTACATTTTGAAGGATATGATGCATTTTTGCACAAGACAATATATCATATAGTGCATTTTTTAGCTTTAACATGTATTTGCACATCACAGCTTGACAAAATCCTTTGTACACATATTAAATCCTAAGACATAGAGTATATGCAAACTTATATTAATATTTTTTATTTTTTTTGTGGGACATAATCATGTGATCTGGGCCAATATTTAACAAACATCTGAGTAGGAAATCTGTTCAATCTGGTCTAAATTCTTAGAGTGTCGCATATTTGCTCATACTTTTATACTTAGGAATAAAAGCATTTATGAACTTTCCAAAGCTGCAGAGCTGTCCTGACGTTTTAGTAGTTCCCGGCAGATCAAATAATAGCACAAATATACGTGTACATTCTGGGAGGTATACACAGATGGTTTTCAAAGGGTTTTTATACATCTACTGTACAGTTTAAGGTGACAGCAACAAAGCTAGATCAAAATGGCAACTTTATGGCTTTAAAATAGAATCTGTTCTTTTAAAGAGGTGCTTGCCACTGCATTCCACTCTCAAACTCATCTCTGCAGAAGCCAGAGGAACATGTAGATACATCACATCAAACCTGACAAATCTTTCTCTGATCTTCCACAACCCATACAGATACAGCACAATTAGATTCATTGGTCTTATCAACCTGCAATTTTCCAGTTGCACTACTGGATTCTGTCTACCATCACATAGCACTAAGGACTGTTGTGTAGAGTATAATTTGAAATTTCAGTTTTGCACTCTGTGGGGGGTCATTTCAAAGTGACCGGAGAACATGGTGTTCTGTCAGCTATCTGCACTTACTATTTGATTTAATTCTGATAAAAACACTCTCCAATCTCTCACTCTTCTTTTGCTCACAAGTTATTTTCATGTACTGTTGATGTGAATTGAGTTACCACCGGAGTAAGTTAAAGTCTCAAATACCACTGGAGCATTAAAAACCTGAAAAATATTCCTTTTAAAGTACATTTAGAACAGATAAAACGTGATTAATTGTGAGATAACTATGGACAATCATGCGATTAATCACAATGAAATATTTTAATCGATTGACAGCCCAACTTTAAACCAATCACACTTGTCTTTGGCGTTGCTAAGCTGACGCTACACAGCGACGGCGGCTCTGCAAAACCATCTCAGGAAGGAACTTGTTTTGGTGGAACGTTTGCACCCCACAAAAGAAAATTCCACATACAATATTAAATGATGTAAAAAGGAGCACAATACAGTAATGTGAGCTATTTGAATTAGCTGGATACATGGTAATTTGCTTTTACCAGTGTATCGCTGTGTTTACTTTGTCCATAGCAATCCCCACTAATCAGTCCCAAAACATCCCAGTTAGATAGTAAATGCAGTCAACGTATTCTTCGTAAATCTTTACAATCATTCCTCAAAAGAACCAAGCAAAGGAATTTTGAGAATGTGAGCCACGCTTCACCACCGTAAGTGGAGCGACCTAGCACCTGCCACCTGGATGGAGAGTGTATATATTACCTAAAGTTACATGTAAAGGATATCAGCTGCCGTTCACTTTCCACAACAGGACAGGCCAATGATTTTGGCTCTTTGTAGGTGTTCCCTTGATTCTACCATATCCATCAGCATTCTCTTAAATATTAAACTTACGTTTGTGTAAGGTGAAGGATTCTATGAACAAGGGTCAACAAAACAAGAGATGAAACTGTGTGGTGGGTTCAGATAATTCTATGAAGGATTTTGTTTGATTCTTACAGTACAGCTACCTGCTTGTTGATGTTATGTTTTAAAGATTTTTTTGTGGGCATTTTAAGCCTTTTTTTTTGACAGGACAGCTGAAGATATGAAAGTAGAGGGAAAGGGGGGAATGACATGCAGCAAAGGGCCACAGGTTGGAGTCGAACCCAGGGCCTGCTGCTTCAAGGCGTAAACACACATGGGTGCCTGCTCTACCATCTGTGCTATCCGAGAACCCGTTTATGTTATCTTTTGCAGTCTTGGTTTACTTTATGTAGTTTTTATAGATAAGATGTTGGATGAATTAATCACAATTTGTATATTATAACCGGATTGATAGCTTGTCCACATTTTTTTAAGGTTCAGAAATAGACATTTTTAGACAAGCTAGCAGTGTGGGTCTACAGATTACAAAGTCAGTTGGTCTGTTTATCTTGGAGTTGCCCAGCACCAACAGGTCCAACACTTCAGTTCCCTAATGTTCTGTGATAGTTCCTACTGTATAGATGCATGAATAGCATGCTAATGGTAGCATAAAGCTCCAAGTACAACTGAGCCAAACATATTTAAAAAAACTACTTGCACAGTAGCAGGAAGGATGTAACTAGCAAAATTAGCTCTTGAGTTATTGGACATTCAAACATTTTGTTTTCTAAAAAACATTATTAAGCTCTATTTTTTTTTTTTTACTTTCTTTTTGAGATGTTATGAACAGAAAAGTACAGTAACTATTTTATATCCAATTTCTGCCATCTGATATGCCCTGTGCATTATAGTTATTTCAGCAGGCTATAAAATTGATCAAAGTATAATGTAGCTCCATATTTGGCATGGTAAATCACTAAGCTGACACCGGTGGTGCTTAGTTTCAAGCTGTAATGTTCAGAGCTCTTTGTTGCATGAAGCTCTGGGCTTCAATTGGAATACTATAGCACTGAATAGGTCAGTACTCCCACAGAGGGGCAGTTGTAAGGCTTTGCCTGTAATACAATATGAAAGATGTAGCACTTGCACAGAAGCTTTCAATAACAAATCTCACCACCTAAACATAATAAAATAATAACACTGTTCTATGGACTGAAATCAATGCGTGCGCAAGCCATCTAAAAACGAGACCAGCAAATCACTCTAAACAGTGTCTGCCTGTTACTTTTTCGGTCACTGTTGAGTCATTTACTGTGGCTTGTGATGCAAACTAATCTTTTCATAATGTACCAACATTTCACTTGCCAATTTTTCGCAGATCTCTACACCTACTCTTCGCTATGATATTCTGTCCTCACTTTTAGCAATTTACAGTTCTGTTTACACCGTAACTACTTGTATTCTCTTGAGCAAGACACTGAGCACAGCCTGGAGTGGCACTAGGAATACCACTATGTCCCATTTGGTAAAATGTATGATACTGTGTGCGTTGCAGAGGAAATAAATAGCAACAAGCACTCAGACTACATGCATAGCGACTGAAGTTTTACTGCAGCTTATTTTGTCATGCCCTTTCTCTATGTTTTAGGAAAGAACCTTAAAGTATAATTTGAAATGAGCTATGCCAACAATGATGATCATCATCATGACTGAATGATGTAGTGAGGAGGTGATTGATTGAATGTCACAGTTTTTATTTAAAGCACTCACTAAAGACTCACTGCTGTTTAGTTTGAAATACTGTTAATATATAGATAAAGAAAGAGAACGATAATCCACACATGCCAATATACATGTACATGTATTCACATGGTGGCTCAGTGCTTATCACTCGCCTCACAGCAAGATGGCCTTCTGGTGTGTTTGCCTCGAGATTTTCTCCTTCCCTGAGAATATGTGTGTGCCCTCTGATTGATTAACTAGTGACCTGTCCAGGGTGTACTCTGCCCTTCATGAAATGCATGATCGGACAGTCCCCCATGTCCCTGAATAGCATAAGCAGTATAGAAATTGAATGTATGGATGGATATTTGCTCATGCATAACGACATTTGTCATAGCAATAGAAAGTCAGTAACGTCTTTTGGTCTTTTGGGGAACAAATGTTGTTTGACAGGAAGACAGATGGTCATCTCACTTCAACACATTTTGACTTCGTACCATAGACTTTGCATTAAAGGTCCCATGGCATGAAGCTACAGACACAGAAATGGCACATACTATAGAAAGCTCATTGTGGGACTGGCTTGTAGCGGCTGTAATTTTGCACCAGGGCTGAATTTCGGGGAGACGTCAGATACAGTATTAGGGGACCACTAAGG
>NC_045742.1:11454464-11455159 GCF_008692095.1 Etheostoma spectabile
AAAAGCATCCAAAAAGCAGCATGTCATAAGACCTTTAAGTTAACATCAAGCCCACAATATAATGGACTTTTGATGCGACTGAAAAGTTCTTAAGGGAAGATGCATCTTGCCAGTAAACATCTTGGTTATATCTAAACACTTGGTTTTGGGCTACTCTGAGATTTTTAATGCATGCATTTTATAGTAGTAAGCATAACTACAACATAATTGCGGCCAACCAGTAGAGAAATTGCTTCCCTAAGACCGACCATGAATTTTTCATTTTGCCTGCGGAAAATACATGGTTGCAGAAAGTAACACAATTTGGTGACACCTAACTAGAGGATTATAGCCATCAATATTAGATGAACAAGTTCTCCCCAAAGTTAATGAAATCCTTGGATGTATGCCCACATTAGGAGAAGAGACTGATAGGAAACAGATTTGTCCTCTTCTTTCTTCAATGTGGAATTGCTACACTGATATTTTAATGGCCCAGTGAAACAAGTATGTTTGACCAAACACTTTACACAATACAAGTGTTCCTGCTTTACTTCCTAAACAATAAGGGTTATTTAATCAGATTCTTTTTTAGAACTTAATTGATGCTCATCATATGATGGAATAATTACTTTTTTATGAGGGAGAGATACAATTAGACTAATAGGCCTGTGGTCCGTAAAAGGTGCCCTGCCACACGTATTTCATTACTTTGT
>NC_045742.1:11455169-11457150 GCF_008692095.1 Etheostoma spectabile
GAAGTTCTACCATGGACTCTGTAACATTTTTTTGTTGAAAACTGCCTTGGTTACCTGGTTTTGGGCCATTCTAGTGTGGTTTATAAAGCCTGCAAGAAGACTTAGCTTGATTTGTGCCAGTTCTCATTAATAGTCAATGAGCTAAGCTGCTTGACTCTGATTGGCTAACAGCTAGCCAAGGTGAGCCTGGCTATAAGCATCCTTCATCTAGCACAACTGGGCAAGCTCATAATTAGTAATGAGCTCAGGCAACATGACGTCAGAATTACCAGCTTTTGTAATTGGTCTGATTTCTCTGTTTTTTTTTTCTTTTCAGTGGCTTGAGCTGACAGAGGAGGTAGCAGTTCATTTTCACACTCATGACATAACAAAGACACATATGAACTTAACATATTTCAAGTGAAAACGTTTTTTTGTGGCAGGGCACCTTTAAAGTGGGTGGTAGTAACATTAATATTACTACAAGTATGAATTGTGTTAGTAGTTTTATTAGTATTAGCATAGTTATTTGTGGTATTAGTTGTAATGGTATGTTGTCCACTGAGGCAGTTTCCGCAGATGAACAGAGAAAGGACATTGCATAGCCTCAGGACAAACACTGTAGAAGGACCATCTTTCATTTTCTTTGTGGTATCTTTGGGGACATTCAGAAGGCAAGCTGCAAAGGACCTAAGGGTATACGTGAGGGGACAGAAAATAATGGACAGTCTGGGATGTAGGGAGGAGTCAAAACACTTAGAGCCTTAAAAACCTTGCGGCGGACTACATTATGTTGCAACCTAAAGCAGCAAGGCATACATTTTTGATGAAAAGCTTTCTGCGCAAACAATCCATCCTTTCTTTAATGTCTATTCTGTTTTAGTCCAACAACAATAGATAGAAGGTAAGATAGAGCAGACTGCAGACATTTCCCACAAAACATCTGTTGCAAAATTTCCAATTCATATTCTGTTTTAATTAGTGCACATTCTGTGTTGACGGAATTAGTTAATAAAGTTTTCTGACTTGTAAACTCAAAAACATTTATGTCAAAATATACCAGTTCTACCCTGTGGGTACCTGAAAGCACCAAGGGTGCAAACAAATGATCTTTACTAAATAAAAGTGTGACGTAAGTTTTTCCAAAGGTGCAACATTGGTGTTAAACAAATGTTTAGCATTTACTGTTGACACAATTTAAATTTTGTGTATTTTTGAAAGCAAATTTCCAAGCATACCAGATGTCCAATGTCTCTTATTGTCCTCTAGAGCCTCGCTTCTGCTCTGTTCTGGGAATCAAGAGAATACTCATGAAGACATTCCTATCGCAGCATTTTTTTTTCGTAAGTAAAAATTTATGGAGATAAAAAATGATTTATTTAATAATTTGAGGGAGTCAATTATTAGCATTTTACACCAAAATAGAGAAAACAGAATTAAAGAAAATGAATAACCTCTATTTTTAAAAGTATTGTCAGTGTATCAAATAGAAGTAATGTAGTGCATTTTTGCATCCCTAAAAAGCGCGTAGTGGAGGAAGAATCCTCAACAAAGAAATTGTCCTAAACCATTGTGACCATTTAGTCATGATTGTGAGAATAATAGATAGGAAATTACATGTGAAAAATGATCAACATTTTTTCGGATTAGAAATTACTTCAAATTAGAATTAAAAGTAGAGAGAAGTATGCAATGTAAGCAGTGCAGCAACATCTTGTTTGCGGTGATAACAGAAAAAGCATGTTAGACACAATAATTATGTGGAAACTTTACTTTTCCGTATATTCTCAGAATCTCATATTGCAGTTAAACTGTGTTATGAACAGAATTTATCTTCACACATATTGGTTCCATTTCCTGTTCTCTCAAGACTGACACGAAGTAGCAAAAACAAAGACTGGATTTACTATATTGTGCTCCCTCAGCTAGCATCCTTTCCCTCTTTGTTTCTCTTTCTCATTTACTCTTACTGCCTCTGTATCGTGTGTGTGTGTGTGTGTGT
>NC_045742.1:11457160-11459801 GCF_008692095.1 Etheostoma spectabile
GTGTGTGTGTGTGTGTGTATATATGTAAATATCTGAATTCTTTCTTTAATAAATATTAAATATTCTCAAATATCTGCAAAGCAAATGCTGGGAAGGCAACATTCAAACTGGAAGGCTTATCGTAAACATACAAGTTGTAAGTTGTAAGTTTACAACGTTATTGTGTTTTGATTTTATTAACAAAAAAGATTATCATTATACACTAATATAAACAACTTATGATTTGGTTCTGCCTGTCTGTTAATGAAAGTTGAGTAATGGTATGTGAGGGGTTGAAGCGTGTGTCCGAGATCAAAGAAATACCTCACTTCAACTTTGCCAGTTGCCTCAAGCTAATGCATCTTATTCCTAATTGAGGGTCTCTTCCGATTCACTGACTCAATACAAATGACTTTAATACTCAAACCTTTATTATTTCAAATCATTGTCAAAAAGGCGGGATAAATCATTGACTTATGCCCCATTAATGTCAGAAAATTGCTCCATGCATTTTGCGTTATTGACAGTTAGGGGCCTGAAAACAAGTAATGCTAATGACATAATCTGGCTGTGACCACACTGTGTTGCCCGCCCTCCTCCTTTCTTTCTCTTCCCTCGGCTTAGACAAACGGGCTCATCTGTACTGGATCATTTGCCGTCTCCTGATACGCTGTGGTTTATAGCCAATTATCTCTTGCGATCCATTATCGATTACAGTGTTATCTTTCTTGCATTGCTTAATCTTTTGGCACAGCGGCTCACAGGGGGGACCTGGATACAAACGACTTAGCGATGGGAACACTAGTTAAGATGGATGGGTGTTCATTTGCTTGTAGATGGGTTACACACACATACAGTTTAAATTCAAACTCATCGAGAACGTGTTCAGGGGCAGGGTGTTTTTTATTTGCAGCTCTCCCTGTTAGGAATTACATACTACAGCAGTCACTTTATCCAAGTGAGTGTTAATTCTTTGATATTAGTCTGAATGACTAATTTCCTCTGAGGTTTATTCAATATTGTTTGTGTTTGCTTTCTTCTGTAAATTAACACGGCTTACAATAAACCAGCAGGGCTGATGTTTATATATTACTATTGTGTAACTGATTTCTTGTTTTGCGTCCTTGTCTTCTTTCCAGTTGGGTTAACAACTTTGGTCATGAGGGTCTTGGCCTTCTTCTCGATGCTTTGGAGAAGCTGCTGGACAAGAAACAGTAAGTGATCTACTTTAACATCCCATCTCTGTGTAACTTTTTATAGTACCAGGTTCTGCTCATATACTCAATATCCTTTGCATTGTTGTTGTTTTTTTTCAGGCAAGAGAATATTGATAAACGGAACCAGCATAAACTAATCCAATGCTTGAAGGCTTTTATGAACAATAAGGTTAGTATGAGTCAACAAACAAAATACAGTCCACACAATTGATTTATTAAATCATTAATTCTACATCACCATACCTGCATGATGAGTTAATATTGCTTGGTCCTAAACAACCTGGAATTTGAATCACAATTACATATTTGTTTTAGACCATTAGAAGTGTAAAGGTAATGTCTAGTATTTTGTACCAATAACAAAAGATCACATACAAGTGCAAAATCCACTCTTGGCGGCTGTGGCTCAGTGGTAGAGCGGTTGCCTGCCAATCAGAAGGTTGGTGGTTCGATCCCTGGCCCTGCAGTCCCACGTCGAAGTGTCCTTGGGCAAGACACTGAACCCTGAGTTGCCCCCAGTGCTGCGCATCGGAGTGTGAATGTGTGTGAGTGTTTATCTGATGAGCAGGTGGCACCTTGTACGGCAGCCTGGGCCACAGTGTATGAACGTGTGTGAATGGTGAATGTATCCTGTATGATGTAAAAGCGCTTTGACTAGTCGTTAAGACTAGAAAAAGCGCTATATAAATACAGCACATTTACATCTTTTTGCACTTATATCAGAAATTTCTAATAGGAGCTCAAGTGGCCAGGACTCAAAACCTGATTTGAATTTGGACTCTGACAAGCCTGGGATAGTGGCACAGCAAATTAGAGCTAATTTTACCATTTCAGGTCCACAGTCTCAGATCTTTTAATTATCCTTTTTTGGAAGGTCTGGCTCATTTCTCAAAAGTGGCACATATTTCAAGGATATTGATATTGCTTCTCTTAGAGTTAATCCCCACACATGGTCATCTCTGCCCGGTTCTTCAGTTGTGGGGAGACTAAAAGGTACAGGAGAGGAGTATTTGTCCCTATAGTCGTGTCCTGAATTGAATTAATTCATCATCCTCTCCATTTCCTCCCATGGCCTCATTGTCCCTCCTATAAGAAAATTAAGGCTAACTATAACTTACGTACATTAGAGTTTCTTTGTATAATTCATTTTTAACTTTTAAGTCAAAGTTCTCCATAAATGCAAATGCTCTCATTAATTTATACCCAAGGGACCGTTTCTGTAACCTACCTCCTCCTTCCGTGTCTCACAGTATGGACTGCAAAGTATCTTGGGAGATGAGCGTAGTCTGTTGCTGTTGGCACGAGCAATTGACCCCAAACAGACCAACATGATGACCGAGATTGTCAAAATTCTCTCTGCTTTCTGTATTATTGGAGAGGAAAACATGTAAGTTGTCACATTTGTTCTCTCTCTCACACACACACACACACACATACACACACAC
>NC_045742.1:11459811-11467501 GCF_008692095.1 Etheostoma spectabile
CACACACACACACACACACACCTTCTCATGTCTTGCATACTATTTAACGGACATCTCTATATAGCCTATCATATGCCCATCCACTCAAAATGTAAATTATATGCCAAGAATTTTAAGTAACATACATATTTTGTCACAATTCACATTACAAAATTGGGAGCTTCAGTTGCAGACTTTTGAAAATATTTGCAATTGACATTCCACTGCTGCCCCCCAAAAAATGGACACTTGGCCAATAGAAGTGTGTGAATGCTAGTGAAGGGCGGGTCTTGCCTAGAAATTGCGTGGGTTCCATAATAACACATGAGTGTCACATATTTCAAAACGATTGCAAATAAAACAATATGCATAGCTATTTTCCCACTTACCTAAGAGTATGTTATTATTATTATCACATGTCATTTAGCTGACACTTTCATCCAACAGAGCTTACAATTGCTATATATGTCAGAGGTTGCATGCCTCTGGAGCAATAATGTGTTAAATGTCTTGCTCAGGGACACATTGGTTGATGTATCATAGTGGGAATTGAACCCAGATCTCACACACCAAAGGCATGTGTCATATCCACTGCGCCATCACCGCCACTAACCTCCTCCATTTAAAGTTGCAAACAAGTTTTCAGTATTCAAAGTTCAGCAAGGGACAAATTTCCCTATATTTCTCAGTAAATCACAGCTGATATGGAAACAGCACAACACCAATTTAAAATCCTGACTGTTGACAGAAAAAGAAATGATAAATATATATAAAACGATGAAAGAGATATAGTCCATCTCTGGCTGTAATGTTTAGCTGATTGAAGGAGTCTGTTGCTTCTTGTAAACACTGAAATATCACTACTGCTTCAATCTTCCCCCACTGTGTGGCATATACACAGACAGAGACTGCACTGCATGCACATATGTTTACCCACTGTGAGAATATACTGCATTTACAGATGACCTCAGACAGGATAGACATTAGTTTGGTCACATGGTCAGATCATACAGTTTAGTCTGTTTAATGTGTTGAACTACTCACCGGACCCTCAACCTGGCTGACAGTTTATTAATTGGATATAGGGGCGTTTTTATTGTTTTCCACAAGGCCAGATTAAAATAACAGTGGCACTTTATTGTCAGTCTGTATGCAGTGATGGAAATAAACAAACCTACAAATGTTGTTGGAGAAGCTGGGTTCAGCAGTGTGTCTCACATCTCTGACCATCCAAATAGGCCTTTACAGTATGATTGTGTTACTGTGACTGCATGGTTTCCAAAATGGTTTTTAAGTTACAGTATATCAAGGAGAGGAATATTAACACTAAATTAGCATTTATTTAACTCAAATAATGTTTAATTTCAGATGATTCACAGATGCCTTTTTTTTGTAAACGGATTTATTTACTAAAAAATGTATATCCGCTAAACACAGGTGTTTAATATATGCAAACCTAAAAGAATGTTTTGAAATGAAAACCAACTTTTTCAATGATATAATATTTAATTCATAATTGTATATTAAAGTCACCACCATAACACAGACATGCTTTTTGCATAGCAACACACACAACAACATTTACATGCATGCAGATACTAAATCTCTCTCTCCGTTTTCAAAGTATTCAAGAATAGGTTGAAGTTAATATGGACATCTTTGCCATGATCATAGCCTTGCATTAAAATGTATGTATCCTGTAGAAATGACAGCCAAAGGAGCTGAGGCTTCACTTTCTTGCTCAGAAACTTCTCTGCCAACCAGTGTTGTGACTCTGGCTCATGTTCAACACCCACTTCAGCTGACAGCATCAAAAGGGAACACGACAAGTTAAGCAGATCTATCTCGCCTGTTTTGAAGCGTTGACTGAACTGGCTTTAAAGCTACTCAGTATGCAGCTCCCCATGCTTGTCTCTGACTTTGTAACCTCTATCACAGAGCATGGCCGTCCCATTTATCTCTGTGTCAAGCTTTCTCCACACATACAGTCCTTTTTGGTCAGACATAGATCTCCCTTACAAAGCAACTGCTAGTATTTTGTCATCCTAAAAGTTCAAATAAGATAAGATTAAAATAAGGTAATAAAAATGGTGACAGCAAACCCATATGGCATTTATTTTATTTATTTATTTATTTATTTATTTATTTATTAAGCTCTTAAGATTTGTCCTTTCAGGGACACATTTCCCTTATAATATATTTGCCAATTAGTATGAACTCATATTGTAAATCACTGTTTACCAAAGTGCTCTACTTTATTTGTGGTATCTCTGTGTGTGTATGTGTATGTGTGTATGTGTGTGTCTTGTATAGCACAGAAAGTTGTTTTTTTCATTCACTCTTTAGAGGCTGAAATTGTCCAGTGCTCTATTTAACTGAGATGCCTTGAGCCCTTGCAAGTACTCCAATTTGTTTACCTTCTCAATAACTTTATTAGCACATTAGTTTGGCAGTCCCTGCTATTATTTTCACCCTTTCTCACCCAGACAAATACAACAACAGACAACAAAAAATATTTGCAATGAAGCCTGTTACCCTGTTTTTGTCTAGCAGCACCTTAGTAACGCGCATGATAAGGTCAACATTGAATGCTACAGCCAATACTAGTCTGGATTGCATTCAAAGAAATGGAAAGCAGTCACATTCGCCAGGGTGACCAAAGACTGGCCGAGTAAATGTCCACACCAACACACAAGGGGAGATAAAGATACATGGTGTTTGAGCTAACAATTGTGAGTAAATGTCCTGTCAGAGAGGTGATAAAAGTGTTTGTTGACTACTGTGTTGTGCCTGCTCCCTGTTTTCTTCCAGCCTGGATAAAATTCTAGCTGCCATGACAATTGCTGCAGAGAGGAACAATAAAGAGAGATTTGCTCCAATTGTGGAAGGTCTGGAGAACCACGAAGCCCAGCAGCTCCAGGTTAGCAATCACACATCAAAAAGCAGTTAAAATCACTGTCTGATATTCATCATTTATTCAATGCTGCCTTTTAGTTAGATTAGTCATTTTAAAGAACAAAATTGACCCTTATGTTTTAACAGCCAATACAATAATCAGTTACTCTATAGCACTGCATTATTCTGTAATGCAGTATACAATCAAGCATGCCTCAAATAGTCATACACACTGATTCATGTCACAAGTTTTTTTAGGCCACAACATTTTTTGTCACATACAGCAAACATCTCCTTACTATCTGTTAGCTGCTTGTCCCTGAACACATTGTAAAAAAAAAAAAAAAGTGGTCTGTGTAGACAGCACGGGGTCTACAAACCTGCATCACCAAACATAAACACTGTTCCAGTCTATAGAGTACAAGAAGGAGTTGGTTGAGTCATGAACGTGCATTGTGGAATTAGCCTACGTGCTACCACTGCTGCGGTGATGGCTCTGACACTCACCGATGTATGTTGAGTGCAGATTTGAGTCGTGCATGCGTCACTTTGCAACGAGTAAAGATGTGAGTTACATACAAGATGCTAACGAGAGATTTCTGTAATGTCAATACAGTAAAAATAGACCTACTTAACAAAGTTTGTTCACTGCTGGCTACAAGCTAGCAATCAAACGCAACAAAGGCTGTCAGTTGAATGGTGTTTTGAGTTAACGTTAGCAATCAAACTATCATAGATAGCTAAAATGTTTTGAAATGGTTCCCATCTTCTGGTATTGTTTGTAATGAGAAGAGTTTATTATTTCATGGATTTCACAAATTTCAGTATGACACGTTATGCCTTAAACCGTTTACATCTGAGCATACACAACTCACATCTGCAGTCGACTTACATAGGTGAGTGACAGGCTCAACCAACTCCTTCTTGTGGTGTAAAGGCTGGAAAGCTGTCTGTTATGTTTGGTGGTGCAGGTTGGCGCAGTATGTTTTCATTTGTAGACCCTGGGCTGTCTATAGTCTATAGTTTACAGTGGGCAGCTCGCAAATAGTGAGGAAATGTTTGTTGTATGTGACAAAAATGTTGCCTAAAAAACGCGTGACATTGCTTAGAGCACCTTTAAATATAAGCAAGTAACTAATACAGCCATACACAGTAAACAGAAACCCTGCACAGTCCAGGGTCATTCACACAAATTCTGTTTTGTCATGAAGAGCACATTTGATGCCAGGCAAGACTGAAATTGACAGTGGTCTACTCTGGGGCCCATTGTACTTCAGCCTCAGTTGTTTCTCTTAATGTTTTTTGGTCCACTTGTCAACCCCTCTGCACTTCTTGCAAATTATGGGATGTCATCACTAGGCTTTTGAAATGCACCCAGAGCTTTAACTGCACTGCTTTAAAAAAAAAATACAAAAAACACCTGCTTCATTAAGCACCTCTACTGAACAGCAGAAGAATTATATTAGAAAAAAGCAGAGATGTTGAGTTTAGTCTTCCCCTTTTTTTCTCTCACACACATTTTCTTCTCTTGTCACTATGTGCTCATTTTTTCCCTCACATCTTACAAATACTTCCCCCTGTTTTTTCCAATGCTGCTGTCAAGATGTGTCTCAAAGGACTCAGTGTGAAAGGGCAACTAAAGCACCATACCTCTCTTTGTTTTCATTGGATTTCTTCAGCAGCAGAAAAAACAGCAATACTAACACCACTTAAAACATGTGTTGTGAAACCAAAAGCAGGGAATTAGTTAAGGAATTACTTTTTTAACTGCAGGGATTGTGAAGTCATGAAGGAAAAGTCATGAAGGAAACTGATGAGGCGGGTGGTGGAAGTGAAAGTAGATATTCTTTTATTAGGAGGCTGTTGTTTTTCCTTTAAATTTTGCCGTTAATGAAATGAAGCTCTCTTAATTGTAAAGTAAATTAAAATGCTTTGCTGATGCAGGGGGTTCAAGGAAATTAATAGACTTTTTATCCAAAACCTGTGATGGGCTATAGAAGTAGACTTAGCTAATGTGATTGAAATGTTTTTTTGCCGTAGTTCAGGCTATGCTTGTCTGCTGAGCACGAGAGAAACTCAGCATTTCAACTTTAAAACAGTGAAAAAAGTGCCACTTTTAATTACAATGTTTTGGAACCTCCCTATGGCACCACTGCAGCTCTCTAAACCTATCACATATAACAACCCCCCACCCCACACGCACACACACACACACACACACACACACACACACACACACACACCCACACCCACACCCTCACCCTCCCTCCTTCAACCCCCAACACAACTGCTTTCCACTCCACAGTACATGACTGAGGTATGTTTGAGGTGCTTGATGCAAGAAGAGAAAGAATTTTTCATGACTTACTTCACTCACATAAATTCTGTGAAGATTTGGTGGAGTTTCTTTTATGTGTCTGGCCTCTGGTGGGTACAGTAAAATGTCAGATTTGAATGCACATATATTGCTTAGATGCTCACAAGCTTTAGTGGACCATGCAGAAGTCTGCCATGTTTCTGGTGCCTAGCACTGGTGCAACAGAGTCAAAGATGGTGCAAATTTTACTGCAGCAAGCTTGTGCTTTCCCAAGGGAATATGCAGTCTAACTGTTCTGTATTTATGTAATGCATCAACAACTTGCTATTCATTTCTGATAGCTTTTGTTCTGCCTTTTATCAAACAAAAATTCAAAAAGCTGAAACATTTGTAGTTCTTATTCAATAAAACTTAACTTATGTTGTTTATTGAATTTGTGGAAATATGGTTAGTGGGCAAAGCAAAACGTGTGTGTGTGTGTGTGTGTGTGTGTGTGTGTGTGTGTGTGTGTGTGTGTGTGTGTGTGTGTGTGTGTGTGTGTGTGTGTGTGTGTGTGTGTGTGTGTGTGTGTGTGTGTGTGTGTGTGTGTTTCATCAGACTCACCCTGGAAAACACCACTGCTGAAAATGTTAAATTTGTTAATGATCATATGGCAACAGTGTCTCTCTGCGCACACACACACAGACGTGGTCCGGTTCTCAGGGGTGATGAACGTCAGTATTGGGCTATACTGTGGAGTTGCATATTAAGTGGTTTGGGGTCCTTCTGTAACTCATTTTGGGGTACAATTGGGTTTTGATGAATTCTACAAGCAGCAACACCACAGGCCAACTAAGCGCCCGTTCCAAACAGGCACATTTTCAACAGGCACTGCACTAGTACATACAGATGACTGATTTGTATGTTTGAGTGTTAAATGTAACCCAGAAAAATAATAAAACTGACCCAGGAAACCACACAGAATCAGCATTGTTGTGGCTCTTATTAATAACACACACAAGCCAATAGTTCAGGTCAAGGTCAAGGTTTCACAATCTTTCACATTGTCCGTGGGAATCCTTCTGCCCGCTATTGATCGTCTTTCCAAGAAAAACTTATCCATGACTTGCTCCCTTGAAACACCTTATTGCTTATTATAATTCATCAGCTATTTCCCAAAACACGCAGAGAAACACACACACACACACACAATGGATTTATTGGCTTTTTCCTTACCAATAAATCCATTTATAATGCACATCTAGTCAATAGACACCAAGGCTGGTACTTTTTACCGTCTCTCTTCTGGTGTATCTCTCTTTTTCTGGTCTCATTTTCTCTCTCTCTCTCTCTCTCTCATTTTCTCTCTCTCTCTCTCGCTACCTTTTTGTCCCCTCATCATTGTGATCATAAATACATTTTTAAATTGATGTGTTTTGCAAGGAATATCTTTTTTTGTGTCCAATATGTGCCATTTTGTCTGTCTACTCCCCAGGTTGCTTGCATGCAGCTGATCAATGCCCTGGTCACTTCCCCCGATGACCTGGACTTCCGGATACATCTCCGCAATGAGTTCTTAAGATGTGGCCTCAAGAAGATCCTACCTGTAAGTCATTATCAAACTATCTCACAGCAGATGGTTGGATTATTCACATGCATAAAAAAGAAGTCCTCACCCGAATAATTACTTTTTCCTGTGTTAATCAATAAATACAATCAATGAATTCAGTCAGTTCAGTCAAAATTCTGGTCATTAACGCAACATTGTATAGCTTTAGCAACAAAGTTAGAACCACATAACTTGTATATTACAGCTTTAATGCTGTTTAAGAGTACAACATTGAAAACAACAGAATTTAGACTCTAGTTAACACATGACCAAACAGCATTTTCAGTTATGCGATAGCTTGAAAATGCATGTGATATTTAGGTAATTGTGCTCAGATTAAACAATCAGGCTTTCAAAACAAATAATCCAGATGTGACTTTACACAAACTAAATGAATAGGAACAGGGTGTATTATTATTCATTAACAGTGGTAGTTGTGGTATATCTAGTAGTAGTAGCTTGTGACAAGTGTGATGCAGTGCCAGCACCTCATCACACAGGTCGCCCTGGCATCATTATCGGCAAGCCTACACATCTTCACATGAGGCGAAGGCAAACGAGCTCCAACTCATCACTCAAGCTCTCATTTGTAGCAAGTGGGGTAAAATGTGTCACAGAGCCAGTTGTTAATAAGTCATCCCAGCTGCTCCTGTTGATTATTACTGTCATTACTTTAATTATCTTCAATTCTGCCCCCTGATATGAGAGAGTCTCAGTGTACAGCCATTTATGAATGCCACGTTCACCGCTTTTAACGCCGACATTCAAAGTGACACCCGTTCATCTAATTATGAGTTATGCTCAGGAGCCAGCGTAGCTGTTGGCAAAGAAAAAGTGAACTCCACTGAAAAAAGGAGCACAATTTGTTTTGTTCTTATAGTCCTTGACACATGTATTTGGCCCTTCACCCC
>NC_045742.1:11467511-11491105 GCF_008692095.1 Etheostoma spectabile
CCCCTTTGTTTTGTGGCATTGTGCACCTCCCTCCGAACCAGTGTTGCTCAAGACAGATGGTGCACCAAAAAAACAGTGCAAGGTGATTGATACCTGCAGAAATTGGGTTACATTTGGCCCTGTCTCCGTCTGTAAACTCTACTGCCGGTGATTCATAGAGAAGTGGTAAAGAGCACTGCCGTAGCCCCTTGTGGCATGAACAGGTGTGCAGGAATAGGTACTGTCTGGAATACCTAGTGAAAGGGTTCAGGGTGTCTCATTTCACAGTTCTCTGTACAGCTAGAACAGGAAAACTTAACATTCTAGTATTACAGTGTTTTACAATAGGCCTGATTAACAGTGACACATAACAGTTTCAACAAGATTTAACAATACAAATACTGGTGTAATACATTGTCCAAAGCTATATCTAAGTTGTTACTTGCAGGTACTACGACTGTTTATCATAATCTACATTGCAAGATTACCTTTTGTAAAACTGCATATTTTCAGCTATGTGCTGCATGTCTAACTCATTTTAGGAGCTGAAAGAGACAGAGGAGCTAGACATCCAACTGAAGGTGTTCAACGAGAACAAGGAGGAGGACTCTATTGAACTCTCCCATCGCCTTGATGACATCCGCGCTGAGATGGAATATCCTTTTGGTCCTCCTCTGTGTGAATATACAGATGAATAACCCTGCAGAACTAGAAGCGAGAGATTAGTGTATATTGTGGGCTTGGTCAAGCTTTACAGGCTAAAGCCTCTCATGGCTTGGTTCATTAGAGAAGGATTTGAGGAGCCAGAGCACAATATCCAGCTCAATCTCTGGCCAGGTATACTAGGTAAATAACCCTGTCATCTGAACCTCCCACCTCTTTTCTTCCTTTCCTCCTTAAGTTTTGTCCTTTGTCTGTTGGAACTGGGTCAAGTAGGACTGTAGTATGACTCAAGAGGAATATATCAAACAGACACATGCTTTCCTGTTACCATTTACTATTCACAGTAGACATTTAATCATGTTCATGTGGAGTTGTATTTTATTATATGCACAATGCTTCTCCTGTTCAGGCATTTGCACTCATTGTCTTTTTGTTCAATTTTAGAAATGTTAATTTTCTTCCCCAGTTCTCTGTCAACGTCCATTTAACTCCAAATGTGCAGAGTAGAAGTTGATAACGTGGGCAGTAATTTAGTCCAGAGTTGGAAACTTCTCTGAGCATCCCAGAGAAGACCCTTTTAATAATTCACAAATCTTCTCTCAGGCTATGTATGAATGGCTGACATTGTGAGCAGACAAACCAGACGCTGACATTGTTATGCAGATGTTCATTCCCACAACCTTATTCTTCCACCAAATCCCAGAGTTCTAGTACTGGCACAAAATGCTGCCATGAGTGACAGTTTCTGTTGACACATGGAGGTGAAGGGGGGAGGTTGTGTATGTGTGTGCATGGAGAGAAGATGGAGTGAAAAAAAAAAGCACCTGGATTAATGATGTGCTTGAGCAGGTTCACAAATGAGAAGGCCCAATGTTTGTTTCCAAGGACAATGTGGTATTGATCTGCAGGCTCTGAGCGTTATTCGAATGCATATGCTACCCTTTGTCCCTTTTTTGTGCATGTGCGCGCACACACACACACACACACACACACACACACACACACACACACACACACACACACACACACACACACACACACGCATATGCATGATATCTCACTGGTAGTACTTCTACTTCCTGAGCATTGTATTATGTGTCTGGTTTCTCCCAGCAGTTTCATAAATATTAACCTGGAGAGGCTCGTCTCCTCTGTGTCCGGTCCAGGTGCCAAGGAGGTGACGCTACGCCACTAATAAATATGAATAAACTGCAGAATGCTGATTGATTGACCCCACCACTGACTGGCCTACGTCACACTTGACTGCCACTCATGTTTATTCATTATTTTGAGAGGGAGTGTAAAGAGAGAGACAGAGAGTGCGAAAGAGAGCGTAAAGGGGGTTTCATCGAATAGATTGGCATTCTACATTAGGTTTATGTCTGCAGCTTAGTGATAGATGAAGCTAGTTGGATACTTTCCCAGCCTGAGCTTCTTCTCATGTCCTCTGAAATGCTGCTGTGTTGAGGCTATAATTGAATCTCACAGGATTGGTAATTCTCCCAGGCTTCATACTCAGCTAATACAAGGGAGGGAAATGATACTGCAGAGGGGCCTGTATTCCCATCCCTCTCTCTCAGACAAATTGATACGGGATAGGAGTTTAATTACAGACATTGTTGAAATTAATAGGAAAAGTGTCAAACAGTATTTAAAAGAATTGATCTTCTCCATTGCAGTGGCTGCAGATCGTCTTGTGTGGATGATCGCATGGGAGGCAATTGAGAATGCGGTTAAGTGCTGGGTACTTTTTATTTTGAGGAAATAAATTATCTGAAGAATTGATGCTCTCTTGAGGAAAACATTATTAGGAAAGAAATAAAGCATTGACAAGAT
The DNA here is from genome assembly GCF_008692095.1 of Etheostoma spectabile. Lineage (NCBI taxonomy): Eukaryota > Metazoa > Chordata > Actinopteri > Perciformes > Percidae > Etheostoma > Etheostoma spectabile. Next base: position 11,469,990 of record NC_045742.1, read on the forward strand.
CTTCAGATTTACCTTTGAAAACGTGCTAGTTTGACCCCTTTAATTGGTCATGTTTTTCTGATCGATAGCAATTGTGTATCTGTAAACTATTATAACATGTTAGTAGAAGTAGAAATATAACTGTTGCTTTGGTGGTCTGTTTGGTCTTAATTTGTCTTCATATTTGATATTGTCTGTATCAAAGCAGAAAGGGGAGTGAAATCACCACAAACTGCATTCATTTCATTGCTTTGCAGTCAGTATGTGGAACTATGCTAATATGTTATCACACATTGTTAAAATCTGCACTTCATGTTATAATGGCAATCAGGCTTTCCACACTGCACGCTTAACAGGGTACTGGCTCTTAAGTTTTCTTTTTTTCTGCATGTGTGCACATATCTGAGAGGCTTATTTCACTTTTTCAAACAAGATGAGTCTCCACGGGGAAATCCTCCATTCTCAAGCAAACAAATTAAATAGGCTCCAAGTCATTCATTTTCATGGGTACTTTGCTTCTTGGAGCTACACTTTTAGAACACAATAGAAGTTTTAGATACACAAATCAATCCTTTTTAAATTAAACTTTTATTACTAAACAACCATTAACATACGGTAGGGATTGAATATTTAAAAATTTGTTCAAATGTACATGCTTATCTTATATACATTATATACATTACTGTAGGTCATATAGGGATTTGGTAATTTCAGTATCAAACATTTTATTTTTTAATAATCACTTTTCTTTTAAACAAATACTCAGCAAATAATCAATACATACACTGTATATAGTATATGATATTTGAATATGGAAGAATTGAAAAAAATAGTTACATGTCAAAGTCATCACTACTTCCTCTTGGGGAAAGCAAACATAGGACACGTACGTAATACCTTATGCAATTTAATAACATGAATTTTGGCTCCTGAGTGCATGTCAGTTTCAATCTGAGAGTCTAACCGTATTTTTGCCCTGCAGTTGATTGGCACCTCATCATTCCGGCCTCAAACATTCAAATCAAACCAGTGAGTTTACCATGTAATCACTTCCTCTCTTTTGAAAGGTTTGTAGTGCCAAGTAAACCGCAGGGAGCATTCCTCATTACCAGTCTCCCTCCTCAAGTTAGCTGTTTACACTGTTTTAGCTCCCCAGAAAGTCAATGGATAAGAGTAATCGCATCTCCATATGCTTTTGCACAATAATGCCTATCAGAAAACCTGAGGTGAGGAGGGGAAATAAATGAGTAGTTACAAACAAAACAAGAACAAAAAAAATATAAATGTTTCCAATGAGTTGAATGCACCTGAATAATGAACTCAAATTGTTTTTTCCTACAAGAAGTTTAATGAATTCACCTAAACCTCAAGCCTAAAACTGTTATGAAGTTGTTTTCCTTAACCTTGCTCTTGTACTGATATGAATGAAGTGTACCATCTCCTGTCCAACATGGTGAAAGACACTGGCTCAGAGACCTACTTCCTGTCAGTCCTTCAGCACCTTCTGCTCATCAGAAATGACTATTACATCAGGTAAGATTTCTACTTCTTTATTACTTATTGACTGATGACCTCACGAGGCTCTACTGGATGTCAGTGTGCATGGATAGTCTTCGCTTTGTTTTTACTTTGTTTTTCACAGTAGATATGAAACCCCTCATACAGCACTCTGAACATATTTATGTTATTTCTTACAAGAAATAGTTGTGGTCTATGTGGGTCTGTTTATTTGTCATTGAACACATAGAAGTAAAAGACAGATTTAAATTTGTTGTTTACAATTTTCCTCCCAAACGTAAGAGACCTATTGATGTTTGAAACTTGAATTACCTTTATATTACTGTCACTTTTGTCATTTACCTAGAACTGTTGTCTTCAAATTTTAAGTCAATTATCTGAGTGGAAAAAGTGGTCTTGCAGTTTGATAAAGCATAGAACACAGACTTAAATTTAAAACTGATACATGCACATAATAAAATATTAAAATATGGTTAAAATAAAATGCAAAACAGAATGCTTAAACCCCACCATGCAAGCATATATAAAACAATGTAGTTTAGGTGGCAAATAATTAGAGTAGAAACAATAATCTGTCTTTTAGAATCACGAAATAAACTCTTGGGTTAGCTTTCAACTGGCTTTAAATAGCAAATATGCCATTCATTGAGCAGGAAGGATGTCATTCCTCTAAATTCAATCAATCAGTCAATCTATCAAATCCAATCAATTGTTTTTATAGAGCACTTTACAGCAACCAGAAGGTATCCAAAGTGCTTTACATCAAGAACCAAAATAAAAAAACATAACAATACAAATAATGAATCCTAAAAAACAGTAAAATCGGAAAAGGTTACATAGAAACTGGATGAGGAGAAGGAAATTGTCACACCACTACTACGCACAAAACGCCATTCTAAATAAATAAGTTTTGAGTTTGGATCCAAAAAGAACTACATCTGTAACAATGTGAATGTCGGTGGGTAACTCGGGGCAGCAACAGCGAAAGCCCATAGTACCTTGACCTTGGGACTTCTAAAACCAGTTAAGTTGAAGACAGCAATGACTTGTTATTGCTGTCTAGACAAAAACTCTAGGACCAGACCAGTTAAGGCGTTGAAAGCAAACAATAAAATCTTTAAATTGATTCTTAAACGCACAGGGAGCCAATGTAGGGCATAGAGAATGGGAGTGATGTGTGCACGTCTAGATGTATTTGTTAAAAAGCAAGCAGCAGCATTTTGCACAAGTTAAAGGCGCAAGATGGCAGTTTGATTTAGACCAACATAAAGAGCATTACAGTAATCCAACCTTCAACTAATAAAGGCATGAATCTCCTTTTCTAGATCGTGCCTGTTAGGGAAGGGCTTAACTTTAGCAGGAGACACAGCTGGAAAAAGCTCATTCTAACAACATTGCTGATCTGCTTGTCAAGTTTCATGCCGCAAACAAATGTCACCCCCAAACTTCTGACAGTTGGCTTAGTGTATAAAGCCAGAGCTCCCAAACTGTTTGACATGCATAAAGTACTGAAGATAATACACTTAGTTATATCTTCATTTAAAGAAAGTTATGTGAAAGCCACAACTTAACATCAACTTAATATCATATCATCAATACCGTTAGTTACTTTGGTAACTCCAGATTCTATTAGTATAGGCGTAGCCCTCTAAGGGGCTCGCATTGGTTTACCTCGCGCATGGCAGTCGTGAAGATTTTCTTTCCGCCCTAGAGCGCAGGCAGGCCTCAACTATGTCGCATTTACTGCATATATACAGAGCGGACCCGTTGTTGACTCCCAAAACATCAGCTTTTTTCTCAACTAATGTTCTAGGAGCAGGTGGCCGGACCTTAGAGGGCTACGCCATCTAATAGAATCTGGAGTTACCAAGTAACTAACGTTTATTTGTATAGGCTTCGCCCTCTAAGGGCTACGCTATTGGGTTAGGGCGAAGCTGATGTAGTCAATGCCACCTGCGGCACAAGGTCCACAAGCCGAACATACACCACATTGCCCCAGCAAAATGTACAGGGCTAGTCAGAGCCATTCTTCTGACAAAGCCTGCCCTGCCAATGGCGTGGCCGGAAAGGTTCATGTGGCCCGCAATGATGCAGTAGTACAAGATTAATGGGGGTTAAGCGTGATTGATCCGTCGCGCATGCAACGGAGAGACATGATAACTCCGTGCATGCAACATGATTATGACATGTATGAGATAAAAACTGTGTCTCACAAGAAATACCCAGGTACGAGAGGTGAGACAGCAGAGCAGGGTCATTCAGCACTAGGTGTGAAGGAAATTGGCAACAATCAGGCATCCGCTTTTTTTTTTTTTTTTTTTTTTTTTTTGCACATTCAGCGCGGCATTACGCGTCACTGACTGTGGACAAAACCGCATGAGACATGGAAGATCAGACATCTCGCAGATAAAAGCGGATGAAGGGGCACGGGGAAGCCCAGGAGGCTGCCGAGAATGTCGGCTACTGCCATGCCTTTTAATAGAGCCGCAGAACGCCGACCGAGCCCTCGTAGAGTGGCCCGAATGTCTTGGGGGGGCTCTTTCCTTCCGGCTATAAGCCTGGGTAATAGCCTCGCACAGCCAGTGAGACAGACGCTGTTTTGAGAGGGCTGATCCTTGGGAGTGTCTCATAATGCACAAACAGCTGCTGAGTTTCCTGATATTTGCCGTGCGTAATGTATTGTGACAGAGCGCGCACGGACACAACCGGTGGGAAGCCTCCTCCGCACCGTTAGCGTGAGGTGGGGGAAAAAACCCTCGAGGGAAAACACCCTTGACCGAAAAGAACTAGTTAAAGTCTCGGTGTGAAGGAGGGTTTGGCTGTAAGTGGCTGCGCTCCCGTCCCCTCTAATGGAGAGGCAGGAGGAGAAACTGACAGTGCACATAATCACTCACTCTTTTGGCCGACGTTAGGGCAAGGAGAAGTGCTGTCTTAAGCGACAGCATTCTGAGCGAGCCTGTGCCAAGGGCTCCAAGGGGGGCTTCCCAGAGCCGGAGCACCAGAGCTAGGTCCATTGGGGGGCGAGGGGGCGAACCAGCGGTTTTTGACGCCTAACCCCCTTCAGGAAACCAGGGATGGCAAAAACTGTCCCTCCACCGAAACCTTCGTGACAGGATGAGGATGGGTGCTGGTATGCTTTGACTGTAGATGGAGCCAAATCATTATCACCAGAGTTGTGAGGTACGTCAGACGAGAGGTAGGGGACACGATGTGGGGTCTGCGTCCCTCTCTGTGCACCAGCGCTGGAAGGAGACCGCGCCTGCGTAGCCTGCTATGGTAGAGGGGCTCGGAGCCCTGGATAGTGCGTACCACGGCGGGGGGCAAGACTACTCTGTAAGCGTTCCCGCTCAGCAACCCGCCCCCACAGCCTCTGATTTATCACTGGGGGATGACAGATCGCACCGTTCAGCTGCGATAGTGCTTCTCTCCGCCACGGAATCTGCCAGGGGGGAGACCACCACGCTGAACGAGGGTGGGAACCAGGACGCGCTCGTGCGCTCCGGTGCCACCAGAACAATTACAGATCTCCTCCTGGACGCGTCCAGGAGGCGAGGGATCAGGGGGACCGGGGGAAAGCATATAGGAGGTTTTGGGCCAGGGTTTGTGGGAGAAGGCGTCTACGCCGAGGGGAGGGGTTGTCCCGCGCGGTCAAGGAGAACCACAGTGGGCACTGTGTGTTCTCTCGTGAAGCGAACAGATCCACCTCCCGTTCCCGAACCTGCTCCATAACGTTTGAACGATAGTGGGATTCAATCTCCACTCGTTGTGGAGGGCCCCCTCGACATCAAGTCGGCTGCCGGTTCAAAATCCCGGGGATTACTGCTTTGAGAGACAGCAGGTGGCTGTGCGCCACAGCAGGAGGCGTCTGGCTATTTCTAACAGCCGGGCTGAGCGTATGCCGCCCTGGCGGTTATGAATGCCGCCCGCCGTGAGTGTTCCGTCCTTACTACAACATGCTCCCCGTCACCACTGGTGTAAAGTGTTTCAACACCTCAACAACCGTGGACAGCCCAGGCGTTTATGTGAGGGGAGGGGGAGGAGGCCGGCCCCTCCACACCGTGACTCGTACATTCCCCCCCCGCCAGTGAGGGACGCGTCTGTGTACACCGTCACATATGCGTCACTCTGCCAGGGGAACCCCGGAAGACCGGGTTTTGGGGACTCCCCAGTATGCCAAGTCTGATGGAGGGAATGAGGGATGGGCGCATTCGCCATTTGTGGGAATGGGATCGAGCCGCTGGCGGTGAAACCACCTCTGGACTTTCCTCATGTGGAGGAGACCCCAGGGGGACCACCGTGTGTGCGCGGACATCATGCCCAAGAGCCGCATAACTGCAGCCACTGACACTGTCGCGCTCGGCCTGAAGCGGGACAACAAGAGAAGTCGGGCTTCTGCTCGGGTGCTGACAGCCGGCTCATGCTGATCGAGCTCATGTCTACGCCCAGATAAACTATCGATGTGCGGGGACGGGGCGCTCTTCTTCCATTTATGGCAAACCCAGCGTTTGTAGTAGGTGCTGCAGAACCTCCATAGTGTGCAGCGCCGCCCGCTCCAGAGAGGGGGCTAGAATGAGCAGATCGGCCAAGTAAAGAGGACTTGAGCCCCTCTCCCGAAGAGGCTGGAGCGCCGTTTCCGCACTTGGAAAAGGTGCGGGGGCGGGGGTAGTGGTATCCGAACGGCAGCCGGTTGAACGGAAACGGGCCTTGGAAGGAAGAGAAGCGAGGAATTTCCTGTGCTGGGAATGATTTGGATGTGAAAGTAAGCGTCTTCAGATCCACGGATGTAAACCTTCGTTGGGGCGCACACATTCCAACACGTGCTGATGGTGAGATGTGGAGGGGCGCTCCATGACAACCGGTTGATTTTGACAGGCGGAGGATGGGACGCATCCTCCTGACTTCTTCGGGGTGAGAAAATAGCGAGAGTAAAAACCCTCGTTTTCCTCCCTGGAGGGACGCGGGAAATAGTCCCGCTCGCCAGCAACCCTTCTAACTCTGACGTCATGCGTCGACTCTGCCAGGGATGAAACCGTCGTCTCCAACACACGCGAAAGGGGGCGGGGGGGAGGCGAACTGGGTGTGGAACCCGTGTTATCAGATTGACATCCGAGGTCCAGTGTGTCAAGCCAACATGCGCGCTGCACTCTGACAGGGGCGAGCACATGTCTGAGTGTTGTTCACCGACATGGCAAGCAGGAGGCAGAGCCCATCGCCGCTGGGCGAGAAGAGTGATCGCGTCGCCCAGCCCATGGTAGGGCTTTTTCGAAAGGGCAGTGGCCGGTGCGCCGCGTGTGGGCGGGGGGAGCGGTCACTGGGTTAACCGACCCGCCGCGCATCGCCGTGGGGAGGTGGGTGGACAAGCGTCGTCGTCACCGTGGGAGGACGCTCATTTCCGCTGCCTGCGCAGCGGGGACTCAATGGCGCCCCGCTCGCGGCGACGGCCTGGTGTGTGCTGTGTGGGGAACAACTGTCATAACAGTGCCTGTTTAGAGCAAACAGGGACTGTTCGGCTGAGGGGAAAAAGCCTCTTAGATGTGAGGGAGTAGCTTAAAAGGGCCGTTGTGTTTCCAACTTATCGTGAAGAGGGACAGTGATCCCCACGTCCCGTCATTGCCACCGCCGCTGGCTTGCTGGGTGGCTGGAGGGGGTTGGACCAGGTGGGGGCGTTCATGGTCCTCGGCCTCGTGCAGGTTGACGGCCGTGTGGCATCGTCGTCGCTGCGGAGGGGGACGGGTGGGGCCCCGACGCCGAAGTTGGGAAGACGCAGCCGCAGCCGATGCTGCGGGGCGCTTTGCTTGTGACGGTGTCATGGCGACGGTGGTGCTGTTGAGGAGGAGCCTTCACGAGCCGAGTCTCCGAAGCCGCTCGGCGTCCTCGCCGCTTGATGGAGATGAGAGTGGCAGTCGTAGGCGCGGCCCAAATAGTCCATCGGGGGCTATGGGACCGTACAGAAGCTCGCGTCTAATGTCCGTGGCAGCTGAGACTGTGGAGCCAGATGTTTCGCTGGGCCACAGCTGCAAGCCATCACCCTGGACAGCGCCACCGTGGACGCCGTGGTCGGGTAAGGATGGCGGTATAGCCTTACCAATCTCCGTGGCAAGCTCCGGGGGAGGGCGCCGGGAGTAGTGGCCATCGCGGAGACGGCGGAGGCCAGTAAGGGCTGTTGTTTGTGCCGCCAGCCCCTGGGCGGCACTTGGTGGGCCCGGTCAGTGACTTGAGCGCACACTTGATCCTGGGGAGGGGGCGTGGGCTTCCGGTGGCCGAAGAAAGTAGCTTCGGAGCAAAATGGACGCCAGGCTCCCCTCCAGGGGAGGGACTGAAGGAAAACCTGCGTCCGTATCGCCCTGAACCCGAGTAAACGGGGCATAGCGAGAGACGGGAGCCTTCAGTTTCCCGGCTGGGGAAAGTCCTCCACAAATGGCCGAAGCTCCGCGAAGCGCGGCCAGAGTGGGGCCCGTGAAGAGGGCGGCTCCTTGGGCATAAATCAACGCTCAAAAGGCCGCGAGCGGGGCTGGCAGCTCCGCTGGGAGCGCTATGCCTCTCAGCTCCGCCGCTTCCTTATGATCTCCGGCAGGTCGGCGAAGAGAGCCTTAGCGGTGGAGGCTGGAGCGGGTGGGGCAAAGGGAAGGCCGCGGTGCGGTGCCCCAGGCGTGGGAGACGGAGAGAGCTCCAAGGGGAAAGCATCAATCGCCGTCTCGAGGCCCAATCCCCCCAAGGGGAGGAGGGGGACCCTCCCAGGGGAGGAGGGGAAACCAGTGATGGAGGCGCTGTCAGAGAGAGCGGAGTCAGCGGACTCATGCTCGTCGAAAACGCCGGCCAGCGCGCCAAGGTGCGCCGGATTCCTGTCTGTCTGCCCCGCTGCCGTCTCCGCCCGCTAGCTGGCAAACCAGAAAAGCTTCGCCCGTCGAGTTAGCTCTTTAGAAGACAGGCGGGCGCAAAACTGGCAGGAGGCGTGGGGGTGGAGCCTGGCCGGCCTGGAACGGCACCCAGGCAGGCCTCGCAACGGGGTGGAGTCCGGCGGAGGGATGTAGCCGGTCCGGCAGGAGGGGCAGACACGGGCACGGCGGAAGGTCTTGAGCTGACTTCATACTGTGAAGTTGAAGAAAAAGTGGGGTCGACAACGGGTTCGCCTCTGTATATAGCAGTAAATGCGGAGCGTTGAGGCCTGCGCTGGAGCTAGGGCGGGAAAGAAATCTTCAGACTGCGCATGAGCGCAGGGATAAACCCAATAGCGTAGCCCTTAGAGGGCGAAGCCTATACGAAATAGAACATATACAACTAAGCAGGGAGTTTAGTGCAACATTGTCATTAGGTTTCATAGGCAAATCAATTTGTAAATCATCTTCATAACAATGATATGACAGGTTGTGCTTGCCTATCATAGCCCCTAAAGGCAACATATGCAAGGAAAACAGGATGGTGCTAAGAATTGAACGCTGAGGTACCCTGCAAGATAGAGGAGCAGGTGACGAGGAGAAGTCACCAATCATGACAGAGAAGCTCCTATTTGCCAAATACTGCATGAGCTAAACCATTTAAAGTGCTCATATAATGCATTTTGGAAATCCCAAAAAGACTTACCATCTCCAACAGAAAACACTGTTCACAAACTCCTCCAAAGAGCTCTATTGTAGTCCAGCCTTTACTTCCGTGACAAATGTGCGTCACTTTGCACATTTTTGCCTAGCTGCTGGCATGGCATGCCCTCATACTCTGCTTCTGGCTACCTCTAAATAAAATTATGAACCTGAAAATTACCATACTATGAACACTTCAAGTGCTCAGCCTCATATGCCTATACAATGCTCAAGGCACTAGAGAAGGACCACTGCCTCAAAAGCCGTTGTGAGGTCCAAAAGCACCAATACAGCAGGATTCCCGGCATCTCCAGACAAAGCAATATCATTGTGTACTCTCAACTGTGCAGACTCAGTGCTGTGATGTGATCTGAAACCAGATTGGATGTTTTCAAACACAGTGTGCTGTTGTAAAAAAGTATTGTAACTGTATACAAAAAACACTTTCCAAAACCTTTGAAAGAAAAGGCAAATGAGAGACTGGTCTAAAATTGGACAACACTGTGGGGTCAAAATGAGGCTACTCTATGACCACAGTATATTAAAGGCAGCTGGGACTGAACCTAAACTAAGACAAGAATTTAAAAAAGTAAGACTCGACCCTATGGTATTATTTAAAAGGACAGTTGGAAGGTTTCATGTGTTGCACTACCTCAGTGAGCAACATCAGAGAAACTGGCTTAAATTGAGTGACACTGATTCATTCATTGTTTTGTCAGACCTTTTTGCAGAAATAAGACAAAAAAAGAAGACGGAGGGAGGATGCAAGGAAGAAGACAAATTTACCCTAGACAAGTTGCGTTTCCCTTGGAGTTATGAATAATGTATTCCACATCTATTCATAGGATGTGAGAAATAGATTTCACATTAACCAGCTGTTACAGCCACGTTCACCGCAGCTCCAATGTCCATCTACCCCTCTGTGAGCCAGCAATAAGAAAGGATCAGGGCCAGCGCTCATAAAAACAAAACAAAAACTGATGGTCTTTTTAAAGATAATATTTTTTGGGAAAAAAATCCATCACAAATGCAAGGACAAACACACGTACACACACAGACAATAACGGCAGGAATTCATTCTGACTGAAGCTTTTCATTCCCCATACATCACTGCTGTGTTATTTAGGATGATGGAAGATGCAGTACTACAGTACATGCAGATATTTCCAATAGATGCTATCTATCTTTTTTCAGCATTCACCTTTGAAGTTAACACCATTTTTATGTTGTTGTCATAATTGGGTAGTAGTATAGTATACGTATAATATTCCGTCAGCTTGGAACAAAAAGAAAAATAGGCAAATAGATAATGTGTGATAGCAATGCATGACTCTAGTTTAAATTATTTAAAGGTGCAGTCGGTTATCGGCCGTCTGGCGAGGCCGTCTGGCGATGTCAGTGACTCGAGTCTGTTTGGTGTGTTCCGTGCCGTCGTCAGTCGGAGGAGCCGTCGCCCTTCATTTGGGTTGATTTGACATGTTCAATTGGAAGGCGGGGAATCAAACTCAAAGACCAATCTGATTGGTGGAGTGGTAACCCAGAAATTACGAGCGGGATGAGCATGACAAATGCCTCTATAAATCTGACGAAAATCTTTTAAACTGACTTTTGTTCTTTCGATCTGAAATTAAGACAGATTCAGCAACTGCATGGCCTATTTCTTGCTTAAAATGTTTTTAGAAACGCGTTTTGATTAACCATTTTTGTAAAATATGAGATCGTATTCAGAAGGAGTTGCCATGACGGTCTGGCTTTGAAATTCCGTAGAAACCAGACACACGTGACGTGTCCAATCAGCTGCCGGTTTTCATTTTTTGGGCAACAATACACATTAGCGCCGTTGTTATGGAGACGTCTTTCGTCTCGCGCACACGCAGAACGTACGCTCAAGTGCGTGTCGCTTCGGTGTGTTCTGAGGCACTTTTTTGACCAACTCAGTCCCACCGCCTTTTATGCCAAAGGTCGGCCGTCAGGTTGGTGTGTCAGAGCCTTTAGGTTATGTACGTTAACATGTGACAGACTTTGGCTTTGTGATCAAAGGAATGCATCAGTGCTTGTAATATTTTACGAAAGTAAAGGATGATGTTGTTTTTTTAATCATTGTTTCATTGGAATCAATAGCATACTTGGTACCTTGATTCATATGTCAAGTAACGATCTACATTAAATGATAATTAATTGAACAATACAATAATGTGTATTGTTCTAATAATAAGAAGGTCTACAGCAGGCAAAGTGCTCTGTCTACTGTCATTCCTCTTAACACAACATTAGTTGTTGTGCTCCCCTCCAGGGCATGGTTTATTTTTGATAATTAATCTCTCACTGCAGACCTAATGAATGGGAGCACATCAAACCCACCCAGTAAATATAGAGCAGATCTGCTCTTTTGGAGTCTAGTGATATGGGGATTATATTGGTTATTTGGAGCAGAGCTGGATCAAGTGGCTGGGGCTGTGCTGAACTGCAAGCTATCATTGAAAGAAATGAAGGTGCCAAAGTAAAAGAAGAGGTGGGAAATGATGCACGGGACATACGCTAGTTTCTGGAGCCCAGCCCTGCCCACTGTGGAGGGGCCTGACAGTTCTAGGTCACTCTCTCTGTCTCCAGTTATCTCCACCCAGCCTCTATCTGCTTGGTGGTGGCAGAGGATGGAGGACGAAGGGAAAATACGGCGGCTTATTGAGATAATAATGTGGTGTACATTGGTGACAGTTGTAAGCCGAGTGCCACAGTGCTTAAGCCACGCAGGGCGATGTGTGAGCTTTCACTAGCGGGTTCCAATCATGAGTGGGCGAATCCACCAGCTCAAGCTTAATGTATGGCATTTCATGCTTTCAAAACAGTGCACCTAAATGCTGAATTATTCTTATTTGCTTTGGCTCAGAATTCTGTGTTCTTTCATATTTCTGTTCATAACGTGATATGGCCTGTCCACCCACAAGGTACCAACAGAACATACCCTTTGAATTATAAGTATAAGTCTTGGAATTAAACTTCATTACATTTAGTTTTGATTATAAGTTGCTGTTTATCACATTCCTTTTCCTTTCAACACATACTTAGATAGATGTGTTTTTTTAGGTACACAAAATAACATCTGACACTTTGTTCTCAGCGCTGCCGCTCAAATCAGTTATTACGTTTTTCTAACATTAGTGCTCCTTCCCTTCATGCAGAACCATCAGACGGGCAGGCTTTGATCAGACCTTGAGTTCTTTATCAGCATCAAAGTTATCATAAAATCTTCTCTACATCCCCGTATTTCAATTATTATCACAGAAATCTACTGAACAATCTCAAGAAGCTAAAAGGGCATTCAAGTCGTCACAGAGGGATTTGTCGAACTTGTGTTACCTTTGTCATCTTCCTGATGTTGTAATATATGATATGCCAAATAAGGAGTTTGCAAAGATACCACTCTAAAAAATAAACAAAAACATCTGCATTATCAGCTGCCAATGGAAGGATATTTGGAGTGTTGTACTGTATAATTGTGCTTTGGGAGTCATAGAAGAATATAGACTCTAATCTGTGACCATTAGAAAATTGTTTATTTGAAAATGAGATGGAAGGAGTTTATGTGGTCATCGAATCAGAAGACTGTCCTTTCTCCAGCTGCTGATACTGTGTTCTCCTATTAGTAATACTCATCCCACTCCACCCCAATTCCAGATTTTATACCGCTGTACCAAAATTGTGGTTAGTAAGTAAGTCACATCCACTTGCAGATGGATTTTTCACTTGGGATTGCTGTTGTTCTAGGTTTAGGGCATTGCTCTTTTAAAATTGTATTAGGGCATTATGTATTATGTTGTGACCATCATTAAGGTTTAATTTTCTAGATCTAAAACCTCAATTCAAATCTGAACTTCCAATTTATAATAGATGGAAAGTCTTTTCTTTTGCGATTTTTAACCATCAACTTATGGTCAATGTCATGCTTAGAAAATAATTATTTCTCAGTTCGGAGCTCAGTTTAAGCAGCCATTGTATTTGGTAAATGTCACTTGCAATTAAAGTTGATAATGTTACTGAGAAAAGGTCACATACCAACCTGTGTGGCGGAAAAGGACTCTTAGGCTGATTCACACACCCTGCTCGACAACACCAAGCACTCAGTCACACTCCTAACTGGCTGACATGTTTTCCCGGTCATTGTGCTTTCAATTACACACATTACACTGATTAGATTTACATTTCAGTTTTTATGGTTGCTCTAATTGGCAAAGATGATTGCAAATTAGGCAAGAGGGCAAGCGTAGCCTTGGCTACCGTCTGTCACCTTGAAATGGACAGACTAACACAGACCTGGGTTCTGTGTGTCCATTAATCTGCTAATTTCATGATCGAGGTGAAGCAAGTGATCAAATTTAATGGGGTGCCTATTTTCTCCAGCAGCACCCTTTTTGACATGACATTTTGTGACCTCTAGCTTGGATAAGGGAATCATTTGTGGTTAATTAGCCTTGTAGAGTTTGTGTCACTCATATTTAATTGTGGCTTGTCTAATTGTTCTGCTTTATGTTTCATGACCCCTCAGGCCTCAGTATTACAAGGTGATAGAAGAATGCGTGTCTCAGGTGGTCCTGCATCGCAGTGGAATGGACCCTGACTTTGGCTACAGTAAAAGATTGGACGTGGACTTCACTCATCTGATTGGTACTTTATGAATTGCTTCACATATCTTCACTCATTAATTTAACATATTTGTTGGCAAAAGTTTACAATGTGTAATGAAAGTCTTTAAGACTTAGTTCAGATCCTGAAAGATCTTTTTTTGTGTGTTACACTATTTGCAGCAGGTGGCATATCACTGATGAAAAAATGTTACTTGTAAATGTTTTCATACCTAGCAGTAAATCTCATTATTCTCCCACGTCCCCCTGAGATTCTTCCGACAAGCACAGTGGCTTGACATATAAGATGGGGTCAGCTAATTATTGATAAATAATACTTTATATCTGGTGGAAATGAGATCAGCTAGTTCAGAATTACTTTAGATAGATAGATAGATAGATAGATAGATAGATAGATAGATAGATAGATATTTATTGATCCCAAAAAATGGGAAATTACGGTGTTACAGCAGCACACTTACATTAGTCACACAACAAAAAAATATACATACATACAGTATACATGAAATAATAATAATAGGAATAAAATATAAGAACAAATTATAAGAACAAATATTTACAAATATACAGGATGGGAAAACAAAATGTGCAACTGCTTAAATAATATGCTAAATGTATGCTAAAATGTAAATGAACCAATTGTGCAGGTTGCCCTTAGTGCAATATTGTGGTGTCTAAAAGTCTCACCTAGCACCCAGTGATGACATGTTAAAGAGTGTTATTGCCTGTGGTAGGAATGATTTCCTGTAGCGGTCCATGCAACATTGACTACTTTAAATATAGTTTTCCTCAGTTACCTTTTATGCAGTGCAAACATCTATTTGCACAGCATTAATGCACTAATGGAGATTTTCTTTCAAATGGTGAAAATAAATAAATAACACCACTTTGTGTTGCTCTGTTGTGTCACTAACAGTTCTGTGACTTGCTAACAAAGGGTCATTAAAAGTTTCTAAAGCTATCCACAGAGGACTGACGCAGCATTGAATACGTTTTGTCACTCACTTTACTTAGATTTAATCAGTTGACAAAATACTTTCAAGGATGTGTTTTGTTGCAGATGCCATGGCTTATCGAAAGGTGCCTTCCAACACTTTTTATTCATCTTTTCTGTTGTTTGCTTTTTTCACATTCACATTAGAGTGCTGTTTCATATGAATTACTTTTTAGACTGAAAATGTGTTGCGTGATGTGTGATCTAACAATAATTTACACTTAAAACTTGCACATACACTCTCATTCAGATGATTCATCAACATGATTTGAAAATATACTAGACACACTAAACTTTTGGAAAACTAAGTAAAATGGTCAAAAACACTGATTTAGTTCTGTACTTTAAACTCTGACTGATTTTTATCTTGTTCAAGACACACCCTTAAGTAACAAGTATGAGCTCATAGTTTAAGGTTGTTAGTTCAACTATTTAAGGACACTTTTTGTCAGTATAAAGGAAGAGAAGAGGAGGGAAAACCATCTGCATGAGCCAAGAGTTGCTTGCTATAACTGATCTCACAGTGTGAGAGGCAGCTATTGATCATATCAATAAAACACCTTTTCCCTTGTTGTCCCTTTTTCACAACACAGTCATTGCAGCAGTCTCCTAAGCTTCTCATGTTATACTTATTTTTTCCCCAGAGAACATTTACTTTTTTCAGTTATTTTTATCACTAAATGAGTTTTGCATTTCATCACAACCATTATGTCCACCAAAGAAAAGTGCTGTTTTATTTTTTTCTCAAAACAAAAGTTGCATTTTAGGTGTCGTAAAATGCACCTATGATCTCTAGCATTTTTTAAGACCATAAGTTGTAAACATCTCACAAACCTTTTACAAAATCATTTTCAATGAAATAAGCTCTAATATAGTACTTTGAAAACCAACAAGACCCATGTCTAATTGAAAATCCCACTCAAGAAGCTAATGCGGCACATTGCACCTTTGAAGCATCTCGTGACTGTGGCTCTGTTGTCTTGCAGATCAGTGTGTGGATAAAGCCAAAGTGGAAGAGAGTGAGCAGAAGGCTGCGGAGTACTCCAAAAAGGTGAGGCATTAATCACTCCCAACAGCCCCCTTTGGTTGGCCGGCTCCTATCAGGAATGTTTTTTCCTTCCTCAGAGCTCCCAGACAAGCTATTGATTTTCCATGCCCTGATCAATACCTGGGTGTGACGCTACATGATCCGTATCGGCATTACAAGAATCAATGCCGATGTTCTGATGTATACTTATTTGTGCACAGTGCCGGGGCAGAGTTAAGTTATGTGCCAACCCTTAATATTCCTAAGGGTTTCTTTTTTTATCTCACATTTCCATTTAATGTAAATGTATTAATTGCATTGCTATTTTTTTTTTTTGAGAGAAAAAAACATAACTGGCAATTTAACATGCAGCATATTTTGTATCATATTTAAATGTATCTTAAGGAGCCTTGCTACCACTGCCTGGCGACACCAAGGGGGTCCTGGTTGTTATTTTCTTAAGAGTCCTTTCCCACCAGCCCACCGCGCACCCTGCTGGGCCAGTGAAATTATTGTAGCGACATGGCTCTGTTTCTGCAAAGGTCGATCCATCAACATACATGAAAGCCATGCCAGGAAACAAAGAAAAAGGACAACAGGGCTCTAGGGCCATGAGAGCTATGAATAGAAATTGGCCAGAGAGTAGTGTAAGACAGCGTGTTTTGGTGTCTTTTGGTGTGCCCTGTGGCTATTCAATGGAGACAGTGTGTCGCTCACCAACCTGTGTGTGTGTGTGTGTGTGTGTGTGTGTGTGTGTGTGTGTGTGTGTGTGTGTGTGTGTGTGTGTGTGTTTCCATCAGTGTACATGTGTTTGTTATGTGCACATAGACATACTTGTATCTCTTTTCTTGCAGTTTGATGAGGAGTTCAGTGCACGGCAGGAGGCCCAGGCCGAGTCTCAAAAGAAGGAAGAGAGAATCAAAGAGTTGGAGGGGAAGATCAAGGCCCTGGAGTCCCAGGTAAATCCATAGAGTGAAATCCCACTACTCTGCGAAACAGTGTTACATTCCCCCGAAGATCTTTTATATTCTTTGTTTTCCGAAAAAGAAGAAAGTAAAAACTCCAGAAGCCATTTTAATCTTTTTTTTTTTTTAATCCAAAAGCATTCAATACAATCTAATACAGAATAAAAAAATCCAATGCATAGCAACAAGAAGTAATGCCTCTTCTAGAAAAATGGCTGATTTGGTCAGAAGGATACCTTTCCACCTCACTTACAGATGTGCTGCTGCTGTGAGTGGGAGTTATCGTCCATGCAAGAACATTTGATTTAATAAAGGGTCAATCTCCTTCTTAAGTTGTAGCTCTTTATATGGGCTTCATTGCTCTATTGAAGCTTTTCCTATGTAATTCTATCATCACAGAGATGGATTGCATTTCTTTTCTAGGTCTCTACATCATTTCTTCACAGGCAAAACTGTCCGTTTTGAGTACAGAAAATGACTACTATTTCCCCCTTAACCCAATTTCAAATACTTTAGTGCTTCCTTGGGACAAAAGGGCAGTTTGCCTTCCTGCTTAGGCAATTTAATATAAGCCGGCAATGAAAGATGGTATAGCCACATTTATACCAGAGATTGCTTTTTTTTCTTTTAAACATTCATCTCTGGTTGCTTAGGTTTACACTCCCTCTCTGATAAACTGTACCTGAATAAGTTTTCCCACTTGTAACATACTGTTACTTCATTCTTCTAGCAATCATCCTTATGTTCCCTAACATGCTGCTATGTACTACAAGCTTTGGCCATTGTCCTGGCCAAACTCACATCCTCCTTAGAACTTAATATGTGTAGCTCTCACTCCAGCACTTTAAATGCATGAATGCTGTGTCATTTCTTGTTACCTGCATTGTTACCTAAACTGGTTCATCACTCACTCTGTTCCTGATTAATGCCCGCCTATTTTAACGAGACCATCAGAATCTAAAGCTCCTCTCCACCTGCTCCGTCTGCTCACCCCTTTTTCTCCCTTGCTCTTTCCGTCTTCCACCTTCTGCCAGAAATGAATGCATCACGCTGTGTTACCTTTGCTTGCCCTCTTTCCCTTGCTGGGGCTTTTAATGTTGTGTTTCCAAGTTCTTCCCTATAACACACCTTCCCCTCACCCTCCCCTGGCAGGCCTCTGTCTTTTGAAGACTGACTGACTGACTGAGGTGCATTAACAGTTAGTGTAGAGCAGAGAAGCCTCAGGGATTCAAGCCCTCTCTTCCACTGTTTGTCTGAATGCTCCTTCAAAGAGCCACTACTGCAGGAGAGCTGTACATCAACAGCCATTAACCTCAGCAGGGAGACATGTAATTAGTTTGGCACAAACTGTATTAATGTGGCCATAAGCACTTTAGAATATCCCCTATTTATTTTGACAGAACATAAACCTACTTACCTACTTTGAATGTCAATCTATTTAACTGGGAAAGTGCAGTTGATTTTCAACTGGCCTCACATATTAATTTAGTTGAATTAGAGTTGATTTAGGAGCTTTAAGGACTACACTTAACAAAGAAAAAAAATCTATTTCATGCAAGTTCTGTTTTTTTTAATTTTAGGCAGGTGTTAGGCGCATAGACCATTCATTTGCTATCTCAAGAAATAAAGAAAACAAGTGTCATCCTCTCAGACAGTCATGATTCTGCTACTTCAGGCAGACTAGGCAGAAAGAGTGTGTTTTGCAACCTAATTCCCGTTCGACACAGTGTTGTAGAAGGCCATTAATTGTGAGAGCACAGAACCTTTAAATCGGCGTGAGGACACACGTTTGTCCATTAAAGCTGCTGTGCTTTTACTGTTGTTTTGCTGAATATGAATGAAGTGGGAGCTAACTCTAACCTTTCATCTCCAAGAGACAGAATTCTTGTCAGACATTAAAACACATGCATGCCTGAGTCGCCTCTCTTCACCTTGTTTGTGAACCAACCCCTTTAATGAGAGTCTTTGTCTGGGAACCTTGGAATAGTAACAAGCAGCCTGTTTGTCTGTTTGATTATCCCCCAATTGAGTTGAGTGGAGGTTCTGCCTGTAAACATCAACAGAGGACACAGGAATCACAACAAGAAGAAATCCTCCACCCTTCCCCAAACCTTTACTTGAAACCATTCAAGGCAAAAAAAAGGGAAGGAATTCAGAATTGGCTCAGGGTGTGATGAATAATGTAGCACTGCAGTGGTACATTGGAGCACTCTGCGCCATCCCATTAATAGGTTTTAACAACCTGGCTGTCTTGTAGCTGACCCAGCTTGGCCCCAAGAGGAGCTGGAGGTGTAGTGGACCACTTTCTCTCTCTTTTCCTGCCAGGCTGCCTTCCGCCCTGGCTGATTACAGAATTTGACTCAACTGATAATGACAGCAAAACTCACAATGTAGTAACTATTACGTGTGATTTGCTGTTAGGTGCTAGAGCCAATTCAGATGTTCAGCCAAAAATGTACGTTCAAATTCACTGTTATTCAAATATATTATATACTGTATGCATCCTTATATTAACAATTCTTCAGAAAATGTGGGTTAAAAGAGCTGGACTTCTCAGAAAGCAAGAGATACTGTTCTATACCTGCTGAAAACCTTTTAGGTTAAAGTTAAAACTGAGATATCTCAAAGCTTCTAATTTTTAATCCCTAAGGATGAAAGATAGAACAAAACTCTTTGCTTTAAATATTGCCCTTAACCACCATTTTCTAAAATTCTTTCAAATTGAAAGTCTTTTTTAATTCCCCCTACTAAAAGTTCCCATCTCCTTTCCATTACAGACATTAAATATTTAGTTATTTACGGTCCATAGTAAGAGTTGTTCTGTAGGACTCCATAAAGAGATTACATTTCTGTTGCTGTGGAATACGTTACCATCTTTACTTTAGCAAGGTCGCACAGAGTGAAATATCAAAGCAAAATGGGTACATTTCTAAAACGAAGACTGCAGAGTGAAATCAATGCCCATCACACATCTAAGTGTGTTAAGTTGAAATGTATTTTGTAATGCCAAAAAAAAAAATGGGGAATGAAAGAAGGGTTTTGAAGGTGCACCAACTGTCATCGATGCTGTGCCTTGTTCCTTTCATGCTGCAGTCAGTGCTCTACACTGATGTTCTTTTGAAGGTAGATTACATCTTGTTTTAGGTGTAAAAGTACACTGTGCCGTTTGCACATCAAATAGCTTATTCAGACAAAATGGGAATATAATACTGTATTTGTCATTAAATGTGTAAGGGACATCCTCTTTCCCCTGCTTGTCTCTTTTTCTGGCTTTTCTGTTTTGTGTACTACTTTTCTAGTGTACTAGTGTTTCTTCTCTTCTCTTTCTACTAACCCGGCCTCATGTGGGCCTCTCTGTTGCCCTCTGTGTCTGTTTGTTGTGTTCCCATGGGGTGTGTGTGTGTGTGTTTTTGTTTTGTTCCATGGTGGTGTGTGTGTTGTGTGTGTGTGTGTGTGTGTGTGTGTGTGTGTGTGTGTGTGTGTTGTATCTGCACAGTTAACTATTGAAAAAGACAAGCTCAAAGAGGCTCAGAGACTCATCAGGGAATCTGATGCCAAGGTGGGTGTCCTCTTTGCATGTGCAGCCCGTGCCATAATCACACATTTAATCACCTGGAAATCCAGGTTATATATTCAATGCATGGGATTGTGGTGCTTTAAATTTTAAAGCCTTGTTTTGAATCATCTGTAATTATAATTTATATTTGAATATATTTAAACTGACATACATGGCCTCTAATCTTCATTTGCAAGAAAACACAATCTCAAACTGAAATGCGCTTTTACAAAATGTACAAAGAATTGATATAATTCTTGATGGAATGCTTTGTCTCTTGAAATTACTAATCTACAAAAACAGAAAATTCTTCAAATAACTACATTCTATTAAGATAAATGATATAGCAGTTGCAATCTATATTATTTTATTATTATTATATTGTAGCTAGAATAATTAACTGTTTAGTTAGCTGCAGTTTTTAGCAACACAATTCCTGCTTGTTTAATGCAGTTTTCATAAGTAAACACTTTGTGATTAAATTCCTCTATCAGAGATGAGATTGGGGCATAGATTTAATCACATAGCATTCAGAGTTAATTACCTGCCATGCTGGCCTCCCAATTGAGTCCAGAAGACTATAAATTCAAATTGGATAGGTTAGATTTCATATTAGCCCAGTTTTCTGCTATACACAGAGCTCCAGATGGGCTCTGCTAAAGGAACATCAGCCAAAAAGCATCAAAGAGACCTTTACAAGCTGGCGAAGAAAAAATATTTAAATAGATAGATAGATTGATCTTTGGGAAAGTAATGCTAGACATGCTAATTTTAATAATAGAAATATTAGAAATCAATACATAGCATAGGAAAATTTAATTTATATATGTCTCTATAGATAGGTGTGTGTGTGTGTGTGT
>NC_045742.1:11491115-11492226 GCF_008692095.1 Etheostoma spectabile
GTGTGTGTGTGTGTGTGTATTTTGTCTGACATAATCACGACTACTTGCATATTGTACTCATACAATATAGTGCCAATACTATATAGTTGTGTTTGGTCCTTCAGACTCAGACACTTCTTGTTGCATGAAAAATATGTATGGGCTACATAATTACAATGCAAAACATAAAGTCTGATATTGGCTCAAATGAATTCAGTATAAAATCGCTGTTGTTTAAATCAATGCATACAACTATTATACATTTTACAAAATGGATATGTTTTGTATTAGTTGTTTGTATTCATATCTGAGGAAGAAGAAGCCAATGGCCATGGTATTGTATCCCAAGGGTTCTGTGAAACACTGGGGTTATAATGTAATTGGTTAGATTAGAGATAGTGAGAGAGAGAGAGAGTTAGAGAGATGGATTAAGAGTCAGAGGGCCCCTCTGAATGGAAACAACTGCGCTCTAATTCAGCAGCTAATTTGCTTCCATTCTCTCATATTAATCTTAAAAGAGAAAACGGGCCACAGAGGGCTCGAGATTGACAGACATGTAATCATTGAATGTAGATTTTCAGGGCTCTGGGCAATCAGTGTAAGAAACTCCTTGCAGAACACCTTTTTAATTTTGGCCCTAATGAACAATCCACCAATGCTATTATGTAATAAATCACCATGTAATGTCTTTAAATATGAAGCCAATCACATTGTACACACAATCAAGTGGGGAAAAGTTGTGGGGAATTGGTTTTGGAAATGAGAAGTGCAAGTGGAAAGGCTTTTGGATAAGAGCTGGCATCTAATCATTTTCAAAGATCAAACCTTGTCTTAGCTTGGCTGTCTGTAATTGTTGTATTTCCATAACCTTTTTGTCTCTAAAACATTTTTTCTATTGCCATTATCACTGACTACCTGTGTTTGTGGATTGTGTGATAGTGAAGATATGTCAAAGAACTGAGAGAACTTTGACTTATCAGTCTGGGGTCTAATTACATCCCTGTCTACTGTTTAATAGCCTGCCATTGTGAGGACTCAGGACAAAGACTTCATGACAGCAACATTCTTATCTTTTGTAAATTAAAATAGTAGTCAATCACAGGTTTTTCATATATATATATACACACACACA
>NC_045742.1:11492236-11493417 GCF_008692095.1 Etheostoma spectabile
CACACACACACTGAGATCATAAACACAAGCGGCCAACCCTTTGGACATCACAACTCTCCCTATAAGTGGTGTTAATATGAATTTTGTCTCCATTGGGCAAGCGTAATCAGCAGCACTGAAGGATCTTTTTTTGTGGCTCTATGATTGATAATTATGAATTCATCCACTGACAGTGATGAGTTCAGTCCAGTTTTTGCAACCTGTTGACACAGTTGCACATTTTGTGGGACCAACTAAGAGATATTGTAACATATAGAAAATTATTAATACAAAATCCAGATTAGATTAAGTTAATTAATTAGTTTCAAATAAATCATACAGGATGTGCATATGAAATGGTTACTGTTTCATGAGCCGCTCAAGTTGTGATCTCATATAAACTGTACACAACCATTATATCTAGACCTATTATTAGAACATATCCTCATACTGTATTTAGACTTGCTTCAAGGAGTTATTGCTATTTACCGTCACAACGTGTATGTAGTATGTGTAATTAATTGTGTGAAGTTTGCAGACAACAGGTTTGACTACTCATGTATTTTCCATAAGTGCAGTTGCCACTGAGTTTAAATACATTTTTAAACATTCCACTTGTTTCTCTCAATACGTACCTGATGTCATAGTGTGGAACTTGCAAAACTGTAACTAAACACAAGCACCACTAGGTGCATTACTTATGGTGCTGGGTATCACAAAAACACAAGAGTCTTTTTGTGTTTACTTAACAAATTTAAATGTATTTAATGCAAGAATGTTCTCCTAATCTGACTTGTTTACAGAATGTAGTTTATAATGACTTGTGTTTTAAATGAGACAATATCTGGTCATCTGCCAAGCTAACTTATAGCTTTTAAGCAGGAAAAGTAAGATGCTTTTCTACAAACACGTCTACAAACATGACTTTAAACTTATGATCATGCTCTCTTTGGTTAGTAAAGGCATGGAAACAGCAGAGACACAACCTCCTCATGTACTCTGAGTTTAGAAGTAACACTTGCACAGAACTTAGTAGTACTTGACATAAAACACTGCACTGAACATGTTTACTGGTATTGACCCTGCTCTCTGCCCACAGTCAAAGCTCATGGCAAGTTACTAAGATACTGAAGTTATGCAAGCAAAAAAACTTTGTTTTTCACAGCACAAAAATGCCTCTTCCCTAGCAGAAAAACTAAAAA
>NC_045742.1:11493427-11499771 GCF_008692095.1 Etheostoma spectabile
AGTGCTTTTTTTCTTCTATTAGTGGCATCAGATCGAGGTTTAGATTAAACCGAAAGGAGCCTCCCCAAATGTGTAGGCCATCATTAACATTTCTTCCCCATATTTGCAGATTGCAACAGGTCCAACTGTGCCCGGAGCACCACCTCCACCACCCCTACCAGGGGGTGCAGCAGCTCCACCTCCTCCTCCCCCACCTCCTCCCCCACCTCCACCTGGTGGCTGTCCTCCCCCACCTCCTCCCCCCGGTCCTGCTTGCATGACACTTCCACCACCACCTCCACCACCTCCCCCAGGTGGAGGACCTCCACCTCCACCACCACCTCCCGGATGTGGGGGTCCACCTCCTCCGCCTTTCTTCGGGGGCCCACCTGCATTGCCTGTCGTCAAGCTGCCTTATGGACTGGAGCCCAAGAAGACCTACAAGCCTGAAACTGTGATGAAGAGGGTCAACTGGACCAAGGTATGATAAACCGAGCTCTGATTCACTGCAACCTATATTCTCATGTTCACTGATAGTATTGGTTAATGGAGACTGTAACGGAAATAACTTCCACTTTCCATATTCCATTGTTGACATGAAATATTATGCAGTCTTTTTTTTTTTACAATAATACTTGCCACCATTTAGCACTGGCTTGAGAGAGTTTTTGAAGTAACCCTACACAATACACAATGCAAAGTTAAAGATTCAAGCCAAAAGGAGCTCTTTTCAAATGCACTCTACCAATGCAAAACAAAACTGTTTATCCGGCAGCCACGGTATTCAACATTCAACACCCATTTCAAAGGATTCAACAGCAAACCAATGGTGTAGTTGGTGAGAGAAATGACTGTGGAAATGCACGTCATTTCAAGCAGCATGTTGCAGGATGAATTTCTGTCACTTGAAGGGCTCTTTAAAATGCCATGTATGCAAATGCTTCTCTGTGTGTGGGAGTTTGTGTTGCGAGAGGTAAAATGATTAATAGTGTCATACAGCAGGATAGAATGTCAAACCTGTGTAAACAGTAAAAAAAAAAAAATATTTATATATATATTTTAATACCTGCTGGAGTTTTGTGCTTTGTGATATTTTAAATATTATTTGTCATTTTCTTGAGCAGTATCAATGTGGTTTTGCACATTTGTGTGCATGCAGTGGTGTGCAAATGCCCATTGTCTGGGAAGTGTACAGGGGTTAATGTGCAGGTGCATTGACCTTGTCTCCACAGGAATTGTAGTTTGTTGATGCAAATGAAATTCATAACCACCTGAGGAAAAACAATCTGTGTCTCTTGTGGTGATTAAGTGGGACATGAGTTGTCTGTCTTCGCTCTGTACAAATGTGGAAGTATGGGAGTGCAAGGACCAAATACATTTTGGTTGTATAAAGAAGGAGGGGGAAAGAGAAGATACTTCTATACTAAATTTTTTTTTACCTACATCCCCTCCTTTTACATACATGTCGGAAAAGAGTATGAATCACAAAGATTTGATAATTATTTTGCAAAATAATTATTAAATTATTACTGGACAACGTAGTTTCACATGAAGATGTGCCGGCAGACTTCTTACATACGTACAAACATACAATCTAGCATACATACATGCTTACTGTACACACTGTAGCTAAAGTGACATGTTTACACTCATTGGCGGCAGCTTCTAAATCACAATTACACAATTGGACAGTTACAGTACAAGTCCTTCAGTCAAGCAAAGCATATGGTGGCAGTGAATTCTTAGTCAGGAACAGTAGTATAAGGTACTCACATCGAAAAAGACAAGCTTAGGCACACATTGGGAAATGTCAGCTTTGTTTAAGTTCTGAATGCATTTTAAATCAGCATGAGCTATTTCTTTCCTTGCATGTGCTTCCATATCTTTGTCAGTTATTCCCACAGAAAGTTATTTGTCAAGAATAAGTATGGGACTGTCCAAAGGCCAAAACAAACAACACATACACATTTTTTAGTTGCCATTTTGGCCGTTCAACTTTGATTTTCAAAAACATAAATTATGATTTATGTCCCATTAAAAAAAATAAAATGCATATAATGTCATGGTGCTAATTAAGGCATGGCTACAATAAGATGAAGGAAATAACTTATATCCTACAGAGCACCATGAGACAGTCTTATGTTCAATCATGCTTTGGGGTTATATTGCAGCCAGTGGCACAGGGAACATTTCACGAGTAGAAGGAAAAATGGGTTCAATAAAATTTCAGCAAATTTTGGACGCTAACATCAGTTAAAAAGCTGAAGTTAAAGAGAGTATGGCTTCTACAAATGGATAATGATCCTAAACACACCTCAAAATTCACAGTGGATTACATCAACAGGCGTAAACAGAAAGTTTTGCTATGGCCTTCACAATTTCCTGACCTCAACATAATTGAAAATCTATGGATAGACCTTAAAAGAGCAGTGCGTGACAGACAGCCCAGAAATCTCAAAGAACTGGAAGACTTTTGTAAGGACGAATGGGCGAAGATACCTCAAACAAGAATTAAAATACTCTTGGCTGGCTACAAGAAGCGTTTACAAGCCGTGATACTTGCCAAAGGGGGCAGTGCAAGGTATTAACTCTGCAGGGTGCCCAAACTTTTGCAGACGCCATTTTTTTGTTTTCTGTTAATTTGAAAGCGTAAATGATGGAAATAAAATCTAACTTTTTGTGACATTATGTGAATGTCTAATCTGTCATTTGATGCCATCTTTTCTTGGCTTCTTTATGCACATTAATATAAATTTTTACCCGGGGTGCCCAAACATTTGAGCCCCACTGTACATACAGTTGATGGAAATTTCAATTTTCTTGCGGGAGTCATCCCAAAAGGATTACTAAAGAGAAGTCTTAGTCTAAGAGGAAGATGGGCTGAAACTGTTAGGCGGGTTAGGTTGTTTTGTGTCATTATCTTGAATGAATTCACAAAGTAGGAGTTCACACCAGGGCAGTCTTTTGGCATACCGGGCACTTTCCCGGTGGGCCAACGTGTTTTTTGGGTCACACAGTGAAAGGAGAACTGGGAAGTACACAAACAAAGACGAAGCAAGACGGGTCTAAACGCAAAAATGAAACAAAGTTACCCAAGAGGCTCAAATAAAAGAAAAAATTGAAAAGACAACTTAAATATTTAGGAACGTTGCCAAAGACAACAAACTTTTTACGGTTACTGTTGGGGTCACAGACACGAACAACAACGTCCGAAGCGCTGAACATGCCGCTACAGCAGCAGCAGCTGAAGTGGCTAGGGGGGGGGTAACGTTAACCAAGACAACGAAGAGGACGTCATATCTTTAAAGAGGCCTACATGCAGTTCCAGTGTGCATCTGCCAAGCTAGAATAGTGATAGATATTATGGAGAAGAAACGCAAAAGAGGTGTAGAGAAGCTGCGTGATTAAAAGAAACAGGCAGACGCTGCCAAATTGACAGACATGTTTTCGGCAGTAGCATGACCTTTGTCAGCTCCCGTGGTTGATGATAGTGATGGTGGGGATGGTGTCAGCCTCATGCACAGTGAGGAGGAGATTTAGGAGGAGAGGGACAGAGATGAGGGAGTGAGGGTACAACCTGCGGTAAGCAGAACTCCCCTTAAAACATGTTGCCCCTTAATAAAACTGAGCCAAAAACAAGTGGTGGACAAACTTTTGATGATAACACTCCAACAATAGAAGAAGTAGGCATGCTATACTGTATGATTGCATTAGTTTAGCTAAGTGCGCGGGTATCTTGAGATTTGACTGATGATGTCCTCACCGTTTTATTATTGTAAGGCTATATTAGCCAACCTTTCGTTCAACAAAGTAGCCTATATCTTAATACTAAGCAATAATATCTGCATTGGCAGAAAAAAAACTCATCTCTACCTCTTTAAAAATTAAAAGCACAGGGCCTCTTGAGTCGTGAAATGATAATATATATATATATATATATATATATATATATATATATATATATATATATATATAATATAAGGAGTGGGAGTACTTATACACATTCAGAGGAGCACAAGGACGGGGGGTATTTGTGATCTTATGTGCTGGGGCGGTCTGGGCCAAAATGCCAGGGCCGGTTTTTGGTGCCAGTCCGTCCCTGAGTTCAGATAAGTTGCAATTTCTAAAAGCGTCCTTCATTAGGGTTGTTTCAAGTTATTTGGTTGTATAACTGTGTACTTTCCCACCCTCTAAACTTTTTAGCTGCAACATTTGTTTTTTCTTAGCTTTACCTATTTTGTTGGGAAAATATATTGATTAGTTTGCTTTACTTCAAGAAACCCATTGTGACATGTGCATGAAAAAAGATTTGCTTTCCCATTTGACACATTCACAAGGCTGATGTTCTTATTAAGTTTGAGTTTTTGTATAGCATAATATCATTCAAAAGTAATTCTAAAAAGTAGTTATTTACAGTGATACAACAGTAGACAATATGTAATAGAAATTTGGCCAGAAAGTTATTTGGTTCTCAGGCAATTACTGTGGTTTTGAGGAGGTTTAACGGCAGCAGACCACCTGCTAGTCCAGGACCTTCATAAGAGCTTTCACCATAGCAGTTAACACAATGTACACCAGATGTAGTGTAGTTTCACACATATTATTAGCTCGTAATAACTGCAGTATGTCAAATTGGTTTGTTTATGTCTAAATCTCTCTTAGACTCCTACTCTAATATCTACTTAGAAGAATGGAGGGAATGAAAGACGAGGGGTGTGAAAGCATCCCTGTGGCCTGATATCACCTCACTGTACTGTAATGTAGGTGCTTGATTGCTTCTGCAAGGCTTTGCTGTTTCAGGCAGGTAGGAGGAGTAAATAAACAGGGTTGCTGAGGGCTTGTGCTGCAAGTTGACATTCACATATTTCATTAGATTTCAGGTAGAGTTTGCCTCCAATACTGCCTAAAATGCAGGTATCGGTATTGGGAATAACTGGAGTTTATACACTGTTCTGATACCATGTAATAAAGCCCTAAAGAAAATCTACATTAAAGTAGTTTATTTATGTTAATTTTCAGTTATGACTGACTGTCACACTGGATAATAAAAGAAAGTTCTGTGGCATTCATTGTTTGAGGGTTTAACCTGAGCCAGACCGACAACAAAAATAGAAATCATATTACATCCATCCAGGGATAGTAGTATACAGTTATTATTATATATGACACATTGGTATCGGATCAGTACTCGTCATCGGCCAATAAATTCAGGTATCAGGATTGGTATTGGGAAGCAACAAATGGTATCGGACCATCTCTTATTTCAGGAGAGGTCAACAAGAGCTTTGATGTGAATGGTTCACACAGACGCGGTCATATTCATGTGCTTTGTCATCACATAAAAGGATGTATTTAACCCTGCGGACTCCTCTTTTTTTTTGTCTTTTTTTGTTTGTTGTGTTAGCTACTCCAATGCTAAGGATGCACACACAAGGACATGTGTGTGTCCGCACACAAAAACACACACAAAGCCTGTCTCCAGTGAGAAGAACTTTTTGAGTGGCAGGTTGGTGAAATGGCGGTCTCTGATTGTGGTGATAATGGAATCCTTGTGTCATTGCAGATAGTGCCTCAGGAAATGGCAGAGAATTGCTTCTGGATCAAAGTCAAAGAAGAGAAGTTTGAGAATCCTGACCTATTTGCTCAGCTCTCCCTCTGCTTCTCGTCACAGAGCAAAGGTAAGGAGGCGTCATCTCTCTTCACCTCTTCTTTAATTAATCCACACAGAGATGCTCCATTTAGCCTCTCGGGCAATAGATGCCAAATCACTTTCATCTTGTGACACTTTAAGAAGCCATTTTTCTCACTGAAATGTTAATTATCTTAAAACCAAGCTCTTTTACCACTGCATTTGAATACCATCTATGTGTGCTCTCTCTGCCAATTAGGGATGCCAATGCTCTTAGTGCAGTGTTTTTATGTGTTTTTATGTTTGTGTCTTTGAGAAAGCTGGAGATGCAATGTGGCCACACATTGAATTTGATCTTTGTACCCCCTGAGCAGCTTCAGATCAGTGTTTCTGTGTGTGCACGTGGATGTGCACACACTTGAACCGAGAGCAGTTATGCTTGGTTTGGTTCTTGCCTTTTCCAGTCCAATAGGCCAATCTTCCATCAGGGAAGACGAGAGGCTTTTGTGAAGAAAGCTCGGGGAGTTTCCTTGTCCTGGCCAGTTTGTTTCGCAGATATACAACCAAGCTACCTAACATGCTGATGAATAACACAAGCATTATAAAGGAAGTTTGTTCTTGTATGAAAAAGGGTGTGTGAAAGCACTTGTTTTATACCTCCCATGACAATTTGAGTGTTTTCCACTTGTTTGACAGGTTGTGTGTGTTTGTGCGTGTGTGTGTGTGTGTGTGTGTG
>NC_045742.1:11499781-11515833 GCF_008692095.1 Etheostoma spectabile
GTGTGTGTGTGTGTGTGTGTGTGTGTGTGTTTGTTTGTGTTTGTGGTACACTCCTCTAATTCTAGCAGCAGTGGGAGGGTAGAAGTCAGAGCCCTGTCAAGCGCAGAACAGTCAAATCTGAGCTTTAACAGTGTGTGGACATAACTATAGAGAATCCTCCAACTTCTCCCATATTCCCACTGTCTGTTTGGACACAAGTCAGATTCTTGCTCTGTCTTTCTCACAGCCTCCAGGTCTACAAACTAGACTCAATTCTTTTGGTTCTGTGAAATGAATAGCAATTTTGCCTCAGCTGCCGCAAGGTGATTTGCCAGCATAATACAGATGGAAGGAAAATGTGGGTAAGAAAGAACAGTTGCATGGCTTAATGAAGTGGCAGGGATAGGCCTCTCTTATAGGAGGATGTCTGCCATACATTATATGGTCATAACACATGGTCTGTGACATTTCTGAAATAATTGACTGAACTCTATGATACCTTTGCAATACCTATTGTTTTTTGTGAATTTTTGTTCTTTTTTTAAACCTTTTATTGACAGATACATTTAATGTTTGTGTTAATAAATCAGCATGTTTGCACAGCACACCTGCTGATATAAAATACATTTTCAAATAGAGTCTAACAATTCAATGCAACTTACCATTTTGAGCTTTATAGGCACATGGCTTTAATTCAGCTTTAAATGTCCCTTTAAAATTGTTATTAAATTCAATT
The DNA here is from genome assembly GCF_008692095.1 of Etheostoma spectabile. Classification (NCBI taxonomy): domain Eukaryota; kingdom Metazoa; phylum Chordata; class Actinopteri; order Perciformes; family Percidae; genus Etheostoma; species Etheostoma spectabile. The sequence goes on from NC_045742.1 coordinate 11,500,497, forward strand.
TCTCACCCACTGGGGTTTAAAAAAAAAGCACTATAGATAGTTCGTGTTCCCGCTGGCAGGGTAGGAATTCATGATCCAGCATTTCCCCTGGGAGTTACCTTTGCTGGATCTCTATCAATTACCCCTGCAGCGACTTCACTGAATCAGCTCTTTTCCCTCAATTGTTGAAAGTGAACATGATTTTCTCATGAATGAAAAATGCTGTTTAATGTTTCACTGAAGTTGAAAGTCACTGAAAAGGGCTTTGATGAAGATGGTATTGCAAAAAAAGGTCCTAGATTTGGTCTTCCAAAAAATAAGGTTTCATGATTCATGCAGTATAGTCTTTCAAATGCTTGCCATCTGAGGATATGTAACAATAAATGTGCTTGAACATAAAACATTTTGTCGAAAGATCCCCACCTTATTTCCACTTTGGATCTGACCTATTTGGGTCGCAAATCTTTCTTCATCTCAAGTCAAGTTGGTTAACTGGTGTTGGTTGTAGTTTAAAGCAGTGTCGGAAGATCAGGTGGAGAGACGGAGTCTCGCTAGATTAATTCCTGAGGTCTTGTACTCTCACTGTAACCACGGACCATAAATCCTTTGTGCTGATTTGACAAACAAGTCACTGGTGAAAACCAACTTAATTTGTCTGTGATATTGCCCCTGTTTTTTCTAACACACACACATGCACACACACACATTTCTATGCTTCTTTGTGGTACTTCCATCTTTGCCACATCTTAGATGTGGATATTTATAAGTAAAGCACACTTCGGGGGGCCAGTGTATTGTAAAAGATGAGGCAAGCAGGTGTAAATTCCCTCCCTGCAGAGCTGCCCTCAGAAAATGGTGCAAAGAAGCGTCTGTTAACTCCACGTTCCTCGGGAGTCCTGCTTGTTCCTTGCATTGTTGAAGAACAACACTTTAGCAGTAAAAAAAGGGAAAAAAAGAATCACTTTAACAGCCCCCAATTTTCAGATGCTTATTGCGCTCAGAGGCCTCTAAAACAACTGAGAATGTAAGACTGTCATCTCCCCCGCTGCTTTTATGAGTCTCACCGTTTAATGAGTTTTTCCAAGAAAAGGAAATGATAATCAAGAGGGATTTTTAAGCTCAGCTTCAATCTTCTCAAAGTGTTTTTTTTTATTTTTTTAGTTCATTGTCACTTATTATATGATGGTGCTTTGGCCTGATTGAAAATTCTACACATATGCCAGTTATTAGGTGTGAAGGCCATTGACATTTCACTGATTAAGTGTACTGGCCTCATTGAATTGTATCTCACTTTGGGACAGCACAAGCAACCACATGTTTTAAAAAAGTAACCCATTTAGCCGCCTATCTAAATCAGAAATCATAGACACTCAAAATGTCCGTTATAACCTCTGTATGTAATCAACAATGTCTGTTGCATTGTATACAGGTCAAAGTAGCTTTGCACGATACAATAGGTATTTACAAGAGGCAGTTGAGGTATTTGTTTTCACATACTGTATATAAAATAAGTAATTGTGTTGCTGGGCTGACATACTGTACCAATAAAGGCACAGTGATTCATCCCTCCAGTTTAAGCTAATGAAACCCTGTTGCAGTAAAAATGAAAACGAAGCCTTTTTGTTTATTTTAAGCTCCACACAGTGATTAATATTGTTTTCAAGCTGGTAACATGGTTCTGCAACTTCTCTGCTGTGAGCATTAATCCTCTTTGTAATTTTAATATTGTTATATCACATACTGCTTCCTGTTTTTGTGTGGGGAAATGTAGCACCTTCACCTGTGATTTACACTTAAAGTTACATGTCAGTCACTTGTGTCGAGGCAGGTATTTCACCTTTGGCACCACCAAGTGCTTTGTGATTTGGAAAATTGTTACCACCGACGCATAGAGCTGAGCAATCTGTTATCAGCGACACACATCTTTATTTGCTCCCCCTCACCACCCTGGTTTCTAGTATGTTTTCAACTTATGAGACATTAAATAGACACTGTAGATCAACCTGGCCACATCATAGGGTTGTTTTATTTCCCATTAAAACAGTTTTTTCCACTTTTGCTTTCTTTCTCATGTCTTTTTCTGCCTTCGCTTGGCTCTATCGGCTTTTCTCTCTTTCTTTTTTCCTCTTCTCCATTGACTTCTCTTTTTTTTTCTTTTACCCTGATCTCCCCTCAGTTTGCTTTATCAATCAGTGGCTTGTGCCTCTGTATGGCTCTTGGGATCAAATCAGATTCACTTCGGGATTGAATGTGTGTAGCCATGGCCTGCTGCATTTGAAAGGCAATTCATTCAACTAGAACTTTGCAGTTCAATTTGAAACAAGATTGATGTTGGCAAACTTCACACCCCTTTCATCCAAAATGTTTCCTCCGTTGCACACACCAATTGCTGACGGACAAAGGGCATATGCCACTTTGTAATGCTGATGTCTAAGCTTCTCAGCAGAAACAACACAAGGGAAGAAGTGAAGTTAGTCAACAACAACAGAAATTTCTGCGTATACAGTATATTTGTGTTTTATAATTATTAAATTATTGATGATTATGTTAGAGTCACAGTCCATATATCAATATATAATATTTCTTTCATCAAGGGGGTTGATGGTGTTGTGTGGCCTACTAAATTAATTCACTTTATTTAAAAAAAAAGTCAATGACACTCATACTTCAGCAGAGAGAGAGACAAAGAGCCTAATGAAGATGTATGTACATCCTAAAGGAGGAAACAGAGGCTCCATTCCACCCCTCTGAGCAAGGTCATTGGGACTTTCTTTCCCAGCATGCCTCTGTGTTAATGATGGCGAGGCTGCTAATGAACATGCATAGCCAAGTGCTTGTGGTGAATAGGGCCAGAGGGGATGGGAGAAGTGTTACCAAACCAAACAGCACTTTTAGAAATAAATCTAAAAATTGGTCAAGAGAAAAAGAGGCGTCAAGTAATGGTGTATTAATGAATATCAAGGGAGTTCTTCAACATAATAATTTTAAGTAGATTTTTGCACATCATATTTTAGTGATGTCTAGCAAATGTTTACAGCCTGTGTATGTAAGTATATGTATATGCGGTTCAGCAAGCCCACAATTCGGTTTGCATTGTATTTTTTTGGGTCACAGGTTTGGTTTGTTTTGCACATTAGAGAGAAGAAAAACATAACCACTTGCAATGTTCTCTCTGTATTTTTTCATTTGCAAGAATAGCATGGTCTTCCTTCCAGAGATTTGATCATACATGAAATCAACAGATATTCTTTTGAAAGAAAAAGTGTTACTTTACAGCCTCTCTCTTTTCTCTCTCTCTCTCTCTCTCTCTCTCTCTCTCTCTCTCTCTCTGTATATATATGTATATATATATATATATATATATATTTTGTTACTACACCATCTAGGGCTGCACGATTATGGCCAAAATGATAATCGCGATTATTTTGATCAAAATTTTGATCGCGATTATTCTCACGATTATTTGTTGTTTTAACCAAAACAAATTTTATTGTCACATAGGCTGTTTATAACTGCGAGAGGGAGTGTGATGGACGCTACTCACAGAGAGACGGCTGATCATTATGAACGGTCCAGCACGGGTCGAACGGCGGATACACACGTCGTGTGTATTAAACGTCTGTATCTTCACTGCGCTGCATTTTTATGAACTATGATATTCTGGCCATGGGTCACATCTCTGGTCCTGGTCCAGGCTTCGGTACAGCAGCTCCGTCCCCCACGCTGTGACTCTACCAACTGAAGTTGCTGCATTCAAAACTTCTTCTGTGTTCTTCGCCGTAGCGCCGCGATAACAGTTACCCGCGGAAACACTGGTACAAATACAGGTTTGCCCCTCATACTTAACAATATACAGCTGTGTTAATGAAAAATTAAACATGTAGACATATATCAGAAGTGTGGACGCGGCGCCGCTGTGTGGCGGGGCGCGGAGAGTAAGAGGAGAGAGAGTGACGAGAGCGTAGAAAGATCCAACACAGGCACGGCTTTACAGACGAAATGGGTCTGTAACGCAAAATTAAACCATATCCATATAAACAGCATTGCAGCGGATGCGAGACATTACACCGTGCGTCCTGGAAAGCTAACAGCTAACAGACGCTACTAGCTAACAGCTAACAGACGCTAACTAGCACTGGTCACTGCTGTTGTCTGAAAAACAACAAATGAGACAAAGTGTTGCGTTTACTGGTAAACTGGTAAACCTTGAGACTGACGTATTACCGACTGCTATCTGTTGAGTTTTCCTCACGCTACTCTGTCCCCTGTGACTGTCTACATCTAGAAACTTAGCTGCACGGTGGCAGTGAACTACTCTGACTGCCTCATGAGCGACGGCTTTATGGAGCGGAGATTGGCTTTGCAAAAACCCGGAGCGTTCTATGAAATGACGCTTTAATAAAAATAATCGCTTGATCACGCAAATTTGATCGTGGGAAGTCCAAATCGTGATTGCGATTAAAATTTGATTAATTGTGCAGCCCTAACACCATCATGTTCTGTTAAAATGAAAGAAAAAGTCCTCAAACGTGTGTTGTGCCTGTAAAGGTCAGCCATGAAAAGGTAACTTGGTTAAAACCTTCCTAAAAGGGATGGCTGCAGTCACCCACCCCATCATCACATGGAATTTGATCAAATCCCTCAGGAGTTTTTTTTGTCATTCTGACACCCATTTTCCATCACCTCTGTCCTTACAACTCAACCCACACACACATCTTCTCATCACTGAGCCAGTGTGGTGTGCACACCCGCAGATTCTCAATCCTTGCTACAAAGCCCCAGCAGCAGGGCAGTAATGACCCTGCCACAACAGCAGTAATGATGGAATCAGTGGAAGGGGGGGGGGGGGTTAGCTGTCTCTCTGACTCTCCCTAATAAGTCCCCTAATAACTCTGTTAACATCAGGGCTGACCCGACCACCAGGTCAAACACACTCACGCATGGTTGGCCACCTCACATGAAACTGAGCAACCACTTAGTCAGGCATGAAAACTGACCAGCACACCATGGGTTAGTGTTTGCTTGGGGCCCTACAGTGTATGTTCATTACAAGTCTATGAATACAAGTTTTGGCTCACTGAACCCAGTTGCAATAGTAGCAACAATAAATGCCACTCACAATATTTTAATCCTGTTAAGCTGTATTCATTTGCTAACAATATGTCTTGTTGATAGGAACCTTTGAAAAGCATGTTGCTCTTGAGGAAAAACAACTATCCAAGACTACTGTTGGAGCTCTGCCTTCTCAGATAGTCACAATGTAATAAAGGCTTTTGTCTAATGGGTTTAAGCTTAACTCAAGACATTGCAGCCCACTGTGGAATAGTCTGCCTTGTATTAATAGTGTGTGTGTACAACGATAAGCTTTTGATACGTTCTGTGTCAAAGTGTTGGGAAGTCAGGCTCGATGCTTTGCCATGTTTCCCTGGAGAAAAAGGCTGTTTATTACTGATTCTGTTAATTGAGAGAAGGAAGCATCCGGCGAGGCAGCTTTCTCTGCATCTTTATCCTGGGCTTTTCTTGTCCTGACATCGCTCCCTTTCTCTCTTCTTATCTCGTTCTTCTGACGGTGTCCATCTGCAGTCAGGGCCAGCCTAGTAAAAACACCGCCACAACCACTCTCTCTGGCTCATTGTTTATCAGCTGCAGTCTCCCACAAACAAGATCACAATTGGCATTTACCACATACTAATTTAGTAAATTGTAATCAGTGTCTGTGAATGGATAGATTCTTCCCTTTTGGTGAATTGTTTCGATGACTCAAGACCTTTCTTCACACCAGTAAATCATGCATTCTGGATTAAATATCCATTATTATTTGAAGAAAATCAAAGAGTATATTATCCAATTTTGGAAAAAAAAGGCCTTAAATTGTACCATTTTCATTTTAGAAGATAGGACATTAATTGCCGGCACGGGCAGGGGACATTTGTCTCAATGAAACCCAAAACACCCTGATGTTCGTTTCTCTCGGTTTGGAGCAGCCAGCCCACTGTGAATATCTCAGGGTCAGCCCTTTTCCTTGCTCATCCCTGCACGTTTTTAATATATCACATATGAATGGAAATTAGGCCCTTAAATATTAATGACAAGTAATTGGTTTATTGTAGGAGACTATATTATGTGCATGTGCATCTGCGTCTGTGAGAGAGAAAGAGAGAGAGAGAGAGAGAGAGAGTGAGAGAGAGAGAGAGATATTTCCTCCCATTCCTACTTCATATTACCTTGCTGTGATGTCCCACTGATTTTAATCTTCTCTTCTCAGATGAGAGCCATTCTGGCTATCACAGTGCACTTTAACTTTAGCCCTCTGAATATTAGCTTTCTTTGATACCTGCCGTTTACAGCCTCCCAAGTCTACACCCTGCTAACTTTTATGTGCCTTCAGGTACACTGTATTGTTCATCAAAATCTGTCTCTTCAAAAATAAATATCCCCTGTGCATCTAAATATTTTTATTTTGTTTTCTACTTGTTGAAAAACCTCAGCTAACAATATGGAATATAAAATATATATTTCTATGTAGTCTTTTTAAAACTAATTCTTTATTTACCCTCAATATATTTACATCTCAGTTTGTCTTGTAACATACAATATAGTTTGTCACTATTGCACAAGCATTTTCTGCATCTTTATTTATCCGGAACTGTTCTGTCAACAGTACTTAGACAGACCATGTGCCTAGATCCACATGTGTTCGCGTACTGAATACCAATAAGTCTGGAACAAGGTAACTTAGACAAAAATGTTTGGGCAGTGACTCAAACAAACGCACACTGAGCACCAAAGAGAAATTCAGTGTTTCCGAACTTCATCCTGAATTTATTAGTTAAAAAAATAATTAATTATGATTATGATTCCATTTATTTTTGGGGGCATATTGATTTTGTGCTTTCACATCAAGACATCTTGCTCATGTTCCCTCACCATTTTCATTACATGGCATTTTCCCTAATTACCATATTTGTTATATCATGCATAATAACAACACACTTCCCCCACCCAAGAAAATATTTACCTGTAACAGTGTATTATCAGTTTATTTTATTGAAGTATTATTTGGTTTTAAAACAAAAGAAAGGCTATGTTTGGTTTGTGCCTGTTTTGCAAGGTGTGTGTTCTCCTGTAGTGAGTGTTAACTGCCTAATTGAGTGATAGGATGCTTATTAACAATGGGACTTGCGTTCAAAAAGAGAACAATGTCAGATTGTCACTGGAGCTTTTCACACGGAAAAGCCCCAGCGGAGCTTCATTAACTCAACCCCATGATCCCAGACAGCAAAGTATGGAGTGCATATCTAATCCAGTTTAGCGGTATGAGTACAAGAGCAGTGTGTTTTATAGGGATACTTGAAGTGTAATGGTTTACTGTTCACTGTGTAGAGTTACTGCTGTACTGGATTGGCCATTTTTGACTGGCACATGAGAGAAATAGAAAGTCTGTGAAAGTTATTAGTGCCATATTGCTTTTGTTAGTTTTTTGAATAATAACTATTTTATTTGTAGAAAATTGTCAAAATGTACAGATTTGTCAATTTTTATCACAAGAAAATTAACATATCTTTTCTTTTGCTCTGATTTCTTCGTGCATGTCTTTAGTTGCAGAGTGTTTCAGTGACTTTCAACGTTCTTATAACAACTTATACAGCTTTGTTCGCACTCTTTTTGCCAGGTAATAATTTTAGGGGCGGATAGATTCTACTTACGCGGTTGGTATTTTTTTCTCTGATAGGCCTGTAGACAGTTTTCTTTTCAAGCTGTTTCAACTCAACCACCCGCTGTATTTCATAATCTCCTCTTAAATAAGATCAAACACAAACTCTGATGCCCCCCACAGTTAAAAGAGCTTATCAGGAGTAATTGCAAATGTTTTACTATGTTTTACACATGTTGTCTAACTCCGACCTCTCAAATGTGCTTATGATCTGGCTACATTTTGACTCAGGATTTCCATATAGATAAAAAAAGTGCACACAAGCCCAATCTCTCCACTGGCTAAAACAATGCCTGACAGTGCACAGTGGCCCACTGAGTTTGTTACATGGCATTAAGTTTAATTTGTCTTTGGTGGAATTGGTTTGTGACTACAAGTGGGCCAGGGGGTGACACTTCACTGCCAGTCTGACTGGAAAGGGACAGAGAGGAGACAGAGGAACACTGGGGGGAAGAGAACAACGGTGATATCACAGACAGGATGGGTAAACAACCAGAGTCCTGCGTGTTCAAGATGGTGCCTACTTGAATACAAACAATCATGACTTCTCATGCCCCAGCGAGGTAAATTACTGCACAGATGGAAAAGGTTGAGATGAGATGAGGGAAAGGGAGAGTAAGGTAGACAGGCCAGCCTGATTACAGACTGTGATCCACATTCACCTATAAGAGGAAACAAAAAACAAACAAAAACAAAAAACAGAGTGACACATAAGGAGAAGTGTTAAAGCTGGGACACTCAAATTTAAAACGTTGTGACTTTTGTAACTGTTTGTAGATTTAGTTTGGTGCTGTTTTGCATTCTATGCATCAATAAAACTAATAGGCTTTGTTGGTTCTAAGACAGCTAACTTAGCAAATTTACCAACAATCCAAACGAGGCACAAACCAGGAATCAGGGACTGTGAAGCAGTCTCATAAGGTGGTTTTCCCTTTAAAATACATATCTTAATTAATTTGATTAATTTATTTTGTATCTCTGAAAGGACAGACCAAGGGTGAATTCGAGAAATGACTGTGTTCAGCCAGCGATTATTGCGACAAATACACAAAACAATCACAACAACTGCTATTTGAAGTATAGTAGGATTTATTTAACTTCAAAATTATCAATGGCCAATCAATAATTCTTCAATCATCAACACCTATATACCTTTTTGCAAACTACACCAAAGCAAAAACAGCAAACAGACATGCAGCAGACACGTGTCTGTGTCACTGTGTGTGTGTGTGTGTGGTGTGGGTGTGTGTGGTGTGTGGTGTGTGTGTGTGTGTGTGTGTGTGTGTTGTGTGTGTGTGTGTGTGTGTGTGTGTGTGTGTGGTGTGGTGTGTGTGCGTGGTGTGTGTGGAAAGGGGGGGGGGGGGTGGTGAAGACCTGAGCTTTGAGGCTCTCTGCAGCCCAAAGACTACAAAAATGACAGTCAGGGAATCACATGGCGGTCCGGGTGATCCTAGTTAGCCGTTTCACTGTTAGCTAGGCCATGTGCTACAGACACAGATATACACAAATAGGTTTTAGATATTCATTGCACATGTGTGTGTGCCTGTGTATATGTGAGTGTATACGTGTCTGGGTGAAAGTGTGGAACTGACTAGGTATGATAGGTTACTTTTAAAGAGGAGAGGAAAACATGTTTTACAGAAATAAAAGACACTTTGGATCTTGATTATCGATAATGACCAGTTCTCTCGTTCACCCAGGTCTGGACTAACGTGAAGTTAGGGCAGACTCTGAAGATTTTGTCTGGATGAGGGACGTTCATTATACAAGCTAAACAACTGATTCTTCGCGGAGATAGATAGATAGATAGATAGATAGATAGATAGATAGATAGATAGATAGATAGATAGATAGATAGATAAACAGATAGATAAACAGATAGATAAACAGATAGATAAACACACATTCGGTCGGTCTAAACAGAACCGCGAGGTGGCGCTCTCGTCAGCCAGCTGAGAAGTAACTAAATTTCGTGGGTGGAGCAGCAATGTAGCATTTTTTTAGTTTGCAAGCTACAGTATTAAACACAACATATCGACCATGCACCTTGATCAGTGGTGCTTTCACAGCAATTAATGGGACACAGTCTCCATCACATTAATAATCAGATGTGCATCATTAATCAGATCACATTAATATTGTAACATAGTTGCAGCATTAACAGTTAGCACATTAATAAACAAAACTATTTCTAACATCTGCCCAGAACTAAAGCCTTACGCGTGTGTTCAATCCGTTTATTTCTGTTCATAGATTGACCACGGTAAAGAAACGGGTCCGGTTGTACTCGTCAGCGGAACACGGAGGAAAGCTTTTCTCCCAAAGGCTCTAAAATGGGGACTTCATCCTCTTGTCTGAGGAGACACGTGCTTTTCTTTGTATCAGAGGTGGATCAGGCTTGGAATCTTACGTGGAGGCCGAACATCTCTTTGTTTGTGCAGACACGTTTCTCTTGTTCAATATCATGTTTAATTCTTCTTTATCTGATGGTCCCAGCAGTGCTTATATGGCTTCTTCTTGTATGATTAATGGCTTCTTGTATGACGGCGCCCAAGCTTTGTTTCCCAGTACCGACCAAAGTATAGAGTGTGGATTGGTTGCTGGAGAGATGCCAGTTCACCTCCTGAGTGCTGCCAGGTGCTCTTGAGCAAGGCAATGTACCCCCCCATCCGCTAAGGGCGCTGGTCCAGCACTTGCAACCCATTAACTCTGACATCTCTTCATTTGTGCATGAATGGGTCCTGAGTATGTGTATGTATATGTGTGTATTTCAGGCCTATGTGTAGTGATTAAAAAAAAAAAAAAACAGAGTGTAAATTGTTTTTTCCCCATTGGGGATCAATAAACAGTGTAAATTATTAATAATCATTACTGAATATTTAATTACTTAAGTAACTCCAGCTTTGCACCAGAGCTCTAAGTAGCATTTGGCATTTTAAGTGTCTTCATTCATTAACAGTATGCTATTTCTTTTTGCAAACAAGCTAAATGAGGCACTCCTTTTTGTATTTTTGTTGACCTCTCACGTTGTACATCAATTCCATTTCACTCATTTGTATGTACTTTGTGTGTATTGTAGTCCAGCAGAAACAGCAGTTTACAGATTGCGGGGGATAAATAGTGGAGGAGGCTCGGAGATAGTCAGTGTGACCAATAATAAGGCACAAAATCAAAAAAGCTTCATAGAGAAAGGAAGGATTCAGTCTGAAGACTGTACAATAATGTGTAGTTAAGATGTTTCATTTCTGAATATCCAGCGTGACAGACAATATTAACCCTCTGGAGCTCTGAGCTCCATTGCCGCCGTTAAAGCTCAGCAGGATAAAAAAGAAGTGCCATGTATGTAGATTAATAGGTTCACAAGTTGTTCTCTGGCAAGCAAGGAAAGCATGTTGACAGAAACATTATATTTTATAATTAATATATTTCATTATATAAACCAGACAAAATGCCATGCAGCTTCAAGCACAATTCATTTGGATACAAGCTTTGCATTTCGGAAGATGGACGACATTCTGAACTCCGACGTCCACGTTCCACACAGCAGAGCCGGAGTATTACATGCATCACATGTACCAATCTTGGAGCAATTCAGAGAGGATTAGCAACAATCCCCACTGGTGCAGATGAACTAACGCTACGCTCGTAAGTGTAAAGAAATCTTTGTGAGTAAAAAAACAATACTTACTTACCTGTTCAACAGGCATAAACATGTAGAAAGCGATATTTCAATCTGCTCCGTCTGCATGTGGCCTCTCTCTCATCGCCCACTGTTTTACACAAACACAGTTTGTAGTCTAAACTGTAATCTTAGTTTGCCTCGAATCCTGAAATTTCAGCAAATTCTTGGAAACTTAGCTGCCGGCATTAACAACCATCCTCTCCGCTGGAGCAGTAATCCACATGACTAATTAATATGGACGTGAATGACGTTATCATCATGTTTGCGTTCATTATTTATAAACTTCACTCTGTATTTAGATGTCAGGAATATGATTTATTTGATTGACAATAGTTCAGGGAAATGTCCAGGCCCCAGGCACTGAATTTCCAAAAATATGTTTTCCTGTATGAACAATATAGTTGAATAGCCCTGCTGTAGGCTCTCTGTGGTCTCATCCACCTGGGCTAAGCTGTGAACAGTCTTTTTGCATATTCAGTGAAAATAGCCATTACCCCTCCCACCTCTAACCTTTGGTCATAATACAAAAGACACACTTTTTCAGATCGCAAGTTAGTTGTATAATCAATGGAGCGGATGAAAGTGTTTGTGTTTGTTACATACCTTAGACTTCACACAATTACCTCAAGGTCTAAAATTACTTTTTACAACTTGTTTATTTAACAGTTAGTTAAAAAAGAAGTATAGTCATGAAATGCATTCTACTTAGATATTATTGTAGACTTGTGCTGAATAGAAAAAAAATAATGGTACTTTGGAAATACTCTTTAGAATTGCACAGTATCAGAGCATGCCAAAATTATATGTGTGTCTGAAAACACCCTCAGACCCCAGAGAGATTTTCCCTGCACCACTGCTGCATGCGAGGCACATAAACTGTCCATTGTACTTTTCTCAGTCTCCCTTCAGGATGCACACATTATGACTCTTGGCCTTTTCTTTTTACCTTTTCTTGTCCTCCCACCCTATCTCTTTCTGTGGTCTTCACTGTCTTTCCATCCTTGTCATCTCCCTTGAACCTAAATCAGTATTGTCCCCTCTTTTTTCTCTTATCATTTTCTTGCTACAGTATCCACAGCATACATAATTTACATTTGTCTGTTTTTTTTTCCCCACTATATTTCAACTATCTGGAATTATGTCTTTCTTAAACAAGAAGGATGGCAAAAATAACTTTCAAAGCTTCTGGTAATGAATCCGCTCATCTAACAAGCATGCATGTTATTTTTGAACAGCTTTATTTTTATTTTCTATAAGTGATACTTCCTTTTGTCTGTCTTCTTGAAGCCTCTTCTGAAGAAGATGAATGGTGGATCATTTAAAATTTGACTTGTTAAATCGAGAAAACAAGGCATACATATAATGTTTTGAGCAGGAGGAATTATAGATAAAGCACACTGCCTTGAGTTTGGAGATTTTCTCTGAATTGCAGCATTTGCAGATTGTTTTCATCTTTGTCCTCGCCTTTTTTACCATGTTTTATTAAACACACACTATACTGTTGAAACACTGCAGACAAAATCTAAAGCTGTAGACCTACCGTGATACATGCGCAGAGAATGGAACAACTCTGCTGTTATTGTGAACCATTATTTCAATGTTGTTTTTGGCCTTTGGTCTGATCTTTTACCATATAGACAGACAGAAAATTCACAAACTCAAGGATGCCTGGACCTGCTGTGAAGGCAAACTCAGACTTAGCCATGTTAAGCTTGCAATTTTTCTTTGGTGTTGCACTGCTATTGCACTTTTGCTCCACCCACACAAGCAAGCAAATGGAAACTACATCTGCAGCACTTCAGAGTAAAGGCATGGTCACTGGATGTTTGAATTTGCTTTTACTGTATCCTAAAACATTCACTCAGCTGACAATAAAATCCGCAGTAGGCAGGCAGACCACTGAACAAGGTATTCCAATAGGTATTTCATCATCACCACATTCTGTCCAGACCTTTGACCCAAGTTGCTCATTGCTAGATGAGGGCTGACAGATGTCAAGTCCATGGATAAATGTTTCGCTGCAATGTAAAGTACAGGTCCAGTCGTGGTTGGAGACTGTTAAGTAGGGAAGCCGGTAGTTTAAATACTAGACAGATTACTTTGACTGTGTGGATTTGCATTAAGGTGTTTCTGCTCTCCTGGCCTTTCTTTACACCTTTCCAACTCTCTTCCAGTCCATCTCTGGCTGAGGTAAAGCAGCTTATTAACCTTTCTTAGGCCACAGGCAACCCCAGGATGGAGAGACACCACAGACGTAGTGTGTAATACAAATTAACCTTAGAGAATTGATACGCCTTGATTTTAATTTTAATCACAGTAAGCAGTGAAACGCATTGGATATTTCATGTCTGATGCAAACGTGAAGAACATATTACACTTTTTATTAAAGTTCAGCCGTACTGAAATGAAGCTTTCAGCTGGAAGAATGGCAATGTGAATGTTTCCTCCATTGTGGATACCCTGTCAATCCACACTTCTTTATGGATCACATCTTGTATTCTAACTATGATTTGCATTTTAATTTATTTCTCATTCGTATTTAAGGAACCCAGTTAAACTTACTGTTAGAGATGTTTGTTTGGCTGCCTTTTTTGCACTGTACATTGCATCACTGAGATACACCACATCCATGTGTTTAACAAGAAATTACAATATTGCACAGCATTTGCCACTGTGTTAAGTTTTAGCAAACAGAACTGACTATGCAATTCTACATGCTTCAACCTCATTTCCATTCTGATTGGTTCATATTCACTTTCATTTGTTCCCTTCTATCACCATTTACCTTGCCCAATTGATTCAATTCAATTTTATTTATAGTATCAAATCATAACAAAGGTTATCTCAAGATAGTTTACAGACAGAGTAGGTCCAGACCACACTCTGTAATTAACAAAGCCCCAACAATTCTAGTAATTCCATAATTATCTGGGGCAATTTCTTTCAAGGAAATGCTATACATTTTACAAATCTGCTACAGGTGTATCTATAATTGATTGTGGTAAACCCCCCTGTTTGATGCAATTAGAGGTCCAGCAGTGAGGGTGAAAGCCAGGTGCATAAGGGTCACCTTATAGCCCATTACTCTGCCCCTGACATTGGTGGTCCACCCTCCAGGAGGGTGCTTCCAAGGCAAAAAAACAAGCAGCTCACAATACTCTCCTTCTGTGGTCCTTAAAGTAGTTTAAAATGAGTGAGACAAATAAAGAGTAGCATTGGTTTACTTTTTGCTAATGTTTCCTTAACTTTCCCTTTTAATGGATGCAGAAGGCAGCAGACTGTAATGAGCACTGATAACAGGCCGACAAGTGGACCAGTGAAAATACTTTGGGGTTAATTGTTTGTGTGACACGTTTGCCGTTTGCTTTACTTCACTGACATTAGGCAAAGCTAGCACAGTGGTGGAAGCAAAGGCTAGGATGTGATGAGCTAGCGGTGTAGTGGATGACTAAGCAGGGCACGGTGGCCACTCAGGCCTATGAATCCCTCTCTACATCTGAGGCTGGGTTTGTTCATTAAAGGTGTGGGAGACGGTTTGACCTTAGGCAAGTCTCACATGACCCCAATCTCTGTAAATGCTTCATTAGCTTTGCTTTTTCCATACTGGACTGCCTCACTTAATCTGCTCTTCTACTCGCTCCACCTAAGTTGTGTACATAGTGTGTTTGTGTTATGTGTGTGTGTGTGCTGGTGTGTGTACGTATTTGTATGTGTGTTAATGAGGGATCCTGGTGGTGTGTAATTAACACAACAGCAAATGTCCCCAAAGGGTAAGATTAACGTTGAACACATTAGACACAATGGAGCCCGGGAGAGACTTTTTTTTGGCAATTAAATGTTTTGTGTGTGTGCGTCTGTGTAAGTCAGACCATAACTCATGTTTGCATAACTGTAATGCTGCCACTTCTGTATCTCAGATGCACACACACACACGCACACACACGCACACACACACACACACA
>NC_045742.1:11515848-11520934 GCF_008692095.1 Etheostoma spectabile
ACACACACACACACACACACACACACACACACACACACACACACACACAAGAACACATGCAGAGACAAAGCCAGCAGTCCCTCTGGATTTGCGGGCTCCTCACATGCAGGCTGGCAGGATTCTGTCTGCCTCTCTCTTCCGGCCGCCTCCTCCACACAACCTGGTCCAACAAAGATAAACACATGCTGGGTAGATTATTAGAGAAGTACCAAGGGCCCCACAGCAGAGCAACCAGTGCACCATTGTGCTCCGAACGTGGTGGTACCTTGTAGAATCCGATGCAGTCACCCCCAGGGTGTTCTGATACATACTTAGACACAGGTGGGCGCTGATACCAGCATGAGAGCTACAACAGACTCCAATGACATGTCATTGTCAAAAGAAACTTCTGGCACATTGTTTTCACAAATGCATTGCTGGTGGTTTAGATGCTCAAGCAGCTTGTAAAGTAGGAATGGAATAATGAATGTAAATGTAAATGGACTGTTAAACACTCACACACCTTTACACTCCAAAGGCGCAGCATCGGGGGCTAGGGATGAGAATGATTAATCAACGATCTCTAATTGATCATTAAGAATTTCGTTGACCATGTTCATTTCTTATTGATTAAAGTAATGCAGGTTGTGTAGTGTGAGTCTTGAAGCAATGAAATGAAATTCACTGTGTGGCAGCAATTAAACATTTTACCACCTGGGGGCAATATTTGATGCCTTACACAGTTACCTGCGAGTTTTCGTTTTGATTTCAAAAGTAATCATGAAGAGATCACGGCGAAGTGTGGCGTGGGACGTGTGGCGTGGGACCATTTTGATTTAAAAAACGACTTAGTTCACTGCAAACACTGCGATGCCGTCTATAAGTACAACACGGCCACAACTCAAATGATGTACCACTTAAACAAAGTGCATTGACCATGGTTGGTCAATGTTGGTGGTGCTGCATCCTGCTCTCAGTTTCAACCTAGCATCAAGTTGGAGGAGCGGCGGTGGAGACCTGTATTTTCATTGTATTTTTAATTTATAAAAAGTTAAATAAATAATTAATTTTAATATAAAATATTAATGATTAATTGATAGTCAATCATTAATTCTCCCAACAACAAAAATGTAATTGATTACCCATCCTATCAGGGGCAACTCTGGGTTCAGTATCTTGCCCAGGGACACTTCGACATGGGACTGCAGGGATCAAACCACCCACCTTCTGATTGGCAGGCGACTGCTCTGCCACTGAGCCACAGCCACCCCAAATGACAGTTGTTTACAGATGTATTATACAGATAATGTATGCAGTATACACATTTGTTTTTTTCTTAATCTTGTTCTGACAAAACAAACCTTTGACTGGTCAGGGATTTCTGTTGTGTTGAGCAATGTAATTTTATATTTTAGTCATCAACTGCACAATTTACTGAGTGACACAGGTGAGTGTGTGAATAGACTTCTTTGACTAAGCACCAACAGTGGCAATCTCCCCCTGTCTTGACACATTTTACCTGCCTTAGTGACTCTGTTAGACAAAAAAAGCTTCTACAACATAAATACACCTACAGTATAGGCATCTATCAAATCTGTTGTCAAAGCAACACATTATTACCAGACAGCTTATATTTTAACAATGTGTGATTCCCAGGGTTGTAGCATGCATGCTTGTGTATGTTAATGTACTGTATGGTAGTGTAGGTGCTAAAAGTTGGCTTCCATGTCCAGGAAACAGTTGATGTAATGATAAAAGATAATCTTGTTGAGTTAAGACTAGCATTCATATATGGAATTTCGTCTTTCTTCCTTCTTACTATAAAGTAATGTACTACACAGAAATGTATTTAGTTTGCAGATGTTTTCTCACTATCTTTGTGTTATTAGTAACTAGTTATGTTTTGTATATTCATCCTTTTTTTTAAATTATTAATTCTAAAAAATATTTTCTTAATTATGTATATGTTTTGGCAACATGTTTTTGATCCAAACATCATTCCACTAAAGCATTATTGAATTGAGTAAAGATAGAGAATATGTGAGAGCAAAGGGGGATGGGTGAAAGAGTGAGCACAAGAAAAGAAAAAAAATATATGGGGGTGAGAAGAGAGACATAGATGGTTCACACACAAAAGAGATGTTTTAAGAAGTAGTATTATTTGAGATGAAGGGAGTGATAGAGGGAGAAGGATGTGATACCACCGGTGGAGGCTGTTATTGCTGCTAAGGAAAAGGATAACAATTCTCAGTAGAGGATTTGTGCATACAGCACCACACTTTTGTCAACTTCATTGGATCAGGAGTACTCTTTGAGATTTTGAAATTATCTTCTTTTACTGGCAACAAGACATGACTCTCATATTGCACTGGTATTTTGTTGGTTTTGTTCTGATTTGCCTGGGAAAAAACAATTGGCTTTATATATTAGCCAAAGGTTAATTGGCAGTGGGTTCAGAAGTCCTGTATGGGCACTCTTGTCAATTTTGTTTCACCGTGACAAGTGTATGGCTAAAAATACACACTTGGACATACGCACACTGGCATGACAGGCTGCCTGCACTAGTATTGTAATTAAGAACAACATGCCATCAAACTAGCAATCAACATTGGTTCACAGGTGTCTGAGTTTTTCTCCACTGAATGTGGCTTGATGTCAGCGTCCTCCAGCATTAATTAAATAAGTCCCAATTCATGTGACGCATTCTCACCAGAAAATATGAATAGCTCTTTGCAAGCAGTACAACAATTCAAGTTCTCTAAAGTGGTTAATTGCTGATCATAGCTGTCAGGTTAAGGGTACATTGCAACTTTCCAACAATCATCAATGAACAAGCTGCCGGAAATATACTCTTACGCTTACTAGTGGTACACCAAGTCAGCACAAAAATCCTTTACCTGCAACATGGGAACCGAGTCGTTGTTTCCTGCATTTTTTGAGAAACGGCCAAGAAACACAAAGAATTTATGGAGAATATTTATGATAACATTAAACTAGTAAAAAAGTAAGTTTTTTCCTTGGCAAAGCACATTTGGTAGTTTTATTTAATTACTAATATACAACCATAAAACTATAGCCAGTAAAATTTCTCAGTGGGACTCACTAAAACTTCCCTAAACATTCCCTTGGTGAGCATTTAAATAGCCAGAAAAGATCAACTAATAATCACATTAAACTTTACAATTTTAACCTCTTCACTAACAAAGCATTCTTTATTTAAAGGAGAATTCTTGTCGATTTCAACATGTAGCTCTGTTTTTTTTATATATATATTTGTAGTGCTGTCAGTAGCGAGACAAATTAAACCTTCGGTGCAGTCTACACAAAGTTATTCTCCAGTTAGATTTTTCACCCAACAGGCTTAAACAGGGCACGTTTTAAATGTGTTTTTAGCCTCTGAACATGCTCAAAATGTCATTACCAGTGTCTAGCCATGTGCAGTGATTCCTCCCAATTGAACACAGTGAATCTGACTGCAGTAGATGTGAAAGAAAGGCATGAAAGTTGTGCTAATAAACTAGTGTGGACTTCACCAGGAAATAAACAGAGGTATGAATTAACACAACGTTTATGCCTTTCTGTCACATCTACTGCAGTCAGATTTGCTGTGTTCACTTGAAAGGAATCACTGCTCATGGCTAGGCACTTTGAATGACATTTTGAACATATTTAGAGGCTAAAAACACGTTTAAAACTTGCCCTGTTTAAGCCTGTTGGGTGATAACTCTAGCAGACGGATAACACGGTGTAGGCAGCACCAATTGTTTTCATTTGTTTTGCTAATGACAGCACTACACATTTAGAGAAAAAACAGAGCTACATGTTGAAATTGTCCAGAATTCTCCTTTAATTCCTTTTTCTGCATTGTTATTGACTTCTTGAATTATTGATTGAATGTGCTCGGAGAAACAGCAAGTTTCCCACCAAGTTTATTTTCGAATTGTTCTTGAGAATATTTCATCATGAAATACCAATTAGATGAACTGAATAAATCTTTTCAAAATCTATTTGCTCTAAGTACATAAAAAAATGTAGACCACAAAAAAGCTTTAGATTATATTATAATCTTTGTCTCTGGTGATGATATATTTTACTGTATCCCTCTTTCCCCGGCCACTTTAAGTTAAGCATGTTAGCCATGCATGCCATAGTCTTGGTTTCGCTTGTAAAAATATTTTCTTCACATGTGACCTGTCATCCTTCCACACAAGGGGCCGTTATCAGAGAGTTGTTCTGCCAGTAGGGGGCACTGTGATACAGGCCAACATCTGAAGCCTCTCTGAGGTTTGAATCTGTGGAAAGTGGAGGGAAGTACACTGCCTCATTGGGGTTTTGGAAATTATAGACATACCTAATACAAGTCAACACAACATTTTCACATCAAAATGTCATCATATAACACAGTGAGGGGTTTCTGTATGTTGTGACAGGGACCAATCTGGATGTTTCAGCTGTGCCGACCCAGATTCAAACTTAATTTCTGAAGGAGTGCCAAATTATTAACTTTCACAGGTTTCATTTTCCAGAGGAATAAGTATTTTTCAATGCCTTCGCCAATATGTTTTTATTTTTTTTATTTTTGTGTTAAGACCAGTTGAACCCTTTCTCTCAGGATCTTGTGTCCTCAAGACCACAACTTTAGTGTTGGATGTCATTGAGAAGATTAAATGGGTTTGGCAAAGGAATGTTCACCACTTTGCTTTATGTGTGGAGACAGCTTCGAAAAACATTTAGCTGAAGGAAAGGCCAAACTGTTAAAAATGTAGCGTTTGTATCTTGAAATGTTGAAAGGTTATGTCATACATGGAGCTAGGTTAAGAAAACAATGTTGTCAGGAACACAGGAACGTCCTTTTAAGACTTCATAAGATGTATTATTTTGGGAAATAAATATATTTTTAACCCACATGTTATCCTTGTGTCAAATTGACCCGTTTTTTGATTCCACACAATGCTCTTTGGCAAGTACAAATCTATACTTTCATTTATTTTAGGGTGTCTTATTTAATTTTATAGCATTTAGAAAAAAAATTGAAGTGGTTTTGAAATAGTATTGAATAAAAGTTGACACATTCCAGTCTGTGATTATCAATCAACATCGATTCCTT
>NC_045742.1:11520947-11522139 GCF_008692095.1 Etheostoma spectabile
AAATAATTCCTAATTTCTGCTTTTCTAACTCAAACATTAGGTATAATTTCCTAAAAATAGGTTTATTGACCTTAAATTTCAAAAATAACTGTAAAACAAAAGTTAATAAGTTAGTGTTATGTAGTGTTAAACGTCAATATAAGTGTCAAACATTGAAAAAAAGGACAAAAACGTAAGAAAAAGTTAAACAGATTAAATAATGCCAACAATAGTGTTGATTTTCAATTTTGACGGGAAGACAACACTAGGGTTAACAGGTTTGTTGTAAGAATGATTTTTTTAGTATGACTTACTCGATGCTTATTGTTGGAATATAGGTAGCGATCATACAGACTGTGAACTGCGCATTGATTGTCTCTTTTGAAATATATTGGCTACCTGCATAGAGGCTATGGTTTGTGCAACTGAACAGTAATCCCGTGGAAAGATAGTCCTTGAATATTTCATGACAAGCCAAGTGAAAATATATTCATAGGAACAGGTTCATTAACAATTGATACCATTCAAAACAATTCAACAGGATTACGCCTTGTTAATATCAATGCGTCATATCAGTAATCTTAAATCAGCCTTTTTAGACTATTGTAATCTGACAGTACAGAGCATTAGATCAAAATTTTTATTTTACTGATCCTATTCCCTTTTAATAATAACCAAAGAAGAATGCTATTTCTCTATTTTCTTCACATACTCTGACCTTGCCTGATGGCTGCTACTCATTTAACCTATACTGACACGTGGTCCTTGCAGTCGGGCAGGCACATAACAAGTCTACACACATCTATACATGCAATTGTTCTCATTTATCAAGCATGCATGAGATTTTATAAAAATCAAATAGTTGTTTTCCAGTGTTGTTATTTTGTAGTGTTGAGTTGTTTTTTTACAGAATTGTGACACTTAACGATGCTATTACACATTTTACAGTTGACCAATCAGTTTTTCAGGTGGGCAAATTATGTAATGGAGACGCTGTTTCTAAATTACCTAAAACCTAGTTTTCCATTTCTGTACTGCAAATTCATGTAATTTGTTGGCTTGCATGCACACCGATACCAATATGTCTGCAGTAAGCTATTATTGGCCAATTGATTTGATTAGAAGTTGCAATAACTTATAAACAACAACAAAAACAATAATATAGCCGCAAGCGGTGATTCGCGGGTTCAAACCTTTTTTCTCAATAGCGACT
>NC_045742.1:11522149-11528574 GCF_008692095.1 Etheostoma spectabile
AGTAATTTCACACATGTGGTCCAACATCCTCATGTCCATATGTAGGTCAGTCCAGCTCAGTCCAACTAATGGCAATTTGAGAAAAGCAGATGACAAACACAAAAACAATTGCTAATAAAGCCGCGAGAAGCGATTCCAAGCTCAAACCTTGATTTGCATCCTTCATTGTCCAGTTATTTTTCGATTTAAAGCTCTCCTTAGTGGTGAATTTGAATGAGACTTGCAGTGTATGTGTGAGGTTGTTATGTATACATTTCCTGGAGGTTTTGTGTTGATTGGACAAACATTCAGTCATTTATAGCCTGATTTGTGCTATATTACCTGCAGTTTGTTTGCATTTATAGCACCCCCTGGTGTTCAATTTGAATGTCACTTTCAGGGTGTGGTTCAGGTACTTATGAGGACATATCCTGAGAGATTTATGATGATTGGACAATGAATATGTGATTTATGTAGTTTATTGCGCTTGTAACACCCCCTAATGGCGTATGTATATAAAACTGTCTGGATACATATGGGGCACTTATCTAAACATACCTTGTGAGTTTTGTGATGTTTGGCCTTACGGTTGGTGATTTGTGTTCATTTATGTCCAAAGCCACGCCCCTTTCAAAGTTCATTGGTCAGTAAAGTAATTGAGATATGGACATGCTTTATACAACTTAATAAGCTTGATCTATTAATGATTCACTGAAAAATTCAGTATAAAAGGAGTGTTATTCAAAAATAATTCAAATTGATGGAGCAATTTTCTAGCCGGACCTCAATGATCCTTGAGGCGTTTTTGTAGAGCACATTGAGCTGCACCTGTGTGAGAAATTTTGAAACAGTCAGACTTACGGTGTGGGGGCCGTGACCTTTCAAAGTTTGCATTTTGAAGCCTTAATTACAGCGCCACCATGTGGCCGATTGGGTTCATATTTCTATAGACGCCCATGCACACAATCTCCTGTAATTCCCCCAAGTTTCATGTTTCTAGCTCATTCCAGCTCACGGGAATTTGAGCCGGCGCGGCAACAAATAATAATTATTAAAACAGACAAACATAGAAGGGTTCTACCGCTCTGCTGTTTGACCCCTAATAATAACTAAAACAGACAAACAAAAGGGTAAAAATAGAGACTTGAGGCAATATGGACATTGACCTTGAACGTGGACTTGAACTTTGGCTTTTATACTGCACTGTATGTTTAAGATCTTTTGAAAACAGAGGCATTGATAATGAAAAATACAGCTGCCAAGTTATTGGTGCAATTTTTATCTGCCACCTGCTTTTGTCTAAATGTATGCTGCCTAATTTTGTTACCGTACATTAACGTCTTTAATTGGTTTGTCACATTGCATAAATAAATAAAATAAAAAAATCTCTAATTTAAATTGATGGTCAGATATTGTCCCGTGGATGGATGCAAAGCGCATGGCTTCTGTTCATTGAGCATCCTGACTTAAAGGAGTTTTAAAAAAGCAAACCTCTGAACTGCAGTGTATTTAGTGACATGATCTATCTATGGTGTTCCTTGCCTTTAACCAATGTGTGCTAAGATTAGAGGTGGATATTGTTTTAACCTGTTTTATATTAGTGCTGATGAGTTCCTACATGCTAGTTACAATACAAAAATTTACCAAATGTACAGAGGTTTGATATCCAGTTATCCAGCTATGAGAGGTTGCCTCTCTGCAACCCTGAACATAATTGAGAATAAGTGGATGGAAGAATACATTTCAGTGTGCAAAGTGAATAAATACAGAAGAAAAGAAACCCAATATATTATTGATATCTACCCATTAGGCAAGCAGCTTTATTTATTTAGCACATTTCAGGCAATTCAAAACATTAAAGAGCTCCTAAAACAATTAAAAACATTCATTAAAGAGTTTGTCAAAACAGCTCAAATTGAATAAGAGAAAAAAAATATATAGTGCACTGTAAGAAATGAAAAATTACTTGATTCAAACGGCAGTATTACAAAGATGAGATGTTCTGATACCAATACTGCCTAAAATGCCGATACCACGTAAAAAAAACTATGTTAAAGTAGTTTATTTATGTCCTTTTTTCGTTATAACTAACAGTTCTGTGCTGTTCATTGTTTGTGTTTGTTCATGTGTCACAAAGAGTTTAACCTGGGCCAGACCGACAAGAAAGATAGGAATCATATCGCATCCATACAGGGATAGTAGTATACAGCTGTTAAAACATAATAAAATATATGACACGCTGGTATCGGATCAGTACTCGGTATCGGCCAATACGCAAGTTCAGGTATCAGAATCGGTATCAGGAAGTAAAAAATGGCATCGGACCATCTCTACAAAGAAGAGCCTTCAGCATTGATTTAAAATAACTACAAGGCAGGAGCCTATCAATCTCTACTTACTAACCATCGAGTAACACCCATGCTTTAAGACATTGCATATCCTTTGTTTTTATATTGTTGGAACATGTGATCACAATTTCTCAATTTTGTAGCTCTTAACTACAAGACAAGTGTTTTTTTTTTTTTTTTCCTAAAACCTTGTCTCTCCTAACCTGCTACCATTGACAAAGTACCCTGGGAAAGACAAACTCCAAAGGTGTGGATCATTTTACAATATGGTTACCAAGGCTTCTGGTGGGATTTCCAATTAAGATGCAATCTGTTATCTGTTCAGACGACTAATAAGCACAACAAAGCCATGGAGGGGACCCCCTGGAATTCATATCAGACCACTTGAAATAACCATCAAGCCCTCCTATCTGATGCGCTGCCAATACCTGCTTATTTTCCCAATTAAAACCCCAGCCAGGTTGGACTTGTGTTAATAAGGAATGTATTAGTACTGTCATTGGGACATATAATGGGAAGACAACAGCTAACTGTGTGGGCACAGAGCATTTCATGTTGTTTGTGGGCTTCTTTTTAATCCTAAATCCCTGTGTGTGTGTGTGTGTGTGTGTGTGTGTGTGTGTGTGTGTGTGTGTGTGTGTGTGGTGTGGTGTGTGGTGTGTGTGTGTGTGTGTGGTGTGTGTGTGCGCGCGCGCGCGCGCGCGCGCGCGCGCGTGCGTGCATGTCCTCCTTATAAGTGTGTGCACAAACACAACTGCATACTATGAGGGGATGTGGGTCAGTGCCGTGTTGTTCTTCTGGGATAATTAGGACTGTGCTGTGCCCAATCACATTTAAAGACCGCCAGTGACAGCACAGCATTGATGACCTTCATTTTATGATGGAGCCAAAATGAAAAGAAGAAAGAAAAAGGTGAAACCACTATGGAAATTAGTTAGAAAGGGACAAGGACATGGTTTTTATCCTGTTTTTGGGACTTGAGACTGTATTGGACCAAAACCTTCAAACGCATATCAAAACTAAGCAATACTTTAGCTGTTGCTTTGATTTGGTGTGTGTTTGCATGTGGGTATGTGGAAGCAATCCAGTTGCCTAGTAATATGTTCTATCCTTTTCAAACTTAAACATTTAATTTGAGTTGGAGCTGTTTCAGAGTGGTGTCGATGACCTCTATTATAATTTTTGAGATTGAAAACTGTGGTTGTACTATTTGATTTTACTATACTGATATTGAGTTCATCTCCTCTGCATGAGCAGTTTTGGTTGCCCCTGTGTGTTCTTTTGCATGAGCGTGGCATGTGTGTGGATTTCTTCTTCACCAGGGGAACTTGCTGGCTCAACAAGGGAAGATATGAGAATGGCTGGCTTTGTAGAAGGTTGATAGGCCCACATACACACATCCCCACAGAGATTAAGCAACATGGACAAGCCTCTCCTCAGGCCAAATGGCACCAGGTGGAAAATATGTCTCTTCCATAACTATGTCTTCTGTCTCTACTTCTGATACAGAAACAACCCTCATTAGGTTACACACGCATATTATTGTATATACATCAACACACTTAGACTGACGAGTTTGGATCCAGATTTTTTTGTTTCAAAGCAGAGAGAGAGAGAGAGGCTAAAGTAGATGCTGTAGTTTAATTAGGCTCTGCCAGCACCAACTGAGAATTGCTCCTAAGTTTGACACTGTTTTTCAAATGTCACCGGCAAGTGCTTTACTTCGAATGAAATGTGAGCGATTATTCAGATTGTGTCACATTCATGCTGTTTTAATTTTTTTTTCTTTGGTTTCCTTGGAATAACACTGTAATTAATGATCATTCAATAATCATGTGCCACGTGACCTGTCATAAAAAAAAAACTCTACAAATACACAGCCAGCAAATGTGACCAAATGAAAACAAAATGGCTGATAACCATTGATGGACAACCAAAATGGTATACAGAGAAAATTGTCATTATTTTTGTACATGTGTATCACAGAGCTGCCAACCTGTGTGCCATTTATTAATAGTAGCTGTGACAGCCTAATATTTTTATACAACTAAAGTGTAAAAGAACCAGGTTGTTGTCAGACTTCATCAAGATAAATTGAAGAAATGTTTTATTTGTTAAAGGAAAAATAAATGTAGTTGTTTCAGCTTCACGTCAGTGGCTATTTGTGTTTTGCTACCTACTGTATTTTCTCCACATCAGATTTCTTAAATATATCATCACAGATCCCAATTACTATTGCCACAATGGCCATTACCCTAGGTTATTTTAAACATTAAAAATATGCCCCTATAACAAAACTCAAATTATACCTAACTGCAACCTGCTTATGTTGTTGTTGTTGTTTTGGCAATTAAAGAAATATTGTAAATGGTAGTCAAACTAGGTCTAAAAACAATTTTTTGGGTTCTTAGATGATTATTGAAATTTATTGAAAATCGTTCTGCCTACCAAAATTAAGGCATACAGTTGTAGTCGAGTACCTCTGTTTTGACTGGGAAACATAACCTAAGCAAAGAAAAAGGGGTTACAGGTGCTGGCCGACAGCGAGCAACACTGAAAGGTGGGACTTTAATGTCCTATGGAGCACTGAGTCAAGGTGTCCCAGATCTGGCTGATCACAGCATTCAGTCTCTTCTGGCACCTTAAGGGCCACATAGTTAAACACAGTAACAGACTTAACACACACACAGACACACACACACACACACACGTACTAAGCAGGGGTCATCACAACATACAATACAACACATTACACCATTGCCTGTTAGTGTCTCTGTGTGCGCTTTTGCGTTTTCATGCTCTTCCTACGTCTCCAATTCGCTCACTGTTTGAATTCCCCAATGCCGAGTGAGGTTAGACAGTCGTATCACTTGGACAGCGCTCTGTCTGTGCCTTCAACCCTCATCTCTCAACACAGAAGTCTCCACTGTGATCAGTAGAGTCCACCAAGGATAATTTATCAACTTTCATGGTGCTCCCTACCAGATATAATCCTCCAGCAGTGCTGAAAATGGTTTGATTTTAATAGGGGTATCATCCCACTGCGTGATCCTGTGTATAAACCTCCTATACAGTTTTGCTTTCATGTCTACTTCCGATATAGAGTCTTAGATTCTTCTAAGTCAAATGCTTTTTGCAAAATCTGTTTCTACAAAGGGGATTGTGCAGAATCATTAAGTTAGATATCTTATGTACAATGTACATAAGATATCTACCCCTCAACCCCTTACCCCCCTTATTCAATTATTTGCATTGCTGTTTAGCTATATACTTTTTGCATTGGTTCTGTTTACAATAATTATATGTTCTGTTTTATCGTTAACCTTTGATGACCTTTGATCAATGTTGACTTGCAAAAAAACAGAGTAAGAACTAAAAAAGCTAGAAATTGAAATGATTGTTCTATTTGGTGGTATTGCTTTGTATTGTTCTTTTAGGCAATCATCAGTTTCAATGTTTTCATTTGTTGGTCATTTGCAGTGTTGATAAAATAATTTATGGTTGCTTTTCAGTCAAACATTTGTTTGCTGTAGGATTATTTTGCACTGCCCACAGCCGCAATGTGTAAAATAATGCATTCTTCTTATGGTATATTAATTGACATATGGAAGAGGAACATTTTTATGACGGATGACATTGTTTGACTGTTCAAATTGCACTGAACTATAGTTATTCAATTATTAGTTTTTATTTTGTTATTCTATGAACTGGGAAATGGCAAATCTTTGCCCGAATTGGTTTGAAACTACTATTGAGGCAGAGAGTTTTCTGTCCTTGTGACTCGGGCTTACCACTGGCAGCTCCGTGACACTGCCTTGACCTATACTCAGCCAGAGGTTTGTGTGTTTTGGTGTTATTATTGGTGGGCAGGGATTGAGACATTTTTGTGTTAGTAGGATTGTGGGTTTCTAGTGTCACTAGCACAAACAGATTCAGACAGACAGTAATGCATACCTGTATGTTTATGTGTTGTGTTCTTTTGTGAAAACCAGTTGGTGTTTTCAGACTTTGATAGCATGGGCTTGGGCTGCACGATTATGGCCAAAATGAAAATCATAGTTATTTTGATCAATATTGAGATCACAATTAATTATCACG
>NC_045742.1:11528584-11546290 GCF_008692095.1 Etheostoma spectabile
GATTTTAACCAAAACTAATTTTATTGTCATATAGGCTATTTATAACTGCTTTCACATCCATATTATGCTACATTCCCCTTATGTTAAAGTTGTATGTTGTGCACACATACAGCTGCAACACATATAAATGAAAATTATCTGAAATAAATAGCCTAGGATACATTTTTTTTTAAATGGATCTCTGAGAAAGCTCCTTCACTTAATAACTGATTAAAAGAGCTAGGAAGAGAAGGAGAGCCCGATGGACGTATGCTACTCACAGAGTGACGGCTGACTCATTATGAATGGGTCCAGCAAGGGTTGAATGGCGGGTCAGCGGAGTTTATACACGTTGTGTGTATAAAATGTCTGTATCGTCATTGCGCTGCATTTTTATGACATATGATATTCTGGCCATGGGTCACATCTCTCCCCCAGGTCCAGCAGGCTCCTTCTCACACGCTATTATTCTACGAACTGAAGTCAGTTGCAGCGGATGCGAGCGGATGCGAGTACATTAGGTGCATCGGTGCGACCTAGAGGAAAAATATTACTCGCGCCCTAGAGCCCTGTGAGCTAAGAGACACTAACTAGCACCGACTAGCACTGGTCACTGCTGTTGTCTGAAAAACAACACAGGCGGGACAAAAAATGTTGCGTTTACTGGTAAACTGGTAAACCTTGTGACCGAGGTATGATTGACTGCTATCTGTTCTGAAATTTTCCTCACTTTACTCTATCCTCTGTGACTGTATACATCTAAACCTGGAGCATTCTAGGAATGGAATGACGCATTTAAAATATCGCTTGATCACGCAAATTTGATCGTGGGAAGCCCAAACCGTGATCGTGATTAAAATTTGATTAATTGTGCAGCCCTAGCGTGGGCATTTTTGAAATTTGACATCTGTCCTCACATTTGGGGTTATGCTTTTTAGGTGTATTGTAGGGCTATGAATTGTTATGGTGAGGGGATAAAAAATAAAATCCTTAATGAAGTGCCCTCATAAGGATTGCGGTAAAGTGAGATGTGTGTGTATGTGCGTGTGTTTATACGTGTGCGTCTGTGTACTTGTACGTGTATAGCTTATGTGTCTATTCTGTGTGCTGGTCCACAATCTACCCAGGCTTTGTAGTGTAAGGCTGGCTAACACAGCCCTATGGGCATTCCACATCCATTTTAATTGTTTTTCATTGCACCTCCATGGAAGAGCACAGGACTTTATAGAAATTTTAATAGATCTTGACCTAGATATGGTGTGTGTGTGTGTGAGTAAATGTGTGTCTGATGTATGTCAGTCCTACCACTGTCAGCTTAAGAAACACATTTGCCATTGATGGGGGAAGGGTAGCTGAGCAGAAATGTAGTGCTAGCAAGAATTTCTGTCGCACTGTCATGTCTAGTATTCACTCCTAAACGAAATAATGAAGTCAGAAAAAGAAACGCTGCTGATCAATGTGTGTGTATGCACTTTCAAAATTCATCGCTGTGCTGTGTATAATAATTTGCCCCTCATTTCTACATTAATGAAAGAGTCACCCGTGGGGTTTTGGTTCTACTGCAAAAGGTGCTTTGTCTGAGAAAGCAAGAGGCTGAAAAGTCAGACAGACAGAAGCAGAAAAATGGAGGACTCATCACTGACAATCATGTCATAGCTTACAGTATGCACTGACAGGGTAAAAACTGAATAATAGCTTTTTTCGTTTCATTTTGGCAGCTTGGTGTTCTGCCCCAGCCACTTTGTTTTGTTGCTAGTAGAGCAAAGACACCTCTTAAGCAAAGTGAAGCCTCTTCCAGGAATGAAAGAATGAATGGCCCACTCTAGTGTAATCATCCTTCAATGACAAAAAAGCTGCGTCTGCCATCATACCTTTTCTCAGCATGATTTGGAAACTTAAGATTGAGGCCATTTGAGCATCTGTTGAACTGTCTTTATAACACACTTTAACTCTTACCTAAATATAAAAAGATTTTGACCGTTCTATATGATATACTGTATACATATGTTTCTTTTCATTATATATAGTTTAGAACAATCAATTGCACTTTTTTGAAAGGTATTCTCTGCTTTATAGGTAGCCAAATGTGTGCCCTGGTTTTATCTTTTGAGTCAAAGTAAAATCCACTTTTTTTGTACATCACATAATATGTTGAAGGTTAGAATCCTTCTGTAACAAATAAACCCATCACTTAATTAGTGGAGTGTCCTGCCAGATACTCTGTTGCATGGTGGATGTGGACCCTTGACTGGAACTGGGAGTAAAATTAAACAAGGAATGGGAAAGTAGAAGAGGATTCCTCATTGGGTGATTAAAAGTAACCTTTAGAGCTATGAAGAAGCTGTTAGCCATGCCCTTTCTTTCCCTGCAAATGCCATCATAGAACTCTGGTCTAATGATGCTACAATAGTTTCAAGGCAATTACACTGCCTCTAAATTGATCCCAAAGCATTGGACTTGTGAGTGGGAGAAATAAAGAGGGAGGGAGAGCACAAAGGTAGATGCCAATCCAACCATCACTTAGCCATTCAAGAAAGTACAAGGCCTAAATGTTTTAGAGTTCTTAGCTATCCAGGTTGCTAGTCAGAAGCTCATATTTAGGTCATGTTGAACCTTAGATGGGGCTTCTCTTGTTTGTGATAGCATTTCTTTTCTAATGCTAGCAACAGGAGGACAGATCAGCCAACAGGTGAGGCTAAACAGACAGGGCAACGTCTAGGGCTGCCTCCAAGTATGGCAACAACCCAGCATGAGCGTTGTTTTGCCATAGCCCTAGTCCATGAAACCAAGATAATTCTGTGAGGCCCTGCCAATTATTTCATAAAGCCCTGTGTGGAAGGAAAACAATTAAAGAACCTTATCTGAGAAAGACAACAAAATACACATAGCATTAAGTAGATATTGTTTAAGAATCATTATTATATTGCAGGCATACACTAAAAACACATTGTTATCCTCTTACATACTGTAAAATCAATGTAAGCATACAACATAAAAGAGCCATTAGGAAAGTAAACAGTGTAGGATGGAGACTACCAATACACTGTATTTCAAATTACACACCTTGAAGTTTAAAGATCTGGTACAATTTAAGACTACACAAATATTCTATAAAGCAAAAATAAATAGCTGTCCTGGAAACATTTGACAACTGTTCACAGATAGAGATGTAGGATTTAAATTTGAAACTACAGAATGCTCAGACAAAGCTCAAACGTATGGGTATTTCAATTTGTGGGGTGCTTTTGTGGAATAGTCTAAACGATTTGATCAAACAAAGTGCAAATATGTTGCAGTTTATAAAAAGGTACAAAAGATTTATTTTTGAAAAGTATACAGGTGAGGAAGGAGAGTGAAATCTCACTGATGTTAATGTTGCTTGATTTCTGTTTTTGTTTGTTGTTCTTTATCGGAATAGCTAGATAAAGTAGGACGTAAATTGGAGTAGTATTTTTGTAATGTTTAAAATGGTCTATTTGATTTATCTTGTTTGACTGTGATTTAGGTGTGATAAAGATTGGGGGTTGGACCAGATAAGCCTAGGGCTTCTACCTATCTCTTTTCGAATGGGTCTAGTGTAATGTTGACATTTTTTGGTATTCAGTTTATTTTTTGTTATTAGTTTATACGTGTTTTATATATTTTTCTTTTTCTTTTAATCATTCGTTCGAAATAAAGATTTCATTAATTCATTTATTCATTCATTTAATACATTCATTCAAGGTATTGAGAGAGGTATACTAATCCCACCTACATTTTTATTGCAAAAAATGCCATTATCCTCATGGAAGGGTTGTGACACTATAGGATGTGGAGGCCACTGCTGCAAGCCATTTGGTCCCCATATCAACTCTGGCAACCAATTCTTAAGGTACATTAATTCCTGTGAAATCACGCATGAAACAGCATGGTTTCATGCATGTAATACCTCTTGAATTATTAGGATTGTACAATAATTAGCAATATCTCATGCATACCTAAGTACAATACATAAATTAGTTCAAGAACTGAAGTATTTCCATCATCATATTTCCAGAGTTATTAAGCATGGTCATGTTTTGTTCATAGTTGTCTGCAGTTAAATGGACAAACTAATGACTGCTCTTCACAACACAGAGCACGTGCATGCAGTTGAATTTCAAATATTGTAATTATCCTTAACTGAGAATTACCTCTTTATAACTTCATCAAGTTAGTGGTCTTCAACTAAAGTGGTGGAATGCTTCTTCTTTAAAACTAATGTATAATGTGTTATTAATGATGAGCTAATTAAGAAAACTCATTAATTAAACATTGGGGCTGTAGCTGGAAAAACAGTACTGCCAGCATAAGTTCATTAAAGAAAGTAAAATTTAAATACAAACACTGGCCAGCTGTTGCTACTACTTATGACAAAAAACAACACTGTAAGGCAGTGAAGATTACAAAAAACATAAATAAGGGTATTACAAAAATAACTGAATCAAATATTATATATTGTTTGCATGTCCTTAGCCAACACCCTCCAATCATTTATATTTTTTTATACAATATTTTTGCTCTGTTATTATTATACACATTGCCTAAATTATACACACATGCACTAACGGAGAGATGGCAGAGTGAGGGGGCTGCCCATGGAAAGGCGCTCCAAGCAGTTTGGGGGGGGGGTTGGTGCCTTGCTCAAGAGCATCTTGGCAGTGCCCAGGAGGTGAACCCAACTCCCTATTGACTATTGAGCTACTGCTGCCACATTCAGTGAGATGTTTTATTCATGTTATTCATGTTTATTCATGGTCGTGTTGGCCTACTATTTTCTTCTCCCCGTGTACCTGCGTAAAGCGTCAGTGGGTTTCATGAAATGTGCTATATTTATCTAAGTTATTACGTTGGTCGCTATAATAATCTCTTATTGCTTTGGCTGGTGACACAGTGACAGTTATACCGGGTTTAGCTAACAATACATCTAAAGTAGTCTAAGTTACCGTATGCAACACTTAAAATGCAACAATGGATCTGTAACCTATTCTCTTACTGCAAATTAATGATTACTTGCATGCTGAAGAACAAACAAAACGAGAACCCATGCGTGGCACTACTTATGGTGAAACACTAATTTTAAACAGTTTGGAAAAAATATACCAGCTTCTTCACACAATGACAAAACTGTGATTAATACATGTGTGTGTGTGTGTGCATTGGCTTTATTCATGAATGCAAGTGTCTGTTCTAGGGTATTTTTTTAAGATGGCAAGGTGTAATTGTGTAGTGAGAGATGCACATGGACTGTGTCAAATATTTACAGAGGCCATGCTTTGATTTGTGTTACTTTAGACTGTGTTGGTGGTTTGTACTGGAATGTTCAAAGTTGATTTAAATAACAAAGGATTACATTAATGAATCTGGAAATAATTTATCAAAGAAAGTACGAGAAAAAAGTCCAACGTTTTTGTCCTTTTAATGATCAGAAAAAAATATCTATAAAGACTGTTTTCCATAAGTACTTGGTAAAGAAATTTCGGTCCTAGTGTTACGTAAGATAATATCATTGAAGCTTGGTCTAGGACCCAAAGCTAACTATTACATATGTATTACAACATCGACAGCGATTTTTTTTTCCTCTAACTGCCGACTAACATATTTTATTAATTTGGGTTAAAGCACGTTCTGTGCAAATCCGGGGCATTAATGCGGGTGAAGTTGATGACAGTGTGTTTGGAGCTCGTGAAGTAGGGCAATATAGCAGACAGACAGAAATAAAAGGACAAACGGGCCAAAAGTACATGTGAAATTCACTCTAGGAGACAGCAGGCTTCAGAGTGAACTGCCTGTGTTCCCTCCTCTCACCTTAGGGAGTCCTAAGGCTCATAATCACAGTCCAGCATGAGTAGGCAGATGGCCTCCAGTTATACTGTGACCTCACCAAATCTGCCATGCATCAACCGTCTTTGTGTTCAGTGGAAAAGCCTAAAAAAAGTTTGGGGATGTTGTGGTCTTGGAAAAGCTTTCACTTCAACTCTAAAGTTGGGGCTTAAGCGTTAAGGAAAGTAATTTCCCTTTTTCACATCTTCCTTAAATCTCCCAGTCTGTCTTACAACTGAAGTTTGAAAGTTGGGAAAATGGAAAGCAAGCGTACGGTGATTGGGATCAGTGTAGCAGAAAGCTGTGGGATTCAAGGGACCTGGCCTGACAGTTACAGTATGCTCCTCTCTTTTCGACTCCTTGCCAGGCCCCAGCTGAGACCATCTGTTTAGGTGACGCTGCATGCCCAGATATACAATACTGTATGTTAGCTAGATTATATGACTGTTGGCAGGGAAACAGCCTTTCCAGAACAAATTAAAGCATCAACGATTCACATGACACACAGGAGTATATTTGTCAAGTTTATCCAAAATACAAATACCATTTCAAGATCATTTCAACAACTAAATTGATTAACAGTCAATGATGACACAATGTTGACTGGCTGTTTTAAAGTAGGGAGATGTGGTATTTTTTAAAATTTCATATTGCGTTACTTTTCATTTCATTAATAAAAAGATTATGATTGTTATAAAAAAATGTGTTTTTGGTAAGAAGTTGTTTTTGCACTGATTTGCATTGCAATGTATCAGCCTGTGGAGTCATATTGCCAAAATGGCTTTTCCCCTGAATGTTTAACTATAAATTGTGTTAAGACAACTTTGGCAAGAGAGTTTATTACATTGACAAAATTCACTTTTTCAAATTCAAAAAACGAAGTGCCATTGTCAGATAGCTAACTGACTCCGTTGGTTGCTGTTTTTGTTGATTTTGTGCATTGCTAGGATGGTTTTGAATATCAAATGTGGATTGAGCTTTACGTAACCAATGTGATTAATCAAAAATTGCCTGGATTGAACTCGGCCCCGAATGACTAATTACAGTTGTGGACAACAGCATACAATGTGTAAGCCAGGCATTGACTTTTCCATTTGCAGTTGACTACAATCCCGCAGTGTGCTCAGGATGGCCATCTGAACTTGCAAGTTTTGCACATGTCGTTTACTCCCCCCTATTGCCTGTTACTTTTCAACAATGTCATGTAATTGGTTGTGGGTTGCATATCTTGGTTTATTTCTACAGTATGTTTGCTTCTTTTTTGAGGAACTTGAAAGTCATGGCTGCTCCCACTGTCACTTGCAAGCTCCATCTGGTGTGGATGCCATTAAATGAACAGACCTGCTGTAGTGACAGTGAGTATATTGGTGTTTGCTCACAGAGCTGCAGTCAACAGCAGTCTGAAAGAACTTGATTTTGTTTAGTATAAACTTTTGCCTTTATTGCTTTTATATTTTTATATATTTACAATATATATATATATATATATATGTATATATATATATATATATACTGTATAGAAACAATACATATAATTTCAAGAAAATTTCAAGTGATTTCAAGCTATTTTTTAGTATTTGGGAACAAATCGGAACATGTTGAACTGTGTCTATTATTGTTAAGTAAAAATGATTATTACCTACAAATGTTTTGAAACAATTATCCAACCCATTCATTGGACATGAAGAATCCCTTTTAACATTTGTTAAAATATTTCTTAAAACAACAACGTATTTCTTACTTGAGAAATGTACTTGAATTTTGCTGCCCACTATGGCTGTATTCAAAATCGATTTTTGATTCAAAAATGATTATCAATTAAAAAAAACAATTCACAAAATGTACATGTAGTTACTTTTCCCATTTTATAGTATACACACCATTACAAAATGTTTCTATATTTTTTTTCAATTAAAAATATGAATCAATTCAAGCTTGAATGAATGTGAATCTATTTTTTTGCACACCCCTATAAACCCATTATTAGGAAGGAAGAAATAGTATTATCATTGAGAATCTCTTCTATCTAGAGTGGTGCTACATATTTTGCTCCATAAGCAGCATTGTAAGGTGTTTACAGAGCTACTGTAAATATACATTTACATTTGTGCCATCTATAAAGTATTTAAATTTGTGAATCTAGTTAAAAAATGCTGGAAACTAATTTGTTTGCGATTCGTACATTAAAGAAAGTAACCCATTTGCAAGATTGCTAAAGCTGATGTGAAACTATATTGCTGCACGTCCACTTCATGGTTGCTTGATCAATCAAAGGCAACTTCTTCAGATGTACTGTAGTTTGAATAGACCTGCGGGCATGCCCACACATGAGTGCTTATGTACATACATGGACACACATGCAAATAGACCCCCACAACCCATCCCCACAATTGGCATTAGACATAAAAAGGAAGTTGTTGATCAAACCCCATTTGAAGTACACATATGCATATATTTAGTGGGCTTTGCTGAGTAGTTTTACTCTGTAACAGACAGTACATAGTTCCTAGTTGCTATCCCTCTTGGAATGATTCTTTAGCATTATCTATTTCCTTTTGGTGTGCATAGCTGTTTATTTGGTAGGGAATGTTGTTTTAGCTGAGCCTTGTGACATAAAGGGAGCTTCCGGCGCCCTCTGAACTCAAGGGAGACATTCCTTGCCTTCATCTGCTGGTTGGGGGTGGGAGGGTGAGGCCCGGCCGTTTCAGAGCCCAGCACACCATATGCCCCAGATAACTGCATTCTTATCCCCACTCCCAACTTACCTCCAGCACACAAGCTCTCACGCACCCCGCCTGGGCCCACAGCCACCCTCTCCGTGTCCTCCCACTTTAATCATCTGGGAAAATATTTATTCATGGTCTATCTTCATTGCTTCCCATGTATGTGTTGAAGAAGTTTTTTATTTTTTTATTTTTTTTATTAAATCTTTTATCACTGAGAGTCCTTTGCCTTCAAGGTGAACTACATGGTCTGAAGGGCAGATTCCGGCTAGGGTTGATACACCAATATACACACAGTGACGTTTCTAAGTAGTGGGATAGGGAAAGGTTTTTAATTATTTTTGGCTCTAGTCCAGTATACTGGATTACAAATAAAACCAAGACTATGAGGTTTAAGTGCCAACCTTTACCTTGAGGGTGTTTGGAGAGGAACAGTGTTAAGTTGTAGGCTACACAATATATATATATATATATATATATATATATATATATATATATATATATAGATGATATATATATATAGATATAGAAATAGATATAGATATCTATATATAAGATAGATATATAGATATAATATAGATATATATATAGATAGATCTATAGATATATATAGATATATATATATATAGATAGGAATAATATACTATATTCTGCAAACTTTCCTGTTGATCAAAATATTACATTAAATTTGTATCTGTTACTGTTAATAAGAAACCTTTCAGGATGCAAGGCCATATTTTTGGCTGATTGAGTGTAAGATTGTACCTCGTGGAAAACACTGTCAGTTGTCTGTGTGGTGGAATTTCCAGAAACACAATGTTGTTGTATAACGAGACAAAGGGAAGGCTTAGACCATATCAGGTCATTCATAGGTCACAGGTCAGGGGACGAGAATATTTGGCGGGTCTCAAATAACCAAACCTGTTCATGTATAATTATGTTTGTCTCTCTTCTAGAGTCTAGACAGCTGCATGATAAGGGAATGGTTTTTTTTCAGGATTGTCTCCTTCTGGAGGTCGCTGGGCCTGCCATACTTTTCATACTTCCCTGAGAAAGAGAGAGATAAAGAGAAAGGCTGAATTAGGTTTTAGCATCTGTGTTTAGGGGCCGCAATATCTTTGTTTATTTTAAAGGTTTAGCTAATCGTAATGTCTCCAGCATGAGTTTAAATACACCTTCAGGAGGACAGGAACTTCAGAGAGTTGGGACAGCTCTGCACAATAGCACATCCTGGTTAAACTGTATTGCCTGCTTAATTCTCTTCTCAATTAAGTGTTCATTAAATCCTCTGTGTAATTCATCAAAGTCTTCCGAACATTCTTCACATATGTGAAATGAATTGTGCGGCTCCTTGTGAGTTTTTCCTTAACAGTCTGACATTTGAAATTGGTTTTGTTGTTTCAGTCTCTGCACATATGGCATGATTTTAAGTCATTTATATTTTTATGTACAAGCATGGTAGGTGTTGGCTGAATGCTAAAACCTAAACATTAAGACAATTATTGTGACTTCATATTTAATAGCCAAAACAAAAGGCTTTGCTAAATTTATGGGTAATTTTAATTTACTCATTTCTAAAATAAACAAATGATACATTGTTGTACTATCTTTGAAGTGTATGCAATTGATGCATAAATATAGTTATCTTGATCTGATTGTGCTGTAATGGAATTTATCTTTATTTTTTAAATCTATTTTATCAACACAGGTAGTTGATTGAATTCACCTTGCAGCCCAGATGTAACTCAGTCCTTGGGTTGATAGCTCGAGCAAACCATCAATACCCGCTGTTCCAACCTCCTTTTCTCTGAATGAATGTTTTCTTATGAAGCACAGTTCTGACAACTGGGACAAAAGTTGTGGAATTCAAGCACTGCCTTATGCTGTTTTTAATCCCATGAATAAATATGCTTAGAGCAGCACTGTCACATTCAGAGAGCAGCATTTTAAAGAGATCTACCCCAGTGTGCTATGCGATCAGCACTGCATTGTGCATATCTGACATGTCCTTAAAGTGCTTCGGGCAATGCGATCTGACTTATTTCCTTGAGTGACTTCTCCCACATCAAAATCGTCTTACTCTAGTAACATGCTTAGTGTTGCTTTTCCACAGAAATAGCAACCGAAACAACATTGCTGCCAAATGCTTAAGTCTTTTTAGAGGCTTGAAATAACATTGTCATTTTCAAAGTCAGTCCACCGTCATTGAGCAGATTTGGCACAAAAACGCAAAATACCCTTGCCATAAACAATTTATAGACACTTTGGTTAGGTTTTTGATGGTAGTGCTCATTAACAATTTTGATACTCATGTTACAGAGGCTTTACATTTTACTATAAAAGGTATCTGTGGTATACTGTACTTTGTATCAATGTAGTGACCTCAGTATTATTTTGCCAACCCGCTCCTTTAATTCTTAAAAAATTTAATTTTATGCCACCAATTCTCATATCTTATTTATCAATGTTAAAGATGGACCAGGTCACCACTTTATTTGAAGGACCACAAACATGATTAAGAAGTAATGTTTAGTTAACAATGATAATGATTGATTGAACAATGACTTTTTTAGGAATATATGTAAACTGCTGAGACTGGTCAGTTTTTTTTAAGAACATCCTTAATAAATCAGAAATCATGATGATTGAAATACCTTAATTGATGCATTTATTAACATTTTGTTCCTACATTAATTCATGAATGAGATACTATTAATCCTTGTACATTACTAATAGTTAATTAAGTACTACATGAATGAATGCATGCTTTTTCATGCATGAGGTCATATAAAGTTGAGGTACTTATACTCTACTTCAGTCTTTTCTTTTCAGTCACTTTCTACTTCTTCTTCACTACATTTTAGTGAAACATTTGACAGATTTAGTTACCAAACAAATTATGATTTTTGCACACAAAACACATGTAGTTTATAAAATTTGTTTTATTATAAATTAAAGTACACAACGATATAATGGCCTACAAGTAAAGAGGATTAGACAATTAAATGGAGAACTGTTTAAAATGTTTCTTAAATTTTAGAATTTTTCCACATACATTTCCCTCATGATACTTACATACTTTTACTTCTGTAACATTTTCAATGCACGACTGTTGGAGCCAATAAGTGTATTGGCATTTATTCATTTCATTGTAAAAACAAAAAAGATGATTTGTATTAGGCCTGCACGATACTGGGAAAAATCTGACATTGTGATATTTTTTTCCCTGCGATATATATATTTCGATATGAAAAAAAGAAAAAGTAATTTTTAAAAGATGGCGCTATTTGGAAATAATAAATCATTCTCAACTACTGCGGTGATTTTGTATGGGAGTGCATCTACATAGAAGATAAAACTGAAAAACGTTTCTTTTATAATGTGAACCATTCTTTGTTCAACTTTAATGCTTTACAAACACCAAAGCAAGTAAGCGTTGTGACTAACGTTACTCTTCTGAAGTGATTGTGGAGAGGAAAATTAGGTAGAAATACTCTGGTTGACTAGCATGACACCCCTGTATTCATATAATAATCAATCCAGGCTAAAGTTTATGACAATGACTGCATGTTGCTTCCTCTAAATTTCAGTTTGTGGTCGACTAGCGGGGCCAGCTTGTTAGTTTGATAAATTGATCAGACCTGCATGTCACGCGCACTAGCAGCCAACTCTGTATATCCAAGAACAATTAAATCAATGGAAGTGACGTAAGATCAGACACAGACTTCTGTTGTAGATCAGTGTTACGTTTTGAGCGCCGCGGCTTCGAACTTTAACAGTAGTTTTTTTAGGCTAACTATATTAGCTTTAGCCTGGCTGGTAGCAGCTCTCTGCGGGGCAAAATGGTCGGGAGACAATGGGATTATGTTGCTTAAATCAGGTGATTTAGTTTGTATTTGCAGCGAACATAAAACACTGACTACTGTAACTTCACTGACTACCCATCACTGTGTCAGCGGCAGCTGCTGCCTACGGTACTTTTCTACACACGGACAGCCTCACTTCCCAAAACAATAAACCCCGTCGGACTAGCATCACATACACACGTTGCCCACATGGCTACCCGTCTTAAAGGGGAAGGGTCAGACGGTAATAATCATGTAAAAGGATAACGGTGAAAGTTTACTTTTCTATCAAGCAGCAAAAAGTTTTAGCATCAAAATCGCAACGTCCTACGATGTGACTTTTGCGCGTGCGCGCATCGCGATGTTGATGCTAAAACACAATATCGTTCAGCCCTAATTTGTATTTAGTTTATTTTTCTGTTTTATTTCTAAAGTGTTGACGTAATAAATCTTGCATTATTTGAACGAAACGTAAGGATCTTGGCGAGTGCTTATTTACCATAAGAGTCACCATCCTCCTCAAAAAGGCAAAAAGGAAAATAAGATGAGTGAAGTAGTCGCCACAACAAGGACTTTTACTGCAACAGAGTACTTTTACAGTGTGGTATTAGCATTTTTACTTAAGTAAAGGATCTGAATACTTCTTCCACCACTGGATGACGAGAGTGTTGTGTTTTGCCGTTGCCCTTTTAAAATGTTTTGGTGTGACACAGGCTTTTACCTCTGCTGACTCACGTCAATGTGGTGATTAACTTCCTCAATTCACGGTTGTTATTGTTTTTGCTGCCACCCATTTCCACCGTTGTAATGCTCAGGCTTAGCAGCACGGGCGGAGTAGACTACATGCAGATAAAAGGCGTGTGTCTGCCTGTTCCTCTCTCTTTAGACACAAATGAATGCGTGGAACAAGTAGGCCTACGGAAAGAACAATCACAAACAACAGTGACACAATATTATTTCTAAAATAATATAATGGATGGGCAGGTTTTGATATATCATCATGTAAGAATCAGGGGAATTGAAACTACAGGAGAACAGCAGGGAGAGGGAGAGGAAAACCAAAAGCCTTTGCAGAGCTCCGTGGTGCAGCGTGTGCTGTATGAACAGCACAGTTACTTAACATGGGTGCTGAAAGGAAGCGGGCCGCTCTTTAGCAGCCAGTCTAAACCCGGTGGAAGATAACTTTTCAAATAACAACAAAGGATTAGGCCTGCCTTCACATCATGAAGAAAATAAAAATCATTTTAAACATGGAACGATCTGAAAGTAGCCAGAGGAAACAATACCAGTGGGACTTGCGTTTTATTTTCAGTATCTGGTAGTAAAGTTGTGAGGTGGCAGTAAATGTAGATTAGATTAGATTAGATTCAACTTTATTGTCATTACACATGTACAGGTACATTGCAACGAAATGCAGTGTACAGTGTAGATTTCATTTGATCCATGAATAAGTGCTGCAGCTTATTAAGACAAACATTTGAGGCTATAGTTCATAATTGTCATGCGTTGAAACAGAGGCCCGGCCTGTTTAACAACGAAACTGATTACACAACAACACTTTAGATTCGTAATCTAACACTTATTTGTAATAATAGCATGATAACACTGACAAGCAGTCCTCAATTATTTGTCACAAACTTATCTTTACCATGTCATGTAATATCTGTATTCACATTATAGACTCTACCACTGTCTATCCCTTACAATTTGGCCTAGTCTTGTCTAAAAACGAGATAACTAGGCCACAGGTCAAAGTTGAGGTAGGGCATGGTCACATAGTATTAACAATTCAGTGCAAGCGCATGGAGCAGCTGGGAGGGCTCTGCTGTCCGTTAATAAAGTTCTTTGATCTTGAGCTACCTTTATTGCATTTTAGATGTGTCTGTAAAGCACTCATGTTCATCTCTTAAATGTCCAGATAGCCCCAATTTATCAAACCTCACCGGAACATGTCAAACTTCATTCAGTTTTGCCTCACAATGAAAACTCATCATTTATCAATCAATAAATCTGCACAGCTGTAGTCAGATGTAGAGATGATGAAATATGAATTATGAGTTTGCTGAGGCCTTCTTTTTTGCAGACATCCATCATTGTCAACAAAATGAGTCCAGCAAATATTCAATTAAGACCTCGGGGCTCCATTCCTCATTCATTATTCCAGGGTTAATTTGCAACTGTAGATTTGTCTTTTGTCACTTTGGGGCTAAGAAAGGATGGCTAAGAAATTACTCTCACTCTTCCTGTAGTCAACGGCAGGGACCTTTCACTGTGTTATATCAAGTTCTTGAGAAATTACAAACATGTAGCAGTTCATGTTAGGATGACATCTTTGTACACCAGTACATCTCCTCATGTCTGGGTTTTCACTTGCTTTTTGTGTTTCACATGATTTTTCCCAAGGTACTACATTTTTCACACATTCCAAAGACATACTGTAACAATCCGGTTTGCTGCTCGTGAACATAAAACTGAGCATTAGTTACTTTGTGTCTGTGTTTGCATAATGTGGCAATCACATGCTGTGTGGATTCCGAAAGTATTTTACACTAGTTTTGGACACAGCTTGTGACA
This sequence comes from Etheostoma spectabile, assembly GCF_008692095.1. Lineage (NCBI taxonomy): Eukaryota > Metazoa > Chordata > Actinopteri > Perciformes > Percidae > Etheostoma > Etheostoma spectabile. The sequence continues at coordinate 11,543,547 of NC_045742.1, forward strand.
AACATTTTTAACACGTCCCTTTCAGAAGTTAGTCAGAAGGCATACAAAACGTTGTACCTGGCTAATGATAAATTAAGTAGTAATATTACTAAAACTTCAACTAGATATTGCCTTCTTTCTTTTGTTACATGTCACACTGAAAATACTAGCAACACAGAAATGTAGAGGAAATAATGTTTCAATAAGAAAAACCTTTGCCAAGGCATAGAAAGTTTATAGTAACTATGGAACTAAACGGACATATTAGCAAACACACCAAAAGTAATGGAATTGACCTCACCATATGACATGTAAAATAAGGCTTAGGCTCACACACCAGTCTCAGATGGTGGACAACAACCTCTAGCTGACAAACCTCTGATTCTGAGTAATTGTGTTTGCATTTAAATAGCAAAAGTTAGATTGCCTAAGTTGCCATTTGTGATGTTGCAAGACAGCATGTGTGAGGTTTCCCCAGTTTCAGTTGCATTAATTCACAAGTTAATTTGCACATTTGTAGGTTTTCTTTTTCTCTGAACATAGGTGTCGTGTTATTTTCTGTTAATTTCAGCAAGCAAGTGCTCAGGTGTTGTAGTAGTACTAGCAATATCATTTTTCACCAAGTCTGCAATTTCTTACCCACAGTGTGCCATCACACATAGAAAAATCTTGACTGCAGACTTTTTTGTCCCACCTCAGGCTACCATCCAGGCCAGACCAGCTCATTGATTGCCTTTTCATCAAGGGGGCGGGGGTGTGCAGTGAGGAAGAGGTGAATGTCGGGCTGAGTGGCAAGTGGTGTGGGAGCAGTGGGAGAGCCATTGGCTGACAGGATGAAAGTTAAACACTGACCTACGGTCTTGTCTCACAGCTGGAGTCAGCTTGTTGCCTTGGGGCAGAGGCCCAGTTTATTGACCAAGCTGGTACTCCTCACCTTTCCAATCCCTGCCTGCTTCACATGAATTGTCCTTGGGTCCATTCAAGTCTTAAAAGATGTCCATGTGTTATTGATTTAAATTTCAACAAATCACCTTTTGTAGGTAGCGTGCAACTGTATTCTTCTTTTAAAATGTACCATGTAGTGGTAACTGTGACTTCCAGGTTTCTTGAAGTTGAAGCGGCCAATTTCTAGTATCTCTTTTCTAATACCAAGCCGGAGAGACTTCCAGTCCCAGTGATTATCAGTCTGTAATTTATTGTTGTTATGATTCACATAAATCCCATGTACATAAGGTTACCCACAATTGAGCTCCTTTTTCCAGTTGTCACATTCAATTCAATTTAATTCAGTTTTATTTACAGTATCAATTCATAACAAGAGTTATCTTGAGAAACTTTACAGAGAGAGTAGGTATAGACCACACTTTATAATTTACAAGGACCCAAAAGTTCTAGTTCCCTCCAGAGCAAGCAACAGTGCAACAGTGGCAAGGAAAAACTCCCTTTTAGGAAGAAACCTCGGACAGACCCAGGTACTTTGTAGGTGGTGTCTGACGGGCCGGTTGGGGTTGAAATGAAGAGGGGTAATAACAGTCACAGTAAGAGATAATGGAACAGTAGATTAAAAGTAGTAGTTTGTAGTAGTTAATGGCATAGCAGGGCACTGCAGCGTAGAGCACAGCAGGATGTAACAGGGCATTGCAGGACATGTAGCAGTACCACGGCGTCAGCTGCAAACATGATTTTGGAGCCTCCCTGATTCAAGGAAACATGCTGGGGGAAAAAGAACATAAGTACTCTGGGGAATGACTCCCGGAGCTAGGTTAGTAACAGGCATTTCTGGGACATGGATGCACACAAATTGAAAGACAAAGGAGAGAAGAGCTCAGTGTGTCAAAGGAAGTCCCGGTGGACGCAGCGAGTCATCACTCCCTAACTATAAGCTTTATCAAAGAGGAGAGTTTTAAATTTACTCTTAAATGTGGTGACGGTGTCTGCCTCCCGAACCCAGACCGGGAGCTGATTCCACAGTAAAGGAGCCTGATAGCTGAAAGCTCTTGCTCCCAACCTACTTTTAGAGACTCTAGGAACCAAAGTAACTCAGAATTATGGGAGTGCAGTGCTCTAGTGGGAAAATAAGACTCTAAGAGCTCTTCAAGGAGAAGGATTTTGAATTCAATCCTGGATTTTACAGGAAGCCAATGCAAAGAAGCTAATGCAAGAGAAATATGATCTCTTTTCTTAGTTCTTGTCAAAACACGCGCTGCTGCATTCTGGATTAGCTGTGGGGACTTATTTGAGCATCCTAATAATAAAGAATTACAGTAGTCCAGCCTGGAAGTAACAAATGCATGGACTAGTTTTTCAACATAATTTTGAGACAGGATGTTCCTAATTTTGGCAATGTTACGAAGATGAAAAAAGGCTGTTCTTGAGGTTTGTTTTAGATGGGTGTTAAAGGATAAATCCTGATCAAAAATGACTTCTAGATTTCTGACAGTAGTGCTGGAGGCCAGGGCAATGGCATCCAGAGTAACAATATCCCTAGATAATGAAGATTGGAGGTGTTTAGGGCCAAGCACAATAACATCCGAAAATTGTAGGTCATCCATGATTTTATATAATTTATGCATGCTTGAAGTTTAGGTAACCGACCGGTTTTGTCTGGCTTGATTGATAGATATAATTGGGTGTCATCATAACAATAAAAGATAATTGAGTGTTTCCTAATAATATTGCCTAGAGGATGCATATTAAGGAGAACAGAATTTTTCTAAGCACTGAGCCGTGTGGAACGCCATGGCTAACTTTAGCGTACTTGGAGG
>NC_045742.1:11546300-11546576 GCF_008692095.1 Etheostoma spectabile
AACATTAACAAATTGAGATTGATTGGATAAATATGAATTGAAAACCAACTTGGTGCCATTCCTGTAATGGCAACTAAATGTTCCAGTCTCTGTAACAGAATGGTATGGTCAATGGTGTCGAATGCAGCACTAAGATCTAGTAAAACGTACGGAGACAAGTCCTTTGTCTGCAGCAGTTAGAAGGTCATTTGTAATTTTCACCAGTGCCGTCTCTGTGCTATGATGCTTTCTAAAAATCCTGACTGAAAGTCCTCAAATAAACTATTGCTATGTAGA
>NC_045742.1:11546586-11546656 GCF_008692095.1 Etheostoma spectabile
AATCACATACCTGTTATCGACTACATTCTCAAGGATCTTGGAGACAAAGGGAAGATTAGATATAGGTCTA
>NC_045742.1:11546666-11590543 GCF_008692095.1 Etheostoma spectabile
TTTGCCATGACCTCAGGGTCGAGGGAAGGTTTTTTCAGGAAAGGTTTTATTACAGCTACTTTAAATGGCTGTGGTACATAACCTGTTAATAGAGACATGTTGATCATATCTAGTAATGGAGTGGTAACCATGGGTAACGCTTCAGTAGCCTCGTTGGGATGGGGTCTAAGAGACAGGTAGAAGGCTTAGCTGAAGAGACCTTAGGCATTAATTGTTGAAGGTCTATAGGACAGAGGGATTCTAAGTATATGTCAGGTCTTGTTGTTCTTCCTAGTGCTACTGCGTTTAAAGGTGAATTTTATCTCTAATTGTTTATTAAAGAAGCTCATGAAGTCATCACTACTCAGCTATAGGAATAGATGGCTCAATCTGTCAGCCTTTCTGAGGGCCTTCCTATACATTCACTGTCTTGCCAATCTAAACGAGATTTGTCCAGTTTGGTGGAATTCCATGTACTTTAAAGTTTTTGCAAGATTTGTTTAATTTGGGAGTTTGGGAGCTATACAAAGGTGCTACTTTCCTTTGCTTCATCATCTTTTTTTAAGAGGAGCAACAGAGTCTTAAGTTGTCTGTAGGCAGGTCATAGCACCATCTACAAATTTACCAATTTGGTAGGGACTAAAGTTAACATAAAGGTCCTCTGTTATATTAAGGAATGGAATTAAATGAAATGCTGTTGGAGTATCTTCCTTAAATTTAGCTATAGTACCTTAATTTAAGTTTTGGTTGGAGCAGAAAAGTAGCGTCTGTGAATTAAACAAAATGTTTATGCCTATGTCCTGTTGATGCGGGGTCTAAGCTAAGTAAGTGTAGTTTAATGCACAGCAATCTCCAGTTCCAAGTCCTTAGCCACCAGATTTAAATAGTAAAGCAGAGTTCAGTAATTTTTAGCTGGAGCAGAAAAATGGCGTTCTTGAGATTGGAGCACCGGAAATGAGACAACACGCTTACCGTAAACATCAACATCTAGAGAGAAGGATCATCATATTCTTTAATTTACAGCACATTCATTGATGGTCTGTGGATATGCTCTGTACTAATGATTGGATTCAACTTTTAACCTGGGCACCCACTAAAGGTTCATTAACCCGCAGCTAGACCCAAGTGAATCATTGCACTCTTGGCCATAGTGTGTGGTGAGGCTTCCCGTTGTCAGTACGTGTGATTGGATCACAAGAGGAAGAATGAGATATTGAGGGGACTGAAATGCCTGTCCATCCATTTATGCATCTATTCATTCATCCATCCATGGGAGGAGTGGTACCCTACTGATTTCCTGTCTACCATAGCTCCAGTGCAGATAAACAGGCACACATGCTCACATTTTCATTTAACGTTGAGATACAATCCACAAAAAAAAAACTTTTGTATTACATTGAATTCTGATTGAAATTATGCCCAGTTCCAGTTTAACTCCCTACCAATTACCAAACCGGACAACAGTTAGCTTATGACGTTATATAAAAAGGATACTTAGTTGTCTCTTTTAAAACCGTCATTGTGTTTTTTGAGATTAAAAGATGGTTGACAGGCTGTTGATTCTGCAGCATATATGCCTAAAGTCGCTACACTGGTTACCATTATTGATGTTCTTAGTCAAGATCTGTACATCTGCCAACATAATTTCTGAGCACACCCAATAACAGAGAAAGTACAAATAGATATCTCTGCATCATTTGCATGTTCTTCAAATGCCATATTTTTTTAGAGTTTGATTTGCCAACAATAATATCTAGTACTGTATATGTTTACACTGTTTGATATATTAATTTGGATTACTTGGACAGTGTTGAGACAAAACAAATATTTTACATTTGTTTAACATATAAAGCCTGCACAATTTGAAATTGAAAGTTAGGTACAATTATGTGATTTTTACCGATTATTTTCTGTTTAATATGCACATATATGACATTTGAGCTGAATTCCCTGAAACCTTTTGCCCTGCTGGAATGTTATCCATAGCTTTTTTGGCTCATCTAATGATATATAATATTTTATAAATGTCCAAAGTAGATTTTCATGAAAGTCTAGAGAGGTTCCAGCAGCCATTGTGGAGCTTACTTATTACCTCTGGACAGGGAGTGATGGAACAATACTCTGGTCCTGTTGATGAATCTGCATTGTCATCTTATTAATACCCCCACACGGCCAGAGCGGCTGCCATGGATTTTCCATCTAAATGGATTAAGCTTTCATTTCTTATGCCTAACCACCAAAAAGAGAGGTTAGGAACCAAGAAAACATGAGATAAAGGGCTTTGCCTACACAAAAATACTTTTCAGCCGTCTTCATATTCACCCCCACCTTATTGGGGGTTCCTCACATAAATAGATAAGCTTGTTTTGAGCTAGGCCTATGCATATATATGAGGGCTTAGTGTCTTTTGTGTATGTCTCATATAGTTTATTTAGTAAGGCAATACTGATGGCATGTGCAACTTTGTAAAACCAGAAACAGTTTTCAATATATATACTAATATATACATTTGTGCGTTGGTATTTTGTGACCTGACCATAACCTGTGCATTGAGTTGTCTATTGTATGTTTGGACAATTGATTGGGCCATAGACTAATCAAAAAGAACTCTTCTACATTCATCACAGTAAAAGTGTGACTGAGACTGAAGTGTGGCAGGCCATGTGTCTGGCACACTGCAGGTGGGGAGATAACATACAAACAAACACAAACTATAGGATTCGGCTTGACCTCTACAATGCCACATGTTGCCAAGATGCATCTTGGCAATTGTCCTGCACTGAAAGGATTTGCGGGGAGAAGAAGAGGGACAGGAATGGGGGATAGAGATAGGTTGGTGGAGTCAGCCCTGGATTTATGTGTCTGTAACAGAGCCATTTATGAGGAGGCAATTGCCCCTTTTCTTTAAGGGGGAGCTGCTTGTTTGCCACAGAAGCTGCTGTGCAAATATTAGCTGTCCCAGTGCACCTGCTGCCATTGTGGGATTCTCCCCATCCCTCATGGTTTCCCACCCTGTATCGCTATACACTTCATTTGTCAAACACACAAAAGAAGACAGACACACAATAGAGGAACATTTTAGCATTGCCTTGGCCCTGCATTTGTATCCTGACACAGGGAAAACAGTGATACGACCTCCCATCCCCCGCGGCTGGTGCTGCTTTCCTTTAATCTGGAGTAGCGGGCATTGTACCGAAGTATTGGTCATTCACAGGCCACAATGTTCACAAGGAGCTGGCCACTGCTGGCCATCCCCATCTACATATGTATTTAGAGCTTGTGTATACGACACAATGTATTCATGTTGATGGAAGAACTAATCTCATTGTCCAACTTTAAAGCCTGTTAATTCAACCCTTTTTCATCAATATTTATTTTCCCGTTGCATACATGATCCTGACCCCATAATGTTCCCCAGTGCTGGACCACTCCCACTACTTTCTAACATTTCTTTTCTATGATAGCCTAATGCATTTTGTATATATTAGTATCCTTGCAACCAAACCAATATGTTAATACATTATTCTTCCAGCTTTTAAACTACTTCAACCAACTGCATAAATTGAGATCTAATTATGTTCATTCTTTCATGCTTTTGTGTCTTCTTTGTATTTATTTGTACATAATGGTTCACTTTCCTTTCTTTGTAAGATATATTTGGTATTTAAAAATAATATGAAGTTGAAGGCCTTGCAGTAGTCTGAAATAAAAAAACAGAAATATTATTAATTTAAGTAAACAGTTATTGTTGTTTTAAACCCAAGTCTGTAAGCGCCTCAAATCTTGCTATAAATGTTAGACATTGTTTACATATAGTATTAGTATATAGTAGAAGTATTAGTATGTTTATATGTAATTCATGACTATGGATTGTAAACCAGCACAAACACTACTAGTGAACAATTCCTGCTTTCAACAACAATAGATATATTAAGACTTAAGTTGTTATTATTTAACATATTTTAGGGATTTGAGCGACATGTGCAGATCTTCAACTACATCACTGTGTGTGTTTGGCTTCTCGCCATTGCCAAGTGTGCCTGAAAACATTTTATGCAATCAACATGCAAAACAAGGTGTTTATAGGCTTCTTTGTTACCTCCAGTCTCACTCTGTGTGGCTGTGGCTGCACCCTGTGTGCCCTCTCTTCTTTAAACTTATGTGCGTGTGTGTGTGTGTGTGTGTGTGTGTGTGTGTGTGTGTGTGTGTGTGTGTTGGTTTGTTTGTTTGTTTGTGTGGGTATGTTTGCGTGCCAGCACACACAAACACCCATATACTGTTGAACGGGGGTTCACTCAAAACCACACACCGAGGGGGGTCCCTGGAGTTGGCCACAATTATTGTGTGTATCGTTGCTTACTCATTATGTCTGACAGGCCACAACACTTCTGCTCTCCTGCTGTCTCCTGTGCTTTGCCTCCTACATCATCCCCCTTAACAGTACACACACACACACAATGTGTACAGTGTATGGGTGGGCAGTGTCCACTCATGCAGGGCCCTTTTTTGGAATCTCCGAGCTTTTCAGACAGAACATGTAGTTTTTGTTTTCAGTGTTTACATCGATACAAAGTATTCATCAACTGCAGCTCAGAAAGTATGCCTACTCTTCACAGTAAACATTTGGTTGGGTGGGCTTTATTTTCTTTTATATAGTAAAAGAAGATTACATCAATCTTATTATATAACAACACAGATTTTGTTTTCTTGGTTCTTTCCATCTGGTGGGAAAGTTGTAAATAACTCCTTAGATACTTTAACACATCCAGGCACCTGAACAACACCTTTAAATCACGAGTGAAGTCACTCCTCTGTTAATACTGTATTACAAATGCAGTATTGCTGCTGCTTGCAACATATTGCCTGAAGCTAACCCCAACACACTTTTGTCAAACAAGGGAAAAATGCAAACTGAGAGGCAAGACTCCAATTAATTGGCCATAGATATGCAGCTACATGAAACCATTAATGGGGGGCAAATAGCTTTAACTTTGTTTCTAATGTAATATAAACTTTAATTAATAAAGTGTGTGATGAAGTGGAGACTTATCAAACAAGCCCTGTGTCCATTAAAGGCCCTAAACCCTCAGAAGGCAGGTTTATTAAACCCAGTTTCAAAACGTGTTTATGAGACCCATGGAGAGAAAACAGGGAGAAATGCAGAGACATGAAGAAAAAGAAATGAGTTTGTGTAATTAGTGAAAATTAAGAGCTTTTAATCCAGGAGGAGGAATGGTAGGCAGGGAAGAGGGGCGAGTTAAGAGGGGAGATGGGTGGGAGGTACTGTGTGGAGCTAGTGCTTAGCTTACTTTTGTTTGCCCCTGAAGAAATGAGCAAGGACCCAAAAGCACACACCTAATAAAGATACTCATAATAAAAATATGGTTATTTTTGTAAGGGGCTTTCAAAGCACAGCCTCCTTCACCTTCAGGACCTTTTTGTTTAAAGAAATAGGGGAGGCTTGTCACATTGTTGCACCACTTTGCTTGTGTAGTATCAGATTCAGTTTTGATTAGGTAACTATATCTGGACAGTCTTGTCTCTTTTCTTAAACCTCTCTTTCCTCTATGAAACAAAATCAGCTATAAAGACCACTTTGAGGTTCTTATTTTCTATATATTTATTTAATACAACTGAGTGTCTATACCACTCATTCCCACCTTTATCAGCAGAAGGTTTCTCAGACTTTATGTTGTCAACAGAAATGTTATTTCCTGGTCCTTCTGAGGGTGGCATTTGCTCCATTTCATGGCACACATCAAGACAGCTTCCAATGACAGTTTCTGCATCACTAGCCCTGACCTTCTAAAATGTGTCCAGATGTTTTAGGTGATGGACAGAAGAAGTAAAGACTGAGAGAGCAGTGGTGTTTTGTAGACAGGGTAATAGTATTGCATTAGATGGAAACTCACATTCACCATCCCCCCTGTAGGACTTCCTCTGCTACAGAGTAGAAAAATACTGCAGACCCCACTGCGTCCATTCAGTGGGTTTAGCATTACATACGTACATTAGCTAAATGTGGTTTTCATGTTCATACTGCCTGTCAATGAGGTCAATCGTCTGAAAAATATAGACAATTCAAGGTTGTAAGTTTAGCAAGGCAGTTTTCACACCCAAGTGGAAGACGATAAGTAATTTCTGAACATTGTCTCAGGTAAGGACCCCCTATTGTTTACAGCAGAGCCATGAGCCATTTTAGTGTGCTATTCTTGATGCCACAAGCCATGCCAGTGATTGTTCTTGCCAATGAGCTCACTTAACCTCTCCCTCCTGTGGAGTTGTTCTGGCACAAAACTGCTCATACTGGATATTATAAGTTCTTATTCGGCCTGTGCCTTTGTCTTTGTAGAGGAATTACAGCTGTCATTAAAGCTTTAGTGCGTAATTGTTTTTAAATATTAAACGTCGATGAGTTGATACAAAGCTAATTAAAACTATTGGCTTCACAAAAGTCTCTGTATTTCTCAGCATGACTGTGTTTAGAAATTGGTGTCGTCCGAAAAATTTTGCGCACAGAAACTCAGGTAAAGTTAATTACTTCTTCTGAAGACTTCATCATGTTTTTTAAACCTCTGTGTCCTTCTTGGCTACGTAGCAACTGTGTGGAGGAGGGGTGGGGCTGAAGGGCGATCACAAAGGCTTGTATCACGTGGATGCTCCAACTGAATTGTTGTCATTACTTAGAATTCCTCATGGAGGAGACAGAAAATACGCACTATAGCTTTAAATTGCTGTTTTTTTATTATAAGCTAATTTTCTTTTACTATTTTACTAGTTATATATACATCTTATTTTATTTTTAATTTAAGGTTGTACTTGTACTCCTCTATCTCTACCCATTTCTGTCTTGTGCTTCTGCAACACCTACATTTCCAGTCTGGGGATAAATAAAAGATTATGTTATCTTATCTAATACCTTTACCTTGATAAAGTATACTTGAAATGCAACTCTTACATTACTACTTCTGTGTAATATGGCCTGGTTTGTAATCTTCACCCCATACATGGATCAGTGAGCCCTTCCTTATCTTTTGCTTTTATGGTTACTCAACAAATAAAAATACGCACAGCCGTCTGTTTCAGTCCCACATACAGCAACAGACAGATGGTAAACATGGAGTTGACTGCTAACAATTATTTCATCCAGCATCTGAGAAGCACAGCCAGCACATATTCATGTTGAATTCCTGCCCAGGCTTCTAAGTGCAGAGCGTTACGATTGTCCCGCCCTTTAAGCAACCCAAAGCACACAGCAGGATCAGGATGTTTGTTTTAATGAAGATTCTCTAGAGAGAGAGAGAAGTCCATCGCCAGTGATGATCAGTAGTTCCATTGGGATGATTTGGTAATGGGCCAGAAAGATATGCGGACTAAAATCTCAGTCTAAAGAAGCACTTTCTATGTTTTGCCACATTTGTCACATTGGCTTTATATTCCCTTGATCGTGGAATTCAACTATTGTGCAAAATGATCGGGTCAGCTCAAATGATCTCTATCAGGCAATTAAGTAATAATGATGACAGGCCTAACCGTACATAAATTAAAGTGTAACAATACACCAAAAACTTGCATTGTTTAAGGCCAAAAATGAACAAAGGAATGATAGATGTCAAAGCTGGTGCTGTGGAGAGCTCAGGCTGTGCTACATGCAACAGGGCTCAAGGCTGACTTTATGACTCTCGGCTGACTTTGTTAGAGACAGGCATGGGGGTAACTGTAATGTATCCACTACCTTCCACTATGCACTTTGTTCTCCCGGGAAATGAAGTCAGTGTGGGCTTCCTCTGCTGCTTTTAAATCTGTGGAGTCCCATAAGGCAGAAGCCCATGAATGGCCGCTGGGAATACTCTGTGAGCCTCCTGCTCTGATAAGAAGACAGCTACCGGTACGTACTTACAACAGAGGTAGAGACAGAGACAGAGGACAGAGAAGATGAGGTTGGGAGACAGTGTAGAGGAAAAAGAGTAAGGTACAGCAATTTAGGGGATTGTTTGTGGACGGAAAGGGACTAGTAATAAGTGTGTGGATTGTTTTGAAAAGCCAAGTAGCTTGTTAAAATAAGGATAACAGGTATCATGACAATAACATAAACATGAACATAAATCAGACTGACTTTTTTTAATATGTTCTGAGAGTTCAATCATGCATACCTAGGCAAACACTTTAAACCTGAGGGGATATGGAGACCACTCATCCTCCATCTGATGAAATTTGTAGGCAGAAAAGGTGTTCTGTCCTTCAGTGGTGGCCTACTTTGAAAGTGAAATAGCAACTATTGGAAAATAGAATGCCAATACAGTACTTAATATGCGTGCATATCAGGCTAGTGCAATGCTGTGGAGGCACACCTGAGAGGAATATGAAACTCCGGGCCAGGTGCTTGGTTCCCCGAGAGAGTGGGGACTGGAGGGTTTGGAGAACAGAGGGAGTGTTTGAAGTCCTGGAGGACAGTGCTGATTGTGGGTGGTATGGGAAGTCATAAGCCTCAAAAACACATGCTGCCACCTGGTTGTCTGAAATAGACTGCCATGCAATTATCTTGGTCCTTGAGTGTATGGGCAACTTGAAGGTATTGCAGATTCATTTTCTGAATGTATGTGTGTTATGAAAGAGGATGGGTTTAGGAATTTTCCTAGATTAAAAATGTAGTGGAATCGGTACTTTTTAATGCATTCATTGTAAAACAAATGCTCTCATATACAGTATTTGTATTTTATATCTGTATTCTTTTTTTTGTCACAACTTTGTGAAAATGCTAATTTAGGAGGCACTCTATCCTGAATATGTCAGAGCTGATGCTGATGAAGGCACAATTTCAACCATTCAGCCATGCTGCCAGCCATGTATTTTGTATTAAAATCCAAACATTTTACCATACGTTGAACTATGAATTAGATATAACAAAATGGCTTATTTGTTATATTATTGCTTCTAGAATCAAATAACCCTTGAATAAATCAACACATTCAAAGGTACTGAGAAGTCAAAGACAAGGACAATGTTTGAAAATATTATGTTATATCATAGAACCTGAACCCTTTTTAATGTTTACATGGGATGTACTTTAATAGGTTGTTAGAGTCTGAGATGGATTTAGGATTTTCATTTTTTCATTTTTAGTTTATTCTTTTTGTAATTTAATTTGGACAGATTTTCCCTTGTCAATGTCAAGATTATTTTTGGCCCCCCTTTTTTTTTTTTTTGCCTTTGACAAACACAGCAGAGGGGTTGTCCCCACTGTTTCCATGTGCCTCTCACAGGCAACCCAACCCCACCAGACTCAACTGCTGTCACAGGTAACAGCTCCTGGGTTGAAAAAGATGAGGCAACAGGGACGCTGTTTATCAGATTAAGTATCCAGGACACATATCTAGTTTTGTGTGCATGTGCACAGCTTATCAATTACATACACAAATAAACAAACATACACACACACACACACACACACACACAATTCAGCATTACACTACAGTAGTTACGAATGGCCAGCAAGAGACTACTCCATATCCCTTTCAAGATTATCCCTTCCCCTTTCCTCCACCTCCTCCAATAGAAGGCTTATCCGGTGCTGTAGGATATGTGAACCTCCCCTCCTCTCCAGTCCCAGCACTGCTGCAAGGATCAGTGTGAATCAGGTAAAGATATGGTTGGAAGGAGAAAAGGGTGCACTACACTTTCCTTTCACATAAACGTGGATCAGTGGTATTTTCAAGTTCTAAAGGCGTTCATCTTTTTGTCTGTTTGACTTCAGAAATGTCTCTAAATTCTGTCATCTTTTCACACATTGGCTTTTAAATAAAATGTGTCAAAGCTAACCATTCATACAACCCTGCATTGTGAAATACTTGTTAGAGTACGCGTTGATTCACATGGACACGTCTTAGGTGGAGCCCATCCGTTCAGAGGCTGGTGCTTAAGAGAATGGCAGCAATAACCATGCAGAGCACCAAATTCCTCAAGTGATGTACTTACATGTCAAAGCACCACAAACACTTCCTTTCGTAATGGCAGTATTTTAGCTTTTGTGGTTTAACATGAGTGGTATCCTAAAAGCATATCCAATGTAGGTAGAAATATAATTTGTTTTGAGATAGACTAGACGTAGACTGCAGAGGACTGTACAGTGCAGAATGCAGAATTGCCTGGCAGCCTTCCCGTGTTAGACAGTGATGTGTTTGTGTGGGAAAGTTTGATATTTTGCTCTCACATGCTACCAACAAATCTTTTTTGCAGTGTATGGAATGCTGCTTCCACTATGCTCTGAACAGTAGATCAAGCATTTAAAAGATCCATGGAATAAACCGTGGAATAAACCGATTGTGCGTATTGCAGTGAGTGTATCGTTGTGCATATATTTTCCCCAGATTTTCTTGCATTTTATGCCAATGCTGTCTTCTTAGCAGCTGGAAAATTGCCATTATAAATTTATCTTCTGCAATATGTCTTGGCAGGTTTTAGCAATTTTTCTTTAACATGTTCACTTATGCTTAATATGTCAGAGGCAAATCACAATATCCATAAAATCCAACTGACAACTGACACTTGGCTGGAGATAAACATTGGGTGCTGAGGCAAACTGTATTTATTTGTTGTTTATGGCTATTAGGGATGACATGGCAAGTGGGAGTGGCAGATGTAGCTTTTTATCCACATCAAGTGCAGGGGTCATCAACTAACTTTAAAAATTTATTTTTACCCAATACGCCTATTTTTGTTTGATATTTTTTACTTTCTAACTGAATTAAAGCTATATTTTTACATGCATTAGTGTGAGCAAATTCCTAAAATACATGGAGACTCCATAGTGATAGCTGGCTCTTTAACTTGAAAATGATCTCAGACAAGGAGGCAGGTTTCTGTTGAGTGACGGTAAAAGTATGTGATTATGGAAAACATTTTAGTATGCAGTGTCTGATTGGTGGAAAATGCTTGCAGAAAGAAAGGCCCATTGTCAGGTGAAAATGTCACTGTCAAAGAGGCTGAAGCGAAAAACTGACGTGGAAAAGCCCAGCTTTAATAATGAATGCCTCATTTGCAACAAAACGATGCTGTTGCAAAGGAATATATCCATCATCATCAAGAATGAGGAACATGAACAAAACGATTGCGTCATTCACGTGCATATCAAGTAGACACATGCATCTGTTTTGGTAGTTAAGTTTACCATTTGTCAAAATTTCAAGATTCGTGGCAAACTAAGTTAACAGTTAGACCACAAACCAACAACAGAAATATCACTTTCTACATGTTTATGCCTGTAGATGGGTGAGTGCATTGATTAGTATTGACTTTTTACTCACAAAGGTTTTATTTTTGCCTACTTACAGTAACAAGCCTAGCGCCGTTCATCTGCGCCAGCGGCCGTTGGTAATCCTCTTTGTATCGTTCCCAGTCAGATACTCGTGGTGTGACGCACACACCGTGTGCTCAGCTGTGTGTGTGGAGCAAGGGCATCGCTTTACAGAAACCTGGCTTGTGAATAGAGATGCAAATACAGGGGGCTGGGTTTGTGCTTTACCTGTGTAATGTTACCTGCCGGAAATGCTTGAAATGCTAAATACCAGAAAGCATTTTTTCTTCTTCATATTTTCTGAATTCATTATTTGATATATTTTGCCGTATTTGCCATCATGCAGTTTCCCTTTATCAAGCATTACCTACTAAAAGGCTTAGAGCGGCAAAGGGTTGTGTACTACTTTTCGATCAGCACACCACAGCGATTTCTGTAAAGTATGTTTCCCTTCATGCCTATACACAATTATTATGACGCCTCAGTGAATGCTATACCTGCTTTCTAATATGGCCATTACTGGGCTCAATACTCTTCTTACTGTACTTTTCTCTATCAATATGATATGTATATAATTTTTGACATCTTGCTAATATGAAACAAGCTACTCAATAAATGAGAGTATTGCGGAAACCTTTACTGTCAAATCATACTTCCTTTGTGCATTTGCCTCGACTTGAGTAAATTAACCGGAGAGTCATTTTAAGTTTGATGGACATGTTCTTTCACAAGAGATCATAGAGGAGGGATACATAACTTACTCATGGTTAATTGTAATATCTCTGTTGATCACATCCTCACTGTATCATCATGTTAAAGCCCCTTCTTTTTTCCCACTGCACCAAAATAGTGCCTGTATAACATGAGGACTAAAAAGTCTCTTTCAATAAAACAAATGCTTTCAATCTTAACCTTTAAAGCTTGCTAATATACACTGCCTTCTGGCTTAATTGATGCAGTTAAATAGCAAATGGGGGGAAAAAGAGGATAGGCAACTCGCAAAAAATGTTGCAATTGTGTAATTGAGGCGGCCAGCTGTAATGCCATTATTCAGTTGATAGTGTATTGTACGTAGTAACGACTAAATATCTTGGTCAGCAGTATGGTCTTTTATTGGCCCCCTCCACTCGCTCACAGGCTTCACTTTACAAGGTAAACTTCACTATTTGATTGGCTCAGTGTCTCCACATTGTTTTTACAGATTAAAACAGAATCACATCCAAGTCCAAACAGCAGGGTAGCAGCAGGACTACACACATCATAATCAGCCCACTAAGAGCTGGGTTGCACTTAAATGGTTAGTGCCCCCCAGACACCATGGATACCCCTAATTTCACTGTATCACTAGTCAAGAATCTGTTCTGCTTTACATACAGGGCTCTGACTTCCTAACTTATTTTATTGCATACAAGCAAATCTATCATTATCACTAATTAATTATAAACCAAACCATAAACCCTGTATAACCAGAGAAATGTATCTTTCTAGATGCAACAGATGTTGACAAAGATTCCTTGTGGGGACATACAGTAATTTGTAGTTGGGAAAAATTTCAAGTTGGAAAAAGGTAATGAATTGCAATATGTTATATATGCAATTATATCGTATCATCATTGTATTGTGATGATTTCATATTGGGAGGCCTCTGGTGATTCCCACCCCTAGTAAGATCGTGGTTAGACTGCAGCAGAACAACACCCCTGAGAAGTGTGGAGAGGCATGGGGAACATCACTGGCCCTGTTCAGACCTTCCATTAACATGCGTCTTTGGTGATCCGAATGCAAGTGGATTGCTCTAAGAATCATTTCACAAATGCTCTGTTAAGGTAATAATGAAATGCTGCGCTTTTGACTTTAGAACAGTTTTTTTTATTTTGTTATATTCAGAAAAAAACAACAATGCAAACACAACATTCACGAACAGCCACAAACAACACACTGGGACACAAGAACACGTCCCAGGGCCACCAAAACCACAGAGAGGAAAAACGGGAGGGAGGGAGACAAAACAACACATGCAGAGAAAAAACAGACACAAACAGACACACACACACACACACACACACACACACAGACAGACACACAGACAGACACTAGACAAAGGACCAATCACACACGCAATGAAAGAAAAGGCTACAGTATTGCCCTTAAAGACTCAGCAATGCTGTGCCAAGCCTTCAAAGTCTTCCACGGGGCTCCACCCACACTAGCCATTGAAAGTTACATGTATGTGTCATCCAAAAAAGAAAGGACCCATGAACGAACAGATAAGTCATGAGGTGGCTTCCAACGGGTTGCAATCATCCTCTTAGCAGCCGTAAGTCCAGCAAACAAAGCACATCTCTGAACTTTAGAAAGCTAAAAGGCTGACAGGTCAATCATGATCAATACATTGACAGTATCGGGTACAGTAACTTTAATCAAGGTGGAAATTTTGGATGCAATATTGTTCCAGAACTGACTAACAGGAGAGCACTCCCAGAACATATGAAGAAAAGAACCTTGAGCTTTAAAGGAGAATTCCGGTCCATTCCAATACGTAGCTCTTTTGTTTGTACATTTGGATGCTGTCAGTAGAGAGAAAACTGAAAACAATCGGTGCTGCCTACGCCGTGTTATCCTCTTGCTAGCGTTAGCACCCAACAGGCTGAAACAGGGCAAGTTTTAAATGTGTTTTTCGCCTATAAACATGTTCAAAATGTCATTAGAAGTGCCTACCCATGTGAAGTGATTCCTTCCACAGTGACTCTCACTGCTGTAGATGTGAAAGAAATACATGAAACTTGTGCTGATTCAGCTCTATTTAGTTCTGGTGTTGATACTGCAAGGAGTGCTTCGGGACATCTACAAACTACAACACTGAAAAGAGATACAAACATATTTAAAAAAAAAAAAAAAAGATATGCTTATTTTTTAAAAGTAAGTGCTGTAGTACAACTAGCAGGAGTTATAATTGAGGTAAGCTTGGAGACACTACCTTATTTAACATGTGTACACACGTGTCCAGCATGTGGTGTAAACACTCTAGTAAGTCCAATTTGAAATAATTACAGGTTAGCTGCTTTTAATGTCACACAATTATTATGTACATTTCAACTGCACATGAAAGGTGTCAAATCTCACCATTTCTATCTGTGCATATTTACAGTTCATCTAATTATGTACTAACACATACTCAGCAAGCTCCCTTTCTGTTTTTTGAAGGGATTTTTGTAGTGTTTCTCCCCACAATTGTGTCTTTTACTTCTCTTATTGTGTCTTTACTAGTGCTGTGCCTATTCAAAACATGCAACATTCAACATGAAACATGGAACTAGACAATCACTTGCCTTCCAGTATTGTTGCTTGTAGCTTTCTCCAAAACCATTGTAACCCAAAATAACTAACAGAAGGCCCTCAAAGCAACCCAACTCTATACTACTGACTTATTGTGTACTTATACTACAGAGAAAAACATTGTACTACATTTACGTGACAGAGAAATGTTGCTGGTTACACTGGAGATTCAGATTTTACTCACAAAAGATAACAATTCAAATATGATGCATAACTATCCAGAATTAAATTAGAGTTGAAAGCTTGAACAGACTTTAAGTAAATTTAAGTACATTGTGCCGATATAATGCCTCTCTTTTCACTTGAAGTAGACATTTGAATTCAGTATTAATAGTAGTTTTCCTTCTTCTACCACTGCCAAAACCAACATTCCCTTTTCTTTTTTTACATATAGAAATGGTAAAAAGTAAAGCAAGAAACCGGTTGCCTGGGCCCCCCACATCATTACACGTACACATATTAATACGTGTATTAATATTGAACGTGTCAAAACGGCAGCAAAACTGAGCTACTGCGTCTTTGGGTACCCATCAATTCACCCTCCAGGGCTATAGATAGATAGAAAAGATTTGAATGAACAGTTCTCAAGATATTCTAAAAACAATGGACGCGTTGACGGTTTTCACTTTATAGTTACATGAGTGGCTGATTGAGTAAAGTGATTTCAGGAGAATAGTCGTTATTATGTCCTAGATGGCCACAGTGTTTGCGAGTGAGTAGGGTCTAATGCAGGCTTTTTGGGTAACAAGAGCAGAACATTTGAATCAGAACTGCTCATGTTTTTTCTTTCTCAACCTCTTGTTTTTCACATTGAATCAATTTAATAGTCACTTGACTAATATTACTCTATATACAGTAAATACAATATTTATTTTGTACTTTTGTCAGTGAAAGTGCTTGCTGTGACACTAAATGTTGACATGCTAATAGTGGCTGGCTATGATGGTCATAATGCAGTGTTTGCAATGAAGAGTCTACTGGGTATCATAAGAATGGCCGAAAACAGCTATTATGCATATATGTGAAAGAGTAACATGAATTACGAGAAAGAGAGAGAGAGAGTGAGAGAGAGAGAGAGAAAGACAGAGTCCTTGTAAACATCAAGGCAGGTGAGCAGCTCAAAAACTGCTGTGTTTTTGGGATTTGAATGCAGTTCATGACTGAGTGCCTCACTTTGCGCTCATATTTTCCTCGCCTCGCTTTTAACTCCATCCCCAGGTGCCGTACGGCGCATCTTTAATCAGGGCATGTCTGCCTTGACACCTTCATGTCACCCGAACATGCTTCTCTGCAGCTGTGAGAAGAATAGTCATCAGGAGGTGACATGATGGAAGCTGTTATAGCCTCAATCACATTGCGAGACCAATCCCTGTTTTTTATATTATGCATGTGTTTGTGTGTATCTGCATTTGAATGGGGGCAATGCATGCATTTTAGTGGTAGACACAGCAACAGCTGTCTTTGATTTGATTGGGGACTTCCAACTTGACTGTATATATCTGTCCCCGTGTTGATTGCCAAGGATAAACCTATTGCTGCTAACAAGCGTGGAGTCAAGCTGCCAAAATGAGAAAAAGTCATTTCCTCTCCTCTTTTCCTCATCTCTCAGCAAACCTTGACATTTTCCAGCACACAAATGTGAAGTATTTCTTAAGTCCTTTCACGCCTCAGTTGACAAATTGGATCAACCCATCGGTTAACCTTCACAAGAAGAAAAGATAATACTTGAGCACATTTCTTGAAAAAAAACCTAAGCATGGTTGTCTTTACTTTTTTGACAACCTTTAATGCGTCACTTTTCTTTGCTGCTTGCTAGGACACACCTGCATGTTTGATTTTTTTCAAAAAGCAATGTTGGCTACACTGAAAAATAAATACATATCCAAATTTTATAAAATTGAAAATTTAAGAATTTTTTATGGCCATTTTAGGCCCTTATTTGAAGACTTGAAAGGGGAGAGAGAGCGGTAATGACGTGCAGCAAAGAGACACAGGTCAGAATCAAACCCACGGCTTCTGTGTCAAGTACTGAGCCTGTGTACATGGGTCACACACTCAACCATTCAGATTCTACAGGAATTAGGTTTTCATCCAAGAGTTTAAATGAAAATGATCATAGTGTTGAGAAAATAACTTTGATCCTATTAAATGTCCAGAGACATAATACAGCTCGTTTAGCATCCGATTTTTTATTTTGAAATAAAAATCTGCAAGTAAAAACTTAGCTCCTATTATGACCCCAGACATTTCCTAATATCTTCTTTTAAGATGACCAGCAGTACAAATGCACACCTTAAAATCCTTAAAAGGTTTAAGCCTCTTTGAGTATACTGTACTCTGCAGTCCCTTTCTGAGCTCGGTCCTAGGTAACATGGTGCTGGGAGAGGTAATAGAGACTGTGGAGGCATCAGTAATCCTGATAGCTGTCTGAGGAACAGCCTTAGTTTCAAATCTCTGTTTTTCGTCCCTTCATAGTGACAGAAGTCCGGCTTCAGTGTTGTCTCCTGAATGCTTAAGGTTGTACGGCATAGTGCGGTCTTAACAGACGCCAGGGGCAGCCATTTGGACCATCAACTAGTGCCTTCCCACCAGCGCTCAAGCGCGTTGGGTCACAATGGGTTGCCTTGGCACCACCGGAGAATGGTTTCCTAGGACTGATTGGCTGTCAGGCTCAATCCATTCGCTGCCCCCAGGAGCATGTCTCCATGACCAATTTAAGAGGCAGAGTCAGAGCCTTCCCACACACTCTACCTCTGAGAGAGAGAAAACAATAGTCATGTGTAGATGTGGGCCTATTAAATATACATTTGTTAAAAGGCTGTATCAAGCCACAGGTCATTGGCAATGCTCAGAGTTATTGATTTGAGGGATTTTTTTATTTGCTCAGCATTGTTGTGTTTTCTCTTTTGAGTTCAATTTTACAGTCTGTTTTGAACAGATTTTCTCTGTGTTGGTGTAAAAGCAAAGTCTAATCCATTGGCTTTGCTCAAGTCTAAGCATACTTCCAGTTTAATTTAGATATTAGGTCATTTTCACCGCTATATTTCTCAGGATTTATATTAATCTTTTTAAATTGCCCAAGAAAGATTCCCAATCACAACCATAAACTAAAAAGTTAAACAAGCCATATATAATCATGATTCACGACTGCTCTGAATCTCCAGCATTGAAAGAAACTGACCACTTCAATAGGAAACATTAATCGTTTGCAGGAGGCCTTCTCCTCTCCTCTTGGAATGGAAACAGGGAAGGGGGTCACTAAGGGAGATCTGTGTTGTCTCAATTAGAAGAGGAGGCGTTTTTCTCACTGGGCCCTGCTCCAAGCCCAGCTGTGTACCTTCCACCGTGGGCTGAGCCTCTCCCTGCATACTGAAAACATTACTGGCAACAGGGCCAGAGTGTCACTCTGTGGGACTTCTCCTGCTCTCTTTACACACACCTTTTATTTAGAGAGCTCAGATAACCAGAACCAGGTAGTTTTAGATGGGGGAACAGATAATTTCAAAATGCTAGTTAGCTTAAAAACTCACATAGCCATTTCCGATTGAACGGGTGCACACATACTTTTTCTCAAGTGTGTTTTGTCACGCATGAGTGGGCATGAACTCACACCTAACACGCAATCCACAGTTTTCATCATCATTATCAGCCACTTCCCCCACTGCCTGTTATCATTAGGTATGATGATGATTGCATGGTTGAGAGCTCCACCCCCGCCCCCCAAAAATTGCAGCTTCACTATGTAATGGTTTACCTTAAGCTGAGGAATATTTCTAAAAAAAACAACAAAGCAAATAAAGCCGCTGACAAAGTTAAAAACCTGACAAAAGGAAACAACAAGAAAAAGCAAACAAACAAAAACACACTTAACACTAATAACTTAAAGTTGTGCATGTGTTGCTAACAGAGATACTTTCACAGGTATTTATTTATTTATTACAACAAAAAACCTAGAATACTTACATCCACTCAAATACAAAGTGTTATGCGGAATTTGTAAATGTTGTTCTGTTCTGTTTTAGTATGCAAGTTTGCCAAGCTGAAATAAAATTAATCATTTCAATTCCTGAGTCAATGGAAAGGGATTGCATTTTTGCGAGTGGGAGCATGCTTTTGAGATCCAAGATAGCGGGAGGACTGGAAAGGGAGGTGTGTATCCACACAGCAAATTGGCTTTGGGGTTGAGAAAGAGACCTCTGTTTAGCCTTCGTCAGTGGGAGAAATTGGTCACAGCTGGATTTCACTGGTCAATTTGTACGTTCAGATCTTGGGCGTGCTCTCTATTTTTTAAGGTCGCACTTATTATTCCAGCTATAACTGGGCAAGGCACTTTATCTTGCGAGTAGATATTCAGGAACGCCTTTGTTCACTGTTTACCACCTTAATACTTTTCATTTATTCACTCATACCTCCCACAATCACATCTGTTTTGTTTTTGTTTTGTTAGGGTTTATGTGTAAAATGGTAGAAATGCTAAACTTCAAAGGATTCAGAGTATATTCACCGGTCAATTGGTGTGTGTATATAAAGTAAATATTTAACACCTCTGTGGAATTGGTATTTGTGTTGATCAGACATGGCTGATGCCAATGACTCTTACTCTGAATCCTTCTTCTTTAGACAGGCTGGCAGCTCTCCAGCAGCTCAATCCTCAGTGTGAGTCCCTGAGATGGAGGACAGGGCACATGTTTGCAAGCAGATTGCACATTTGAGGGAATAAATTGCCTCATAGAAGACCAGACTCCACATTGTCTGTTTCACTCTATGTTCCTTTGCCTTTAAATTTGTTTGTTGAAACCTGTCATCTGCAGTTTCTTTTATTTCTCTTCAAGGCCCCCTCATTTTGTGCTGTCTGGTAGCGGGGCTCAGGCGAATGGTCTGTGTCCGGAAGTGAGCATGTGGTAGTGTTTAGCTATGTAATGCCGTGGGTTTATGGATGTCTTGAGGGAGATATTGCATGGAAGGCAACCAGGATAGTGATTCTGGGCCAACAAACAGACAGGATGTCCAAGTGTTGGAGAACTCTTGTTATCACAGTTTCCCAAGGGCATACCTCAGTCCAAGGCCCACAGAGAAGATGGACAAATATGTGTTTGTTCAAACATTTATCTATTTTTTCAATGTTACTTCTAATAATGTGGTGACTCCTTTTGGCACAGATCAACCTATAACTCCGTCTAAGTTAATGGAATGTGTATCAGTTTCTCACTAGAGAATTCTCTTCATGTGGTTATGTTGGATCCAGTGAATCTTTCATGTGTTTAGCTGTAACATGATTTTGAAACACTTCCTCCTTGACATTCTTCTTCAGGCTTTTCACCTTTGTAAGTTAATGTATTACAACAAATCAATAAATACTAACTCTTTATAATTCATTGGTATATTTTTCTTCTCAAACTTGCATGGCTCATATTAAGTCAAAAGCATTTGACCCTATTATTCCTTTAGAGAACCATCTGGCCGAAGAAGCAGCTGTGCCGAAGATACAGTCGGTGTACATCTAAGAAAGCAATGTGTATGTGAAAGAAATGTGTAATTACTGACCAAATGTACCAATTAAATGTTATTCACCATCTAATTAATCCACCATAAAGCATCTGTTAACTAACTATGTTATTCTATCCAGCTATTCACTTCTCTTCTTCTCACCAGACACAATAATGTTTTTCACTAATGTGAAATGAATAGGAAGGAGAAGCAGTCGTGTGAAAGTTCAAAAACATGACTTTGACACAACATACTGTAGCACTTCTTACGGTTACTGTGGTGTATTTCTGATTTTAAAAGCTTTTCCTTTCAACTGCTCACAGAATTTCATCCCATTTCCAGCGCGTTCTAACTCCTGCGTTGGCCGAACCGGAAATTGTGTCCCTACCAGTGTGATAATAGTTTTACGTTATTTTGGTACCATTTTATTGCTAACATCACCTATCTGGTTCCAATACATATGCAAGCTAATTTTAGTAAAGTATCAGTGCTATTGTTATTCTGTAAATTGTACAAGATTAATAGTGTGAGGCGATGTTTAAAACGTAGGAGAGAAGCGGAAGTTTGAGTGTTTAATATATTTCTCTGAGCAGTATGAACAATGTCAATGAAATTTAAATTATCTCGTATTATCACGCAGCTTTTATAGCTGTAGCTAGTCTGTGTTACAACTGCATGTCGTGAGTTGTCTGCCAGATCACAACACATGATTACGTTTATGTTACAAGGTAGACAATCCTTTTTCATCACTGACGCAAGGAAAAGTATCCTAGACGTCATTCTAGCGTTATGCACAACCATGCTATAGTTAGCCAAGCAAGAAGCAACTATAGAACCTCTAATTTATACAAATAGGCAGAATTACCTGTTGAGAAGAAAGCAGGCAACTTTGGTGTCCCTTTTAAAATCCTTTCTCTTTCCATCTTGGAAAAGCCACTCCAATATTATACTTTGGTCTTGTTGCTTGTCGCAAATTTCAAGCCAACAGGAATACTTGAAATTGATGGTGGTTGTCAATATTAAAACAATATAAAAAGGACAGTTTTTTTTGACAGGAGTTTGTGAAGGTCAATACAGATTTTAATAATGAACACCTACGGACGTAACACAATGTATCTTTAATGAATAATAATTCCTGAGTAAATTCTATATCTGCAACGTAACCAGTGACCTTTCTCTGTCAGGTAAATTTAGTAGTATAATGTTTTTCTCTAAAGTACAAGTACACAATAAGTAGTATACAGTTGAGTTGCATATTTGTTATGTGCCTTTGGGGGGCTTTTGTAATTTATTTCAGGGTAGGTTACAATGAGTTAGAATAGTACGGCACCCCTGAGGTGACATGGAGGCGAACTCGCCGTTTCATTGTATAAAATAATCACTAACGTTAAACATTGTGTTTTTGTTGTTCCTGATCGTTAACATGCTTATCTAAATAAACAATGGATGTATTTAGAGAACCAAGGAGATGTTATCCTTATATCGTAATACTAGCTAGCTATTAGTTAGCTCTATTTACTAAGGTTAGCCTGCAGTCATTGACATGAACAGTCGAAGACAATGTTCATTATAACACTTAATGTTGGCATGCATTAATTAGGAACGCTTATCAAAATAAACAGTGGATGTATTTAGACAACCAAGGAGATGTAATCATTACGTCATACTACTAGCTAGATATTAGCTAGGTTAGCCTTATTGCTTGTTGGATTTGCGAGATCTCGCAAATGAAACTCGAGGGATCTCAAATAAAACTCAACATCTTGCAAAAGAAAGTTGAGATCATCTTTTTTATTTTATTTTATTTTTTCCCCTCCATGTCACCTCCAGGGATCCATAGAATAGTAATGTCACATAATTCAATTTTTAATTTATATATATTTTTTTTATTATATCTAGACATCATGATACATCTGTAGATGTTTGGGAACACGTTTTGAATGGGCACTAAACTAGCTGTACATAATGGCTTCAAGCAAACCAGCAATCTGCCAAAAATCTCTCCCACGTTGTGCCCATAACAAATGGCTATTTATTGAGTGATTGTTTAGGAGATTCCATTAACAAATATGAATCTGTGTGCAAGGAATGGCTTTGTTGTTAGAGTATTACATTTTAGCCACTGGGCAACTCGTAAAACACGTTCACATATTGGCAGGGACTTTGGTCAGCTGCCATGGCCCTACACTGCTGGACAGGTTAAACTTTCTATAACAGACATACATCTCCAAAGATGCATTTTAACAAAAAGAAAAACAAACTCAAAATTAACTCAACCTTATTATGATGCCAAGTGAAGGTTGTGATTTTCAATACCAACTGTTGTGTTTTGGAGACACTGTTAAACTTGCTTTATTGTTGTGGCCATCCATCTGGTTGAAATATGCCACCTAAAGTCATACTCTCCACACACCTGGGACTCCGACTAGTGGCAGTTGGAATGTGTACATGCCCTCCAGGGCCCATCAGTCCGCATGCAGTGCTAAGAGGAAACATGTGACGTGGCATAATTGAGTCAGCCAGCAAATACGATAGCAGAAATCAGCCAACTGATGCCACTACTCATGCCCAGCGGGATGGCCTCAGAAAGGAATGTGCCTGTTTCAGATTATTAAAGGCACTGTTTTTCTGTTTAATTTGAGATAGCAGGTGGCCCTGGGGGTAAGATTGAAGACAACTTTGGCACTGACGAATGGGCTGAGAGCACCCTGCTGAGAGTGTAAGTTACTTAGGTAAGAGATTCAAGTGGCAGCAGAGAAAAGAGAATGGAGGTTTAAGAGAACAATTTAGTTCCAAAAGCAGCTAAATTTCCCTTCTCAGTATAATTTGCCCTCTGACTGTGGGGCTTTCTCTAAGGGAGATCATTGTTTCCTTATGTTTTATTTTTGCTGGCTCTCCAGTTTCTTTGTCCAAGGCTTTTGCCATTAAAGGAATCCAGCATGATTCCTTGGGCACTGGTTACTGACTCTGGGTATGTGATTCAGGATATTGTGACGGCAATGTTGGTGTTGTTGGATTTATTTATGAAGCAATTCATATTTATTTTGTGTCTGTCTATTTGGTGGCTTTGGAGGAATTCTGAAAGAAAATTGTGCAATTATATTGAAAAAGCAAATGCCACTGTAATTAAAACTTGACTTAGTGTTTGTCAGTTCAAAATTCATGTATTGGATGTCTCCACCTAAAATTGTACCCCCTTTAATGTAAAAATGAATTAATGAATCATTAATGCTTTTAAATGGTAATAGAGTCCTGGGGCCTCATTTATAAACGTGGCATATGCACAAAAGTAGACATGCACTGCTCTCTGTGGAAGAATTGGGATTTTAAAAAAGCAAACTTGACGGGAAAATTGTGCCATCCTGATGATACACGTGAAACTGAGACCATTGTGTAAAATAAAATAAATGCCTGCATCTGGCAGAGAACATCATTTTAATATGGTCATCGTAGTGTTTTATACAGTGTTTATTTTTATGGCTTTAGATTGTTTTATTTTTGTTTTAAATGATTATTTTTATTGTAGGTCTAAAGCATGTTTAACCATTGTGAAAGGTACAATAGAAAGTTTTACTAATTAGATGCTTCTTGCGTAGAACTAGTTGTCATTTGGAATTAGATTATTCCCACACCTTTAGCTTTTTAGATACAGTCAAATTGATGGGTAGAAAAGGGCATGCCATGCGTGATGACGCACAATAACTGGCTTTGTACTGTTGGGAGATGTGGCAAATGGAGACCGACAGCAAGAAGACTTGCTGGCAAACGAGGACAAGTGGCCTCAGAGCCGGTTCTGACTGCCTTGAGCTGTCCTGTTGGATCTCTGTGCTGTTTTGGACCATGTGTTACAGAGGAGTACTTGGAGAAACCACGCCATATTGGTGTCATGCAAACACATGTCCCATTTCAAGGGTGGTCAGCTCTGGTGTTCCATGGAATAAACATTTTTTTGGGGTAGCGCTAGGCATTTCTTTGCATCAACTTTAATAACGGACCATTTCTTTTTAATTTGGGCCACAACCCAACCTCTGAGGCTGTACCATTAACTGTGCATTAACTGCGTCTGCAACATGTTGTCACTCTACAGCTTTTTTGGCATTAATAATACCCACATTCTTCCCTCCAAACATATTGTCCTCTTTTCCACCTCTTTTAACAAAAACTACAACTTCACATTAAGTGAAAGTCCTTTGCTATGTTTTTCTCTGTACGCTTGAGGTCCGTATAAATATTAATTTGGGGTGTTTTACTGACTATTCCAGGGCAATTATGGGTGTGACATGAAGCTGCTAAGCTCCGCTACATTTAGAGTCAATAGTGATTTTTAAAGGGAACCTGGTGTAGGACGTGCATGTATGTGGTTTTATAAATCTGAATATTTCTGTGCATTCTCACATCCTGTGTTTCGTCCGAACACCACTTCTGACACAAATTAGCTGCACAGTTTTATAAATGAGGCCCCTGATCTTGACAAAGATGGAAGCAAAACACACTGTCTTGTGAAAGTGAAACAAAGTGTGTGGGATTAATCAATTAATCAGGGACTTATTAACAGGTTGTGGCCTGTTTTTGGCTAGCAGCTCCTTCCTAAATGCATGTATAAAGTCCCACATTTTACCTTGTTGCTCTTGTTAACAAAAATAAAAGTTCAAGCCATTGGCTGATGTGCATCCCTGAGCACCACTAACTATGAAGGTGATAAACCACGTTGTATGTTGCGGTCCGAGTAGACTTGAAGTTAGAGTGCAGAGTCATGTCAGCCCGGGAGGAACATTCTCAGATGTTGACAGAAAATCAAACCATACTGCCGGATGTAACACTGGTACACACTTGCCCCCTTTGTAGCCCTACTTAATACAATAAACAACTGCTTCCCTGATGTAATGTGTTGACAGAAAGCACTGGAGTTAGGCAGGTGCCTTCAGCATTCCTTCTCCTGACTGCCCAGGAGATGTTGCCTCTTTGATTGTTTCTTCAAATATGCAAGCCAGCGCTAAGGGAACATATTGTTTGTTCAAGATTTCCTGGGAGACTCCCATCTTGGGCTTAAATAGAGCAGTTTTGCTGATTAGCAACACAGTGTGCTGCCTCTCACATAAACCATTGGGAGGAAAGGGGAGGGTTTAAGGAATTTTCTTTCTCTTTTATTGTTTTTAGCTTCTTCCTCTGTCTTCTTCAGTACTGTTTTCCAGTTCAAAATGTTGACATTTTGTTCCCTACATGGGCACCTACTGTATATTTTTAGCGCTTAGTGATATTGAAGTGTAAGTGAAGAGTAATACACGCTGACATATAGTGCAGCCTCAATAATTTCTCCATTATGAAAACAAAGGTCTCTTCATTCTTGGAACAATTTGTCTATTGTTCTCAGTCATGTTACAGAGACTTAATGCCATTTCCTGGGATTATAAGCAGTAACACAATTATCTCCTTGGCTCTAGTGAGTTGACAGACAGGGCCTAAGGGAAGGAGCTGTGCTTATCAACCATCGACCCACTGTCACAATGACAGAAATGTTGGCACATGCAAACAATTCAGGACTGTGCTCTGATTCTTAAGGCTAATGATATTGCACAACATGTAGTAGTGTTGAAGGGGGCTGGAATCAATCACATCTGCCTTTCAACAAGTCAGTGTTATACCAGATGTGCAGTGGCCTTACCAATGCAAGATAAATAATGTTTATTGTTGCCATTTAGCTCATTTTAGCAATATGGTATGTTTTTGTGCAATTGTGGTGTATATATTTGATATAACAACTTGTTTAAGACTGGATATTTAGGATGGCTGTATTTTATACTGAAAAATTTTATTAGTGTATTATTTGAATGTAGGATGCATCACAAGGCATCACTAGTTTGTTTTTGCTTTTTATTAAGAGTGTTATGGAACCAAAATACCAAAGTTTTCTGTTATTGAAAGTATAGTTTTTAATTGGTTTATGCCATCTGTTGCTGTCTTACACATCTTTGCCCGTCAGCTTACGCTTTAATATGCATAAATGTATTTACATTGTAATGAATGTAAATTATTTCACTTTGTTGTTGGAAGTTTAGAATTGTCTTTTGGATACAATTAAATTATTGCTTTTCTGTAGTGCTGAAAGCAGTCAGTGTAACATTTAGAGTAGCATGCTGTACAGTCTTGTTACATTGCACATCATTACAAACATGTTGACGTACTGTAGTCATTTAAAAAATATTATTGTTTCATTTTTCTGCAGTGAAAAAAGACGTGAAAGATGAGACTGATGACAGAATGCAACACTTCAAGAAAAAGGCAAAAGAGCTTCGCATCCTGGATGCAAAAACAGCACAGAATCTTTGTAAGTATATAATGTTATGTTTTTATGTAGATTCCAGTATATGTATTTTACAGCCAATAACAACATGTTTAACACCATTAAATGTAAATGTGCTGTATTTATATAGCGCTTTTCCAGTCTTAACAACTGCTCAAAGCGCTTTTACATCTACAGGATACACTCACCATTCACACACATTCATACACTGTGGCCGGGGCTGCCGTACAAGGTGCCACCTGCTCATCAGATATACATTCACACACATTCACACTCCGATGCGCAGCACCGGGAGCAACTCGGGGTTCAGTGTCTTGCCCAAGGACACTTCGACAATGACTGCAGGGGCGGGGATTGAACCACCAACCTTCCGATTGGCAGGCAACCACTCTACCACCGAGCCACAGCCGCCCATTAGGCCATGCAGTACTATATTCTTTTAAACCATGACCTTTTTTTGACAGAAATGTCAATATTATTTTCCATGACACCCCAGGCCTTTTCATACCCCCATGAACTGCTCAACAAAGTTGCTTGTGGGAAACAATCAGGAGAAAGCCCTCAACAGTGATAGTGTTTAACTTAGACCTTTGGGGAAATGTTTTCTTGGCAGTTGTTTAGTGGTCACTACACGTGCATGTAGATTGTCACCAAGCTCCCTGTCTGTTATAATGTGTAAAGCAAATTCCTATCAGAATGGAGCACTAAAGCTTCATGTACAGTCAGTGTTCTGAATCCCCATGGGCCTATGTGGACTAAATGTGTAGTTGAGACTGGTGTACAGTTTTTACCTCAACCTCCCAGTGTTCCTTTATTTTGTGCCGTGGATGGAAAGGTTTTTTGGTTGGGGATCATTTCTGCTTTGATGCAAATGCACTACAAAAACTCTCAGCCCTAGAATTTCACTAACAGCTCAACCCCTGCACCTTCTCTCTTCAATGTAAACCTCTTTGATCCCAAATCCATGAAATGTGTGTATCTAGGAATCCATTATACAAAGAATTTGAGTGACAGCTGGCAGTCTTTTTTTATTTTGGCTAGAGCAGTTTCCCCAACTCTTTGGAATTTAATTTGTAGCCTTGATGTCCCTTACCCCAGAGAACGGTAGTTACATATTGTAACTCCAGATTCCATGATCATCTCCCGGGATAGGGGAATGCTAATCGGCATTTACACAGGTCAAGAACAAGAACCTTAGCGGTGCGTAGGTAGCCTCCGCCGTTACAAGTTTCAGTCTACCCAAAGGAGAATAGGGAGAGCTTGCAAGGGAAACGTCTTTGGGGGATTGAGTCAGCTGACTCGTGCCTGCCAAAGAGGTCCCCTTCCCGGCGGTCTGGGTTTGCCCCAGGTGTTATCCTTACCTTACTCAACTGTCCGTTTGGCTGCCGTCGTCTGCTGCTTCAGTTCCTCCAGTGTAAAGCGACCGCAAAATGCTGGCCCCCTGCTAGCCTGCGGCATGATGTAACTAGTCGGTTGTCGGTACACGGCTGACACCGCGATTGTTCAAAGTCTTTAAACTGCTTGTTGTTGATGAAAAAATGGGGAGCAGATCTCTGGTCACGCCACTGTAATATACAGAATCTGTGGACGTAAGAGAGGCCTGTGCGTGACACAGGGCGTCAAGGAAATCTTCACGAATGCGCATGCGTGAAGGGATTAACCTAATAGCAATAGCACTTAGAGGGCAAAACCTTATATGAAATAGAAACAATGTAAATGATGAACACCTCATGAAATATGCATGTAAAATGCTAAGATTACAGGTCACCCACCTTGCACTCCACCCTTTTTGTTTATCGCCATGTTTTTGTTACCTTTCTTCTTTTTGAAGGACAAATATAGGTATGCAATGGCATACTGGATGAGGACTAGAATAAACTACTGCCAAATAAGTTGATGGATGCACATACAGTACATCACAGAAACATAAACAATTATTTGTGCTTCCAACCAATTTCCTTCTTGTGTGCTGGTAATATCTTACAATGGCTTCATATTCTTGTGTTATTTATAAAGATGCCATATAAATGAGTTCATCAGGCAAAGTATTGGGGTCTGATGTCAGGAAGGGGCTTGTGGCATGAACATAAATGACATAATTTGTATGTGTGTGCATATTTCACTATGTGCCAGTGTGTGCATGTCACTGCACTTGTGTATGAGCCATGACATTGTTAATAGGTGTCACTGCCATCTTTGATTACAGCCCCAGCAGATGGGCTTTGAATTCAGCAGGAAGCAAAAATAAGTGTAGAAAATCTCACCTCCAGAATGGCAATGTGTGGTAGGCATGTGATCCTACACAGCTACACAGCTCCCCCGCATAGCCTTGACACATACGGAAGCATCATAGAACACATTCAATGCCTGCTTCTCAACCCTTTTAAGCTCCCTTTTCAATTTTGATGTATTGGTATAGAAAGTTCAGTGACTGGGAAGGGTAGCGGGACAAAATTAATGATTGTGATGCAAGTGTCACTTTATGTATTCTGGTATAATGATTATGCATGCAGTACTACTGTCTGATAAATTGTGTCTACCTATTTGTCTGTCTTTCTGTCTACTGTCTGTCTATCTATTTATACTACTCTATTTCTATACTTGCAGCTTTTACAATGAGCTGCAGGTGACTCGTGGATGACCCCAAATAAAGAGAATTGTAGTTGTCAAAATAAGATAAGATATACAAGCATAGACTACTTTTTGCAGTAATCCTCCTTTGGGGATGATTGCATTAACCTAGTCACTTTACTATCAAAGCAAATGTTGGAAACAAACATTAGACCAAAATTGTGGTCAGTTTCCTTTATATTAGTGGAGTTGTGAATGAAAGGGAAGAGTAAGTACACTAAGTAAAATGAAAATATATGGATTCTTTCAGTAATGTTCAGTACCCAAAATTTTAATCCTGAGAGACAGGATACAATTCAGGTTGAATTACTATCCACACTATAGAGGAGCATAGAGCTGGGTACAGCAACAAATGCCAAGTTCTTAATGATAACCCATTTTTTAATTGTACGTTTAAATCTAAGTGGCCTATCAAGAACAATTATATTCTATATATGTTTAATGTTATTATTACAAAGTTATTATTATTAAATCATTAGCAATCAGTAAATAATCTGTTGCCTTGAGAAGTTTTGGTGGTAGAACAGAAGCAGAAGCCAGATTGGACATTTGTACATGGTATAGGGTTTACAAATGTATTTTTCTGCAATCTTTAATACAAGAATTGCTTACACATACTGTAGGCTTGACATGTTAAAAAATCAGTGAGTTCGGAAAAGTACACTCTTAAGAACTTAGGCCACAAGTACACCGGGTAAAACAAACTTCGCCAGACAGTGTCTGATTTTTAAGATGTCTGGTGTTTAAAAGAAGAGTATTAGCCAGTATAAACCAAGCAAAAAAGAGTACTCTCTTTGACATAATTTTACTTATAATATGTTAACTTGAGTTTATAGGAAATGTTAGAATGAATACAATACAAATCTTTTTTTATACTAATGTGTATGTATTTTGTTGATGTGATCGTTTATATATACTGTATACTTAGTACATATAATGACCACATGCCCGTTGCTAGCAAATTGCCCTAACACAACCTGAATATCAACACGTGGCTGCACAAGTAAAATAAACAATCTGCACATCTATCAGCTATGCAAGAAGAAATACATCAACAGCAATATTATCAAGGCGATAATAATAATATCTCTCTCTTTCTCTCCAAATAAATGTCATGTTGTAATACATGACAGTTTAGCAAGCTACAGAATAGTTTTAACTTAACTAAGTTCTGGGCTACACACATAACTTTAACAACTCCGAAAACAGGAAAGGAATGATAAATAAAAAAAGTCTGTTTACAGCTGCTGCATTCTGTCCTCTTCTCCTGTCTGAGCGCGAGCGATTGGCAGGAGATCAAAGCGATGACTCTTGTCACTGATTGGTCATACATCTCAGGAGAGAGAGAGCAAGTGTTACTATGGCCTTTTTTACAAGGCTGATAAATGTCCTTAGTGCTGTCATCAATGCGATTCCAACTTCAAGAAACGCGTGTTGTAGGCTACGCAGTGCGCCTGTGCGGCATCTTCAGGAGACTTGGAGGAAGCTGGGAAGGATTAAACACAGGGTTTCCACACCATGGTAATTCACCATAATAATAATGGTATTTTAAATGAAAAAATGTAGTTGTTATTGTCAACATTTTTAATTTAGTTTAACTTGGTAATTGTTACATCCCTTATATATATTCTATATATATACTATACGCATATACTGTATATATACTGTTGTATTGTACTGTAGCAATAGACACAGACTTATAATAGATTTATGCCGTTGTTAGCAGTCACCAGCATATGTGTGCACTAAAACGGGGCATTCATTAAATTATTTTAATCAATATCAAGTGATAGTAAAGGTTCACACCGTTAGCTAAATAAACCTAAGTACAGTGACTTCCCAAGGCAGCCTGCAGGTACTTCAACGTGAAATGTGAACTTTTATTAATTGTGTCATGTGTAATGTGTACATAGCGTACATCAAAACTGCATTAACACACCTCCATCTGCACCACTTTGCTCAACTTGACACATTTAGTTTGTATGCAGCAAGAAAATAACCAAACAGGTGTTGGGTTACCACACTCCTAGACAGCAGCAAAAAGTTGGATTTTCAGACTGTCACTCTTTACCTGCCTCTTCTCACCCATCTGTATCGACTTCAGTTTGCAATCTACAATATATCCCAGGACCACTTTTGACAACCTTTCCCCCAAGAGAACCTTGTATCCAGCTGTTGGTTTCATATGAAGGGGATATATGACATATTAAAGAGACACTGATGCATGTATAGCGTTTAGACATCAAACAAGGATGACATGATCAGGGGCAATTCCCGGATATTTAAGTGGGGTAGCACAGGGGGGACCAATCAGTCAGATTGATCTACACATTGAACAGGGTAAAACAACACAATGCAATTCTGCTAAATTAAACATCACATTCAAGGCAAGGCAAGGCAGTTTATTTGTAAAGCACATTTAAGCAACAGGGCAATTCAAAGTGCTTTACACAAAAACAGTTAAAACACAGTTACAAAATAAAAAACAGATAAAACACAAGAATAAAAGTTACAGTGCAGTATAAGAAATTAAACATTAAGGAAATGAAAAAACATTTAAAGAAAGGCAACATCAAAAAGAAAGGTCTTCAGCCTTGATTTAAAAGAACTGAGAGTAGTAGCGGATCTGCAGTTTTCTGGAAGTTTATTCCAGATATGAGGAGCATAGAAACTGAAAGCTGCTTCACCCTGTTTAGTTCTGACTCTGGGGACAGAAAGTAGACCTGTTCCAGATGACCTGAGAGGTCTGGGTGGTTCGTAGTGTAGTAGCAGATCTGAAATAAAATTTGGCCCGAAACCGTTTTGTGATTTATAAACTAACAAAAGTACTTGTGAAATCAATTCTTTGAGGCACAGGAAGCCAGTGTAAAGACTTAAGAACTGGAGTGATGTGATCCAGTCTCTTGGTCTTAGTGAGAACTCGAGCAGCAGCGTTCTGAATCAGCTGCAGCTGTCTGATTGATTTTTTAAGGAGACCTGTAAAGACACCATTACAGTAGTCAAGTCTACTAAAGATGAAAGCATGGACAGGTTTTTCCAAATCCTGTTTGACACATAAGTCCTTTAACCCTTGATATTTTCTTAAGGTGATAATAGGCTGACTTTGTAATTGTCTTAATGGGGCTGTTGAAATTCAGGTCAGAGTCCATGACTACACAGAGATTTCTGGCTTTGTCTGTTGTTTTTAACATTGTTGTTTGAAGCTGAGCGCATACTTTTATCTGTTCTTCTTTTGCTCCAAAAACAACCACCTCAGTTTTTCCTTCATTTAATTTTAGAAAGTTCTGGCACATCCAGCCGTAAATTTATTGAATGCACTTAGTCAGTTTTTGTATTGAACTATAGTCCCTTGGCGGCGATAAGGTTATGTAAATTTGTGTGTCGTCCGCATAACTGTGGTAACTTATTTTGTTGTTTTTCATAATCTGAGCCAGTTCAATAATAATTTCACTTGTTTTCCTTTTAAACAAATTGTATAACCAAATACATGTTTTGTATAGACTCTGTCTGCCACTTAAAAAAAAAAAAAGGACTGAAAAAAAAATTCTATGCTGGTTCCATGTATCGGAATTTTGGAAATATTAATTGGTCACGTCAGAATTGCTGGCAAAATTGGCAGAACAGGCAGCCAAGTGATAGTACTCTGATCCAATGGTAATCACCGGGGGGGCCAAACATATTTCATTGGGGACCAGGTGCCACTCTGTGCCCCCCTTCTAGCCCCACCCCCGGACATTATCCATTTGATATAAATCCACCCCAGTCAAAAATATGTCACGCTAATGAGGAAAAAAATACATAAATTTAGATTACCAAAAGAAAAAGATGTTAGTTCAACTTCAGTTCTACAGTTCTGAGTCACCAGAAACTGTTCACAGTGAAGCCAGGAAGGTTAATGTTAAGTAAATAAAGATACATACCTCACCTCAAAAGCAATAATTTTGATATGTTATGACTATGTTTAAGTAAATTCAGTAAATAGTGTGTGATAAATAGTAATAGATTGACAAATAAAAGATATACTTCCTCTCCGTGCTGCACGTCAAATACAGCCATCAGGTCGACACTGCAGCAGCAGTATAGCAGCTGTTGAGAGAGTCTCCTCCAACTCATTACTAAACCTCCACCTGTGACTTCCACCTCGATACACTATCAGCTCCAATTACCACTGTAGGCACCCCACCTGGAGAGTGAAACACCCACTAGACTGTCTCCTGAGGCAAATTCATTGTGCTTGCATCCACCCAAACAAACCTTGTAGCCCTCCCAATGACACCATTACTGCTACTACAAGCACAACAGACTTATATGTATTATAATTATAATAATAATAATAATAATAATTATTATTATTATTATTCACCTTTTAAGACATTGTATGTTGTATGACTATGACACATTTCTGTATTACTGGTGAATCTTGATGTTTTCCTTCCCAATTTGTGTCAGGGTAACACAAACTATCCTGTTGAGGGCCAGGAAGTGTATTAGTTTTTCCAAGTGACAAGTTAGGTCTGTGGTCATTTTGTTTGAGGAGTGATGAGTGCTAAAATGTCTCTTTGAACCCAGCCGTATAATAAAAAAAGGAGAGGAAATGACTCTCTTCTCTCTCCATCACAACAGCAATTTTCTTGGGCTCGTTCCGCCTGCCGTATGAAGAGATCCGGGACATTGTGCTGGAGGTAGACGAGGAAAGACTGAGCGAATCACTCATCCAGGTAAGACTGATGTGGAGCGTGGTGTGTTAGTTTTTTCACTCACTCACACACACACACACACACACACACACACACACACACACACACACACACTTATTTTTACCCTCTGAAAAATGTGTGTGTATCTGGCAGAGAGGGTGAGAGTGACTTTCTGTACACGTTCACGTGAAATGATAATTTTTGAATTTCAGTGTCTGGCGGACAGATTGGTGACCCCATTTTACACTTGGTATGGTTGGTTTTTGGCACAAGTCTGTTTTCTCATTCTTATGTGGACCACAGAGACCCCCATTCATCCTGGTATAATAGATGATGAAGGACAAGGCTTGGCAAAGTCTCCCCAACTCCACCCTCCTTTCCTCTTGCCTTTGTCTTAAACCATAATTGATGAGCTTCCTAAATGCTACTTGTTTTTGCTCCAATTTTATTTCTGTTTTTCTTGTCTCAGAAAGCATTAATTGAAAGCAGGGAGGGCGGGTGTGTCTGAGGTTAAGATGCATCCCTGGACAATGTGAGCCTCAATTGCAGAACTATCTGATTCCTGCACTGTCCTTGTGTTAAACACAAAAAACACACTTTTATCTTTTGTTTCAGTTTTATTTTTAGAAGTTGGAGTACATTTCAATAGTTAGCCTCACATGGATTATTTGATTTCAATATAATAATAATAGTGTTTCGAGTGACTGTGCAATAATGGTATTTATGGTATTCCTTTCCTACCAGCAGTGGGCATTATTTAAGTGCAGCGTTCAAGCTTAATTTCAGTGGTCTTCCTTACCTTACAAAATAAATAAAAATACATAGATAAATTTATTACTTTAGGACAATTTTTTTGAGCTGTGATAACCTCAGGACTATTATTTTGAGCTATGATAACCTTAAGTTGACTAGCAATCTTACAGAGAAAAAGGACTAGTCCATCCAGTATCAAACAGCTACCGATAAACTGACCTTGACCAAGCTACAGACTCCAATCTGTTATCAATACTGTATTTAACACTTGAATTGTCCAAATTCTCAAGGCTGTTACTCTAGGTAATCTCAAAGTCCTTGGCACTGAACCAAGATACTGATAAAGGCTGTGATAAACACATCATAGCTAAACCTTACTAACAATTACAGATGATTAAAAAAATAAATAAATACACAATCCATTCATAGATAATCTCAGTGAGGAGGTCACCATGATTCAGACATCAGCTGTAACCTTCAATCTCTTTTGTTTAACAAAAGATCCTTGTGAATCAATGAATGCCAGGTGGTCAGGGATAAGTAACAAAAAATGGTTTTATTTTTCCACATGCATGCATCTTTTGTGAGGGTTTCCGTTTATCACCATAACCTCTTTCATTCCCCTCCTTAATAAATGTGAAGCATGACAATAAAGCTTCCAAAAAAGATGGACGGCTCAACAAGGCTCATGAGAACAAGTGTGTGAGTCAGCGTAGGCATCTGGGAACCAAGCTAATGTCACAGAGTCCATGGGGAGGCGAGAGGACCAACTGAGTTAACTTATCGGTGCAGAAGGAGCCCACATCTGGCAAGTGTGTGGCTGCTGGTCAGATAACGATGCTAAAGACAAGCTAAAGACTTTACTTGACAAATAGGACAACACTTAAAAAATGTTTTATTTAATTCCAATATACCATGTCAGTGTTTTCCCTCCTTTGAGTGTAGTGTTACCTAGAATTGCTCAGTTAACCTGCAGTGTTTCTCAGTTAAGATGTGCAAAAATAATACTCATTAGTATTGCTAAATAAATCTGTAATCCCAATTCTTTTTTCATTCATCCATAGCTTTAATTTCCCCCTGCAGTTTTGCTCTTACTAATATTTTCCAATGTATTTACAATGGGTAGATTAATTGAGAATGAAACATAAACAGATATTGTGTATACTGTATATGAAGCCTTCTCAGAGCCTTTTGAGTGGCAATGTAGGCTTTCTCCTTTTGAATTTGAACCCAGTAATCATTTATTTGGACAAAAGTACTTTTGACTGTGACCTTAGATCAGACAAGACACAATGCTGAATTCAAGCATATTATTAAGAAGAGGGAAAAAGATAAAGGGAAAGCAGCAATTTATTTTAAAGTACTTGAAATGTAAGAGGGAGACATGGACACAATGCAATATCAAGATATGAAATCATTATCGGGATTGAAAATTTTGGCCATTTGGCAAGAAAAGTCAAAATCTTATTTATATGAAAATGTCACAGATTGTATACTTAAACAACCTTCCTGCTGAAATAAGAGTTAAATGATTGTAGAACAAAATCATGCAGATATGAGCTCACAAATTTAACAAGGGAGCAAGCAACACACCTAAGAAATACAGTTGGAGCTATACAGGAGGCACTGGAGTGGTGCAAAGAGACTTCCTGCTGGGTGACACAGTCCTGAGTGTGGGCTCCATCTGCACAGTGTTCATCTACACTCATTATGCTGATTTATCACTCTACACCACCCACTTTCAGCCACACGCCAATCACCATTTATCCACATGGACAACTGCACACACATACACAGTAGAAGGATGCATCGGCACAGCTTGGTAAATACTAAAAGGAAATGCATTTACCATCTTGCTAATGTAAGAAGGAGTGGGCGAATGTGTGCACATAGAATAAAAGTAAATAAATAATGGAGTTGAAATGGTGAAAGAAAGAAGCAAATGAACATATTTAAATAAAAGGTACAGTATATGCAAGATGAAACCTATATTGACCTTTATCAGCCATTGGTTAAATAATGTAGTAGTGTGCTCTTGCAGTTGTAGTTTTTAAAGCTTGATGCCACCTTTTGCTTTTGCACTGTGCAATTAAAACATTTAAAATAGGTTTGCTAAACAAAAAAGGACTTATTACTGGGACATGACACATTTGATGGCAAATATTAAAATGCTGCATAGTTTCTGATTAACCTACTACTGCAACCTTTATTGACACAGAAACCACTATCAGTAGCTAAATATAATCACTCTATTTTGTAACAGAGGTGGTAAAAATGTTGCTAGTTTTATATACATGCTTTTCTAAACATTTTTATCAGTTTATACAAATTGTGGGGCATAAATGAACGCTCCAACCTTGAAACAATGCTACTATTCTGTACCTGGCAGTTTTACAAAGTTGTTCTGTATTCATGTCATCTGATGAAGATATCTTATAAACAAGGGATGGGGTTTAACTGGTTTTACATCACTTGATATAGCAGGAAAATTAAACCAGACATAACTCTTCCCAGTTCAAATTTCTCCCTTTGCATTATTTTGCAAAAATGAGTGACCAGCCAGCGGGTTACTGATAAATGAAGGTAATAGCAAAAATGGAAAGAAGAGGTGTTCATAACGTATCTGAAACTCTGTAACTCAATCTTATTATCTTCTTTCTCAGTCGTCATGTCTAATTTAATGATTTGTCAGTAGAATGTGGCAGTGTGCCGGCCTTGAAGTACCCCTACAATGTGTCACCCTGGCAGAGTGGATAGATAGGAGTTGATTGGCTCTCCTTATTCTGCATTAGGGCCCATCAGCGCCTCAGAGATGATGTACACATCCCTGAATGGTGGCAGACAGTCCTGGCTCTCACCATTCATCCAGACTCCGTATGAATCTTTACAATTTTTTGCATGCTTATTTATTTTAATCTCCATGCGACTAGCGCACAAACATACGTTCAGCACATGCAAATGGTTAGATAGTGTCAGTTATCCCCTCTGTCTTCGGGTTTCTGCACAATTCTGTTATTTGTCATCCACCCAATTCCCGTAAGTAAGATTGCATGCAAACACGTTTGCATGCATTCTTTCTCTCACTCTTTCTCTCTAAGTCTCATTTGCCTATAATATTCATGGTGCTCGTGGACAGAGATCACTTTTGTGTATAAGGTCAGCTTCATCAAATTCCAAAAGACATCAGAGCCACCCCACTATGATACCCTGTGTAACAATGAGATGAAGAGGACAATGAAAGACAATCATGAACGTTGGCTCAATGAAAACAGATTGAGCCTCAGAAAGCTTGGCAAAGGTCTGCTTTTAAAGG
Organism: Etheostoma spectabile; assembly: GCF_008692095.1. NCBI lineage: Eukaryota > Metazoa > Chordata > Actinopteri > Perciformes > Percidae > Etheostoma > Etheostoma spectabile. Next base: position 11,584,457 of record NC_045742.1, read on the forward strand.
GCTGACAGCTTGACAAAGCTTTTCATTGCTATTGTTGGCTGGCAACAGAAGCGACAAGGGAAGGTACTGTAGACATTGTTTTTGTTTGAAAGAGTCAGGCGCTTGTGCTCTGGGCTTCAGGGTTCTGTTTGCATTGTGTTTGCTTTTGCTTTAGCACAACAGGACGACTAACACATATACTTCTTTTAGTAGCACCCTGGCTAAGTGTATATACCTCACTCAGATTGTTTAAATCATGATGTCTGACACTATCTACATAAACTGACCCTAACCCTAAGCTTGCCATCCACTTGACTTATGCACTGGCATTACAACTGGAGTTGGTCCCCGGCTGGCTGCCCACTGCTCCTTATGTGTAAATGTACTAAAGGGAAGATTATTAAATATTATATCATATAATATTATTATGTGGCTATGCCTGTAACCTTGCTGCCATTGACTTAAGTTGGCTCTTGTTTAGTATTTTGATTTCTCCAAAAGTCCCAAAAGCCTCTTTACCTCAGGGAGAAGGCTGAACTGGCATAATAATGGTATTTGGTTGAATGCCCTTACAGTTCCTGCCAATAGAACACATGGAGGCCAAACAATGGCCAGATTATTAATTAACACTTGTAAACTTGAATAGTTTATAGTGTAAACTACTTGCAGCACATGCATTGCGTTGCTCATAATAGTTCACTGGCACTATGATGTATTAGGCTGAGAACACAGCCTAATACTTAATTCATTCATTACCATATTACTCATGATATTTTGTTATAACAGTGTCATTACTCACTGAAAAGTTTTATACACACAGCCCACATATTTTTTTAATTTTTTTGTTGTAATGTAGAGCAGTGCTCATATTTTTGATTTGAATTTAACTGAAAATAGTGTGAATAATATTAAATATATAATAATCGGATCATCATACATTGTGTCCTTCATCCTCATTATGTTCCAATTGAGAGTGCGAGAGAGAATTTGAAGGTTTATCTGCCTAAGTAGTGTTAACTAAGAGTGAAATATTTATCCACTGAATAATTTTCACAATTTGGTCGGGAGAAGTGTTGTAGTAAATTATGGCATATTTGGGAACTGTAGTGACAGTTTAGACCAAATTACTTTAAGTGTTTGATGATAACATATTATGTTGGAATTTCTACCCCCATCATTCAAAAGCAGTCCAAGGTTCCTCCTGCTCTATATACACAGTAGTAGTGGTTGCAATGAGTCCCTGTGATGTGCGGTTATGGCCCATTTTTAATTTTACCATGTCACATCAAAGCTCATCACTACATTGACCTCAGTTTAATAGAGCTAATGCACAATCACAAAAGATTTATTGTTGGCAACTTAAATTCAAAAGTTACATCAAAATATACACAGGGAAGTTATTCAAATTCAGACTTCTGCTGAACTTAATAAAAATGACCCCACATCGAGTCCATGTCTTCGGGCTTGTCAGGATTTTCTTGTGTTGAGCTTTTTGGGAACAGGGTTTTCCAGTGCACTTAACCTAATATGTCTTTTTAAACAAATGCTTGACTTTAACCCTAAATAAATTGTGTGACAGAAATACTTACAAGTCTTGTGATAGGGTGCTCATTTGTTAAAAAAAAAAAAATAACACACAAAAAATGTCTTGTAAGTGGGTGTGGGTGCAGGAATATTCAAACTATTTTTCTATCGTAACACCTAATCCAGTTATTGTAAACAAAACTTGCATTATAGTGCTTTAAATGTTTCCTATGGGTATAAAGTCATAAGTGTTAAATGTATAGCAAGCAAAAACGTTTTAAAAATGCAGTATAACACTGAGATTAGGATTGCAGAAGAGGTAATAGAGACAAGCTGAGGCTCACATGCCAAAGTGACCTGAACCACTTCCATGTAGAGAGAGAGAGAGAGAGAGAGAGAGTAGTGAATCGACATAGAAATTCACACCCAGACTGAGGATTTATTTCAAACAAACCATAAGAGCAGTTTTGTAGGCTGCTGCAGCACTAGCTATTCCCCCCCACCACCACCCACCCACCCAGAAGATGCCATGTGATCTAGCTGCTTGAAATGAGGGAGTCATCACTAAATGTTTAAGCACACCCAGATTTTGGTGTGTGTGTGGTAAGCTAACTCTTGTCAGCGGATGATATGGCCCTGGGGGCTTGTTTTGCGGAATATCAGAGTAGCTTCTTAATGTTTAATATCTGCCAGTGTATTTTATACTACCTCATCTTCTTTTCAAAAGGAAAGGCTAATGACTAACACTGCACCACCGCTATTCATTTGTAATTATAGTGCCCTACGTTGTGTGCAAATACACATATAAGAATATCAAAGAAATTCAGTGAAGTGTCCAGCATTTCTTGTATTTAAACTCAGCATGTCTTAATGAGTAAATGCTTGCACTGTTATGGTTAGCTCTAGTGGGGACCCCAGAAGCAGATTCAGAACACAGACTTGATGTTAAAAGTTGAAAGTGGTTTATTGACTCTTGGCTGTAGTAAGTCCGAGGGTGAATGGAAGGTTGTGAGGTGACAGTCCTGATGGAAGCGGAAGTTTGTAGGTAGTGAGGGAGCATGGCAGGCAACAGCAGTGGTGCTGCAGATGAGAGAGACAAGGTTAGATTCAGCAGTACGACAAGTTCCAGAACCAAGTTTCTCACTAGAGAATGAGACACTGAGAATGAAGGCCTGAGGAGTTTACCACATAGCAAGTGGAAACAATTTGGCGACAAGTGACTGGAGAGCTGGGTTTCTTGTACTGCTGTTGATTGTGATAGAAGTCAGGTGTGCCCGATAATGCCTGCAGCGCCACGCCCCTGCAGACACACCACGCACCACACAGGGGAAGAGACACAGGGAAAGACTGACAGGGAAAAAACAAACAGAAAACACAGGGAATCTGCAGGTCACAGACCGGGCTGTGACATGCACATCACATCATTTTAAGTACTTACTAGTTGACATACCAGGCTTTTAAGTAAGCAGTGAGACAAAAATTGTATTCATTTTATGATTTAAGATGAGCAGTAGGATGTTCCACATATTACATAGATTTTTGCACAACCTTGTTCAGCATGACAATCTACAGTATTTTGAGGTAGAAATTATGTAATACTGCAAACATACAATAATATAGTTATTGTATGTTATATTACAGGAATTTGTGTTGGATCACGTGCACATTTGTGTAGTAATAATTCCACATGTAAGGACATATTGATGGGTCAAACCATTACCTATATACATATTTTGAAGTGAAAATAATGGATTTTCTAACAATCTGTATACTGCCACATATTTTAGCTAAAGCTATGCTAAGTTCTTTTTTACTACGGTCACAATATCATCATGACTCAAAAATGCATTTCTTTTCTCAAAAATCTGTTATTATTGCAGACTTTTTGTGGTGTGCAGTATGTCTGCCTTCCCCACCTAAATTAAATGTGCTGTTGTAGTATCAACACTCATTTAAATTACATTTGTTTCATCCATATGGCTGTGTTTTATTTAATATAATTTGAAACTATGAGTTGACACAATACCACAGTGGCTGTCATTCAAATAAATTGGAATTCTGCAGGGACAGTATCTGCCCATTTGGGCCCTGTGTGTAAACTAAGCTCTGTAAAGTCCCACCCTTTAGGAAATGCATATATGGATATTCTTTACAATTATGTTTAGATATTCAGTACATATATATTAAAAAATAATAATGTTCCCTTCCTTTAAATGGCTAATTACATAGCGTGTCCCTGGAAATCATAATATACCCTGACTGGGTTGTATCACAGTAAACCCCAGCGTTGTCAGCTTTCAGCTTTGCACTACTTCTCTTCACCTTGCCATGGCAACAACCTTTCTGCCAGGTCTCACAGGAGTCTTTCGTACTAGCCATGCTTGTTAATATTGTTTATCTCTCTTGTCAATCACCCAGATCATCACGATGCTCATTCATATGCATGGCCCCATCATTACACGTGGTAGCTCATTGGCTGCAGGGTCTGGCAGTGACCATGCCAGTCTTTGTTCTCTGCTGTAACAACAGGTGATTGTAGCAGCCTGGCACATTGTCGGGCATCATTTGCATGGTGTAAAAATGCACATGTGGGGCAAGGTGATAAGTATGGCTATGCATTGGGCCTGTTGGATTAGAGCTTAAGAAAGAGAAATTGGGTCCCCCTTGGGCTAAATTATGGTTTATTTTGGCATACAGCACATAACTCTCTTCTGCATCAAATGCTAATTTAACAATGACATGTTAAATACATTATGCTGATTTGGTAGGGCTGAAAAAGTAAGACAGAAAAAGAGGAGAAGTATTAGAATAAACAAAGTAAAGGCAGGGGAAAGAGAGGTGAGGCTTGGCTTGGTGCAATATCAAATGCGCCTCAGAAATTGATGACCGGGACCCAAAGTACTATGTTCTTTTCACTTATCATCACCACACTGCTGATCTTTAGCTACGGGGTTCAGGCCAGGTACTTTGTCCCCAGGTTGATTATTGATTAAAAGCACACACACACGCAAGCACACACACACACACACACACACACACACACACACACACACACACACACACACACACACACACACACACACACACACACACAGACAAGTTTATGCACAATACAGCACACAAACAGTTACATTTTGATTAGGTGGAGTCCATGCAGTCTCTCCTCAGGCACACTGGGTGCTGTTTTTTCTTAACCTAGCAATATTTGTTTTCTGTTTTCACTCTCCAATTTAGTGTCTTTGTTTCTGTGACAGATGGCACATCACTCACAGAGACACTCTCAGACAGCATACTCCACAAACAAATTAATTTCTATTACTGCTTTGCATGCTAGCTCTCTTCTTATTTGATTGACAGCCTCATTATATACCAGCACTGTATTAAGATGACTGTATGAGACATTGTCAAAGAAGAATAATCCCAAATGAGAGATGATCTCAATGCAGTGCAGTGAAGTGCATCCACTTTTTTCTGCCTTGACAAGTTTGTTTTTAAGACAATGTTCTGCATGTACCTTGTCTTCATGTATTGGTTTTTATCAAAGTTTATGTTAATAAATTGGAATATGTGCATTCACATCATGAGGCACACTCCCCTTGCAGTTAATACTTAAAAGCTAGATCCATCTCTAAATCCTGTGTGCTCACAATATATTTAGGTTAGAATTGAATACGCTTTAAACACTTTAGCTCTTTGTGTCTGTGTTTTTTATTTGTTTGTTTCTTTTCTGTCCTTGTTACTCCTCTCTGTTCTTGTTTCTTTCTTCATCAAATTCTATCTCTATCTTTATCTCTTTTATTTCTCTATGTGAACCCCTTATTTGCTGGGTTATTTTCCCTCTTAATCCTGCTTCATACCTTTTATGGCAAATGTAAGTGCTCAGGTGTGCACATTTAAAAGAAGAAAAAAATATCCTCCACATTTCCTTCTAAAAGACACATTTAATGTCACAGTAAGTCTGTCAGATTTTCCAGTCCCAACCTTTAAATTAATCCATCCCCCCTCTATCTCTCTCACTCTCAACCTCTTTCCCTCCCTCTCACTACGTTTGTGTCTTTCTCTCAAACTGCATTTCTCATTTAGTTTAATGCGATTTTAGAATCTGTCACACTCAGTTTGTTGCCTGTCAGCCTGTCACTGTAGCTTTGCTCATATTGAGATTTGAGGTGTTTGTGCTGTTTGGCAAGGTTTAGATTCTGTAAGACTACAATGTCCTATATAACTGATGTTTATTGTTTAACATACAGTGGTGCTCATAAGTTTATGAACCCATGCTGAAGTTGACTTAAAAGAGGAAAAAATAATTATCTTTAGTAAATTGATCATAAATGCATTAAATAAAATAATTATGAAAAACACATTAAAGACACATTTTCTTTGTGAATGAATAATATATCATCAATAAATAAATGTTTTTCCTTAAAATACAGGGTGCATAAGTATACACACCCCTTTGTTAAATTCTCATAGATATTGGCATGGTGTTATTTCAGTTAGCGTAATAACTGTTTGGATTTGCATTGAGAGATGATCTTATGGAAAGTTCCCATGCCAATCTCTATGTATGGTGAAGGGTATGTGATG
>NC_045742.1:11590553-11614437 GCF_008692095.1 Etheostoma spectabile
TGGGGCTATTTTAATTCCAAAGCCCAAGGGAACATCAGGATATCAGGATGCATAATGTAAGTTATCCTCTAATGTTGAGGTTAAATGTTAAAGGAGTCTGCTTATATTAATTAACTTTTTTTTTTTTTTAATTATGTGTCAAAACTGTCACCATTCTCGTAAAAAACAACAACTTGATAGTCTTTGTTTCACATATTCAGTAGTTTCCAGCTATGTGGTTGTAACCTTTTGTTTAAGATGGATGCTGTCTACACCCCCAACCTATTGTGCAAAGTACTTTTTTATCTTTTGACTCTTAAGCTTAGTTTGAAAAAAATCTTTTGGAATTCTACATAATGTCTTTTTTTGGAACTGTCAAGTGTTGGTTTTGGAATTTAAGTTTCTTGTCTTGTTGTCTGTCTATTACTTTGTTATTGATTCAAACTGAAGTCTTTACTGATTTGCCATGAGCCTGATAGGGAGCCTGCTGGGGTGTCATGGCACCGAGATGTTGATTCTCATCACAAAGCATGGGCAGAATACCACATGGTTCTCTGTCTCCCAAAATTGAGGAGGAAATCAATTAAAATTAGAAAAATCACATCTGTCAAGCACATAGCAAACATGGCTGCTCTTGTGTCTTTGTTGTAGACCTCCCATATGCCTAGCAAAGAGGAAAACAGTTTACTCAGATCATCTTGTAGGCTTCAGGTGATTCTCTCTCTTTTCTCCTTTATTTAACCCAGTTTAATAAGGACGTTATTGCTCTGAGAAAAGCTTTATCGATTGACATGTCTTAGACTAAATCTAAAGTTTTCTTGTTTTTTTTCTTCATCATGTTGGCAATACTGTTGGGAATAAGCTTCTCTGTGCTCTAATTATATTTCACAAGGTAGGTGTTGTAGAGTAGGTGTGGTACATTTTACATGTTCAGCTCCACACAACAAGATTTGACTTAATGCACATTTTTGGAGCATTATAATTTGAGTGGAATAGTACACACTTTTATTGACATTCGTTGTATTCTCAATATCAAACCATTTTTCATTTGCACTACATTAGCACCTGCTGTTTTAACAGCATGCAGTGGTGTAAACTGTATGGTTACGTGTGTGCCTAATACGTGCCTTGCACTCCCCTTTTAAACTGTATTAACTTGGCAATGGTTCACAGGTGCTTTGAAACTCCACTTGATTCACTGGAAGCTAGTTGACAGCAGCAGAGATCAAAGAATGGAAGTGAAAGCCCTACAGATACTGTCATATTCTACAAATGTTTAGTGAACCGTAACCTGTATCTCATTACTTTTACACTCTCCTTTACCCTCACAACGGCTTGCATTCCTCAAGTACACCTTTTACTGCCTGGATAGCAGTAGTGGAATTATTTTATTAGTATTGAGTATTTTTCAGTATTTTTTCTGTACAGTATATATACCAAAATTGCACAATTCCAAGTTAAAGTGAGGGGAAAACCCCAGTAACAGTGTTGCGAGGTTGTCTGAGTCCTTGAGTTGACCTGCTGACAGTAAATCTATAACACATTGATTGAGTATAGTTTGTAGTGATAGCCTGTTTTAGAATATGATAACCAAAAAAACAATTATCTATACATTAATGTTATGGTTATTCTTTAAAATTGAATCGTTAACACGTTTACAGGCAAGCATATTGTGTACATATTTTCACACTGATGCAAATTATTTGTGCTTGGGCATGTGTTATTGGACTGCTTGCTTTCACTGACAAAGATGAATTGATTCTGAGCTGTCTATTGAGCATGTGGTTGATTGACAGCTAAATACATATTTTAATGATCCAACCAGGAATTTACAAAAGGTAGGTTTTGGGAGCTAGATAACAATATGCATAAAGTATACACTACTGGAGCTTTAAAAATCTTTTTGAACTGTGACAGTCAGCAGAGGAAGAATAAATTCAGAAATGAAGACCATAACTATGGTTTGGCTGTAGGAGAGCAACTGCCGTGCACAGAACCTGGGAGCAAAAATACCCTTAGAACAGAGCATAATACTGGTAAGATATCCATGCACTTTAGTTACACAAGTTACATTTTCAGTTTCTGTTGACACATTAAGTCATATTATTCTTGGACATATTTTCTGTTTGTTGACATAGTGTACACACATGTTTGACTTAACTAAACCTGTGAAGAAGTTGCTTGTTAATCACAGAATTGTATTCACAACAAAATCTGTAAGGGCAGGGATACTTGCATCAACAAATTTACCATAACATGTATTTGTGTTTTCCAGCAAATGTGCCGCATCCATTTACCAATTATTGTACATATATATTCACTTTTTTCACCAATTCAGCCTACAATTATAGTTTTAAGTTTTGGCAAAAAAATACTATGCAGAATGAACCCGATTTTAACCTGAACAACCAAATGTTGCTGTTGCAGTTTGCTTTGTTGGTGGATGGTGTTTCTTGGCTCCTGTACTGATAAGTAGCGCCTTCATCTTCTCCCAAGGCAGTAAATGAATGTGTAGTGTTGCTAGCATACTTCCAGTAATCTCTCCTAGACTGCTGTGTGTGTCTGGTGGCGTGTGGTGAGGAGTCTGGCCCAGCATCATCACCCAGTCTCCCACATTGCCACACATATGGTGCTGCCTGTGTGTCAATTGTGCTCTATGGGGTCTCTAATAATTAACAAGATGACAGACACATGAAATGACAAGCACAAGGTGGATTCGATTTTCCATTACCTAGTCTTCTGTCTGTGTTTTTCAGATGTGTTTAACGGTAGCATTTTAAAATGTTTTAATTTCACCTCTCTCAAAACTTTCAATCCATTCCTAATGTAATTACAAAGGCGACTTTGGAAATGGCGAATCCAGTGAGTGGAATTAGATTTGTGTGTATGAATGTTTGTAGATGTCATCATGGTTTTCTGCATGCTGACAAATTACTGTTCAGCATCAAAAGCACAGTTTTACTGAAAACAGAAACATATATTATTACAGCTAGAACACACCGCAAGCGTAAAGGCGGATAAATGCTTCTGCGTCAAATCAATGGGCACCCCCGCAGACCCCTCTTCGTTGCCGCAAACCCCTCTCCAAGCCTTCCGCCATGGCTCGACGTTCACCTCGCACCTTGCAGAACGCAAGGACTGCAATTGGTCAACTCGTCCTGTGTGTTGAGAGTCAGTGTTTCGAGCAGCCTACTGTTGGGAGCAGCAACATTTTAAGCCATGTTAAATTATTTATATTTTGATATATAAGTTGCACCTGACTATAAATCACAGGACCAGCCAAACTATGAAAAAAAGTGTCATTTATAGTCCGGAAAATGCAGTAGGTAAATAGCAGAACTCCAAAAGGGTCACAACGCCTTAACAGTGATGTTGTAGCTATGGCGTGGAGTTGACACAGAAGCATAGAACTGCCTTAAGTGTTGCGTAGCATAGATACGTGCCTGATCATGCGCGTACCGGACATGTATGTGCAGGTCACGTGTCTCTCTCTCTCTCTCTCTCTCTTTCTTTCTGATAGAAAGAGACAGGATGAATGGGGAAAACTGTGGACATAAAAATAGCTGTGCTACGCTGCTATACACATCTATGCTATGCTATGCTATGCACATCATGCGCTGTGTTCCAGCTGTTAGAAATGTGCTAAAATACATTCAGCACGCTCTGCCAAGAACACTTTTGCTGAACCAGGCTCAACTAAAATGGAAAAGCAATGTAAAAGACTTACTTTCCAAGGGTGAAAATATTCCACTTATTGTTCATCTTTGCTGAGGAAGCATTGCCAGAGAAGGACAGCCTAACTAATCGGATTTGCCACAGTATTAACAATAACTATTGTAATGGATGAATGGTTTGCTCTTGTCCTGATGACGTTCCACTTAGAACCAACGATACATTCTCAAGGAGAACTTTGTTGCTAATCCAGCTACTGATGTCCCTTCAAGAAAAACATTTGATAGGCAACGTAATGCACATAGACTGGCCCATTTTTGTTTGGTCACTAGGAGTTTTATTATGGTTATACTCATATAGACCTTACTCTGAATAGGATCAACCTTTATATTTGACGTAGCTGATACTACACATTTTAAACTTAAAGGTTCAGTTTGTAGGATTTAGTTGCATCTCACTGAACAAACTGAATCTTCTCCCATGTGTCAAGAGTGTAGGAGAACTACGGTGGTTGATGCAAAAAAAATGTTAAAACCCCTCACTAGAGCCAGTGTTTGGTTTGTACGTTCTAGGCTACTGTAGAAACATGACACTGCAAAATAGCAAACCCACTCCGTGTCTAGATATAAACGGCTTATTCTAAGGTAACAAAAACTAAACTTTTATTTTTTTTAATATTATTATCCACTAATGAAAACATGGTTATACATATTATATTCCATTTTTGCCTAAAGATCGCCCCTAGATTCTACACCTCTAGACCTTTATCACTACATAAAAAGCAAATGATCCAGTCTGGTGAGGTTTTCAGGAACATGTTAACATGCATTCCGTCAACAGTTAAATTTAAAACTCTAACTAAAACCTACATACCTGAACACAAATAATAATAAAACAATATTTTGCCTTTTTTTATGAAATAGTCATGACTTATATAAAACAGCATCAGTAAGAGTGTCTTTACAAAAGGTCAGAGTGAGTAATTAGCAACATTAGCTTTGTGCTGAATTCAGTATATTCATTGCTCTCAACCAAAAGGAGACACAAAAAGGAAAACCATATACCCAGTCATCATTTAACTTCATCCTTACAAATCCAATTACACAAATATGTTTTTTTGTCATCAACAATCCTTTCTGCCTCTGCTGATATGATCAAAAGCCTTCATTATCATGGCACCATTGCTTGCTGCAGACCCTAATTGGAGCTTCAGCTAAAGCAAGCAACATTTGATATAATGGCTCTCTCCCAAACAGGAATGCCAGGCCTGCATTATGGCTTAGGTTTTATATTGCTGCATTCCCTGGGGCAAGGACAGAGATGTCATTATTAGTGGGCAGTAGACACTGGCCGTGGTGCTAGTGTCTATAGAGTGGTCAGCCAGGCCCGTTGCCCAGCAGCAGTGTCTACTCTCTGTTTTTACTGTCTGGGCTCCCATCTGGCCACGTGACCCTGCGCCAGTCTGCTTCCACTGACTAAATTTGGGGAGCTAATGAGAAGGGAAGTTTTGTGAAGACCTGAAAAAGGGCACCTCTTCCTCTTCTTCTTCTCCCCTGAGAACAGAAGAAAAAGTCACTGTGGTCAATTTTATTAACTTTGCTGACCTTCACACAAACAATTAACATTTACAGAAAAACACAGCCCCTCCCATTATCTTTCGCATCTCCATTTTAATCTTCAACCTCACCAGCAGCTTTTTTGTTGTTGCTACTTCTGCAAAGGAAAATTAACAGATAAGTAGCAAAATAATGGCATACCCGTTGCATGTACTTTTAAGACAATTGTACGGTGATGTGGATTATGCAGTAAAAGGTCAGTTATCTGAAGGTCCCTGACATGTTCAGTAATTGGCTAAGGGCCACCACTGTCACAGTAAAAAGCCAACTGTGAGCAGTGACCTGACCTTATCTACTTATCCTTCTACTACAGCAAACCTCTATGACTAAAATCTGGTATAATAAAGCAAAATATGGGATAAAAATGTTTTTCTTTGACAGTGTCAGAATCCAAAGGAAGTTTTCCATATAATCTGTATTCGTTTACATATGTGTGACACGACTTACATGCAAGTACTTGTTCTTTTATGGTTCTACAAAAGTCCATCCTATGTCAGTGCTTGAACTGTTGCTTATATGAATAAACTGTATGTCTATAAAAAGTCATCTTTCAAACTATTAGCTGATTGGGTAAGTTGAGGTGAAATTTATCCTGACATAGACAGAAAATGAGATTCTTATTAACATCTCTCTCTCTCTCTCTCTTTGTCTTTGTGTGTGTGTGTGTGTGTGTGTGTGTGTGTGTGCGCGCGTACGTACGTGTCTGTGTTTGTGTGTACTCTCCCATTTCTAGAACCTGATAAAGAACCTGCCAGAGCAGAAAGAGCTGAATTCGCTAGCGGAACTAAAGGGTGAATATGAAGAGCTAGTGGAGTCAGAGCAGTTTGGCATTGTGGTAAGTATAATTTCCTGGTGACTACTGGATCGTCCCAAGAGAACACACAGTATACACAATCATACTCTCGGTCTCCTATAGTAAAACACTTGAAAGCATGCACAGTTGAGAAATTCAATTTTTTTTTCTTTATTGCTCACTCTCTGTATCTCTATAACTCACACAGAGTCACACTGCACTTTAACCATTTTGTCTGTCTTCCTTCATCATTGTTTCATACACTATTTTTTTGTGGGGGTCTGCTGGATTTGGACAGTGGTTTAGCAAGGCACCAGGAAATTAAGAAATTTATAATTTAGAGGGATACATTCCCAAGAGTTGCAGTAATGTTTAATTAAAACGTCTAACATATAAAGGGCATATTTAATAAAAAGTTACACTTTTTTAACTTAAACTTCTAAATGGCAGAGTTAAAAAAAGAGCATTTTTGACTCTTTCTCAGAACATTTCAATCGTAGTTGATTAGGATCCAGCAACAAGAACTCAGTGAATGCCATATTTTCCTACCAACTGTCAATGTTTTCTCATAATAAAATCACACCCTAAGGCTAAGAATCATGTCTGTAATAACGTTCTTTGAAAAACATGCCACTGCAGTCAACACAGATCGGTGATGGATCCCAATCCTCTAATTACTTTACAATGACCAGCCAAAGTTTTATCTCTTGCAGAAAAAAAATAATACTGTGGAAAAATATTTTAAACTTTGAGTGTAGCCTTTACAAAGTATTATTTTTTCAGTCATCAAAATAACAACCTCTTTACTCAACAAATATTAATGTTTAGCGAGTAATTGCAGCTGGAATTTAACCAGGTAAACATTTAAGGCCCAATCAGCTATTTGACCTTATCTATTGACAAATTTGTGGTTTTTAATAAAATTGTGTTTTCTTCTGTCATGTCAACATGTTTTTTATTCAGCAACTTGTGTTTCACACATTTTTAGACTCCAATCTTGGGGTGTGTCAGCTATGCACTGCAACTTGACCTACCCGGAATGCCACCTAGGGTGACTGATAAGGCAGACTTGTATTGTAAATCAGTTGTATAGGAAGGGAAGTACATCATCAAGCCATTCAAGCTGACCTTTTCACTTAGTTACAGCTGTAATTACTTTTTAATTAACTGCTCTTGCCATCCATTTGCCAAGTGAATACCCAGCACTTTATGCAACTGTAAAAGGTAGTGTTAGCTTTGAACTTTACTTTACAACAAGATCATAGAGGTACATTACACAGTTTCAAAAAAGAAATGTTCAATTAGACCCAAGGGATGCAGATGTGTTACATCTCCCTTGCTATTTTCTTCACTCGTTGAAGTTTTGTTTTTCCTATGTCTTATAGAAGATTTAATGAAGCAGGAGGGTGGCAGTCTCCCTCATGGTCTCACCAATTGTGTGATCACATAGTTCCCCGCTGATGAAGTAGCTCCTCAATGCTAAGCTATTTAGTTCCCCTGGGAAATAAGCCATGTTCAAGCTTTACTCTGCCAGAGCTGTCACCAACATGCTCACTTTCATTGTGATTTCGCCTTATTCTACACAAATCAATTCAAGTGAGGGAGACGGTAGGAGTGTGTGTGCATGCATGTGTAAATGCCTGTTTGCACGGAAGTGAGGTGGGGGGTGGTTGTTTGACAGACAACTTGTCCATACACATGAATAAATTTAAGCAGTAATGAAACATTATGGGCTGGATCTGAAGGTTGCCTTGAAGCACCAGATTATGCAGCAATCTGTAAAATTTGTCTGTGTTTGCTGCTTTGCCACATATCTTACAGCCAAAACCCTATTTGTTTTAATAACTATTTTTTTCTCTCATTTTTTTCTGGCTCCAGTGATTTCACTCCCAAGCCCACAAGTATTGATTGAGGCTGTTATATTATTAATGACAAATCTGTTTAGATTCCTTTATCCATTTGAGTCTGGAGGGAGGCAGGAAAGAGGTTAATCCCATTTGCTAAAGAGGGCAGTTAACGTTCAGTTCATTAAAACTAGTCACAGCAGAAATTACACTGGAGATTCAACATGACAGTGATGGTCGTGAGGTGGTGGTACTTCATAGAATTTCTTTTGTGTTTTTGTTTTATCAGGTTATGAAAAGTAATTGTAGGAATTCACATTCTAAATTAGTTTCCAAATAACTGAGAGAGATTGTGAAGACCAGAATACAGGCTTGAGAACCATAATATTCACATTTACAAAGCATTTTGTGCCTTTATACAGATATATTTTTTTGTAGATAGATGTACATTTCTTTGTCAATTGAGACACAACTTGTAGTGTTAGCAAGTGTTGCTCTTTAAAATAAAGACCTGATATAGCACTAAAAGTGTGGTGGCACATTGCTCTTGTTTCACTAACGTTTCAATGGTGTCAGTATTACATGGAGCAGTAGTTTGACTCTCAAAAAGAATATGTGTATGGAAGGCAGAGTATGGGCCTTTCAATAAGCTGAACATGTGCTTTCAGAAACTACACAACTGTTATTTGTCCTTGTTAATATACAATACAAACTCCTACCCATTGTTTCTTTTTTTTGTCATTCAAACCTTCAGATGAGTTCAGTAAAACTCCTACGACCACGTCTGAACAACATTCTGTTCAAGCTGACGTTTGAGGAGCAGGTGAATAACATCCGGCCAGACATCATGAATGTGACGTTTGCCTGCGAGGAGGTGAAGAAGAGTGAAAGTTTAAGCAAACTTCTGGAGTTGGTATTGCTGGTTGGTAATTACATGAATGCCGGCTCAAGGAATGCCCAGACATTTGGTTTCAACATCAACTTCCTCTGCAAGGTAACACACCACCATCACACACCACAGAGATAAACACCATGTTGTGAAAATGTCGGAAACATGAAATTGACATTAACTTAAAAAGTAAAAGGCAAAAATGATTGTCACTGCTTCCAAATATTCTGTAAGGTAAACTGACATTTAATAATATTTGTCTAAAGCGACATACAATTGAGGTTCAAACCAAGCCACAGTAGATCACCGAGAAACCTCTCAGAATAAGTGTTGCAACACCCACTTCTATGTTCTAGTGTTGCTCAAAATACCCTCTGCATATGCATGTTAGTGCATATGATATTTGAGCTCTTCACAAAAATACTGGCGCATGTTAAGCGTCGCCAACTCTTACGGATTGACCGTGAGACTCAAGCCATTCACACTTTTTACATGATTTCACACCACACATCCATTTTTTCTTGCATTGAAAAACTAATTCATAACTGATAATGTCCCCGGTATGAAAAGAGGACACTGGCAAAACACAGACAACAGCATTGTAAAACACTGCATTTATTGAGGTCTCTTTCAAAGTACTTGAAGTAAAGTACTTCAAAGACACTAGGTCTTCTAAAAATCTACAGTATCAAATGAAAATTTTTTCAATACAACAAATACCAGAAAGATGATGAGGTGTGAAACTGGAATTAGAAAAGGGCAGCATCTGTGTCCACTGCCAGGAAAAATCACACCATTCAAAGATGTGGTGAAACAGAGGACTGGCAGCTATGCACACACAGCTTACCAAGCACAGCCAAGCTCTTGTAGCAGACCCGTTCGGCCCCACACACACGCACAGGCACACACTAAAACTTACGTCTAATGTAGGAGAAGAGTCCTTAATCAGCCCCGCTGTAGACAAAGCTAGTAGTAAGTTTTAGTACAAAAGTTCATATTTTATATTCATATTCATTTGTGTAAGGTGACATATTTTTCAGTCAAGCCACATTTTTACAAATGGCGTAGGTTTTAAAAAACATTTGTAAGGCAAAAAACCAGACCAGACGACGTGAATTGAGTCTTGAAAGTGATATACTGATGTGGTATCAGGATTTGCCAAATTTATCAGACGATGATTTTCTGCAATGTAGTATACGTATATGTCCTCAGTTAACCCTGTACTTGTCGTTGTGTCTGTAACTCCTGCAGCTAAGTAAGTTACTCAATGTCCAAAACAAATTTCTCCTTAGGGAGACCAATAAAAGTACTTTGACTATACACATATTTGGACACTTTAAGAAATTTGACTATCAGCCAGTTGCTTGCAGAATTAAGATCAAGCTAGACAGGTATATCTACAAAATCAACAGCATGTCAGCAAATTTAATTGAGAGCCAAAAAATTACTATGTTGTCTGTTCCCTATAAAGTAGCTTTGAGACTGTTGTGCTGTGTAGCATAGGCAACAGTGTTCAGTGTCTTATCTCATTGATGATAAGACTGACTGCGGTTAGCCTACAGAGGGCTTTGAGAACTTGTGGGGATGCTTCAATGAAGAGGGGGCATGACTCCACCCAGCATTTCCTAAGCTTGGCAATCAAGCTGAGGGGATAAACAACCAAAATAAGGTGCATATCCATCTTTAAGGCAGCCTATGTGAGATTGTATATCACTTTTCTTTTTGGTGTCTCAAACTCAATGCTGCATTATAAGTAGAGAAAAAAAGAATCAATCCTAAATTATCTTGTCAAATGAATCAGTCATGTCATGTGAAAATGCCCAACATGTTTTTTTTTCATATGGGAGACCTCAGTGTGAATGCTAAAAGCCACCGCCTTACACACATGTTTAAAGCCAGCAATCTTGCAGGTGTGAAAAGGGCTTTAGTATGGTGAATCCACTATGCTTCCGTATTCCTGCAAGCTGACTGAATCATTGTGGAGTGTCAGTGTAGAGCCTGGTAATGCCTCAGGGGGCTGATTGGGCCAATATAGATGGACAAGAAAAAAAGTCTGCTTTCTCACTTTAGTCAATCAAGTAAATGGCCCCCTGGGTGGCAGGTCTAGGGTACCTAATGGGCTCATCAGGGAGGAGAAGGTTGACAATGGGAATGAGCAGCAAGAGGAAGGGCATAGGCTGACCCACCTTCTACCCTCCTCTACAGCCTTGCGTCCTGCCAAGGACACCCAAATCTCCTGGTAGCCAGCCTGGTCACATATATTTTGCAAGCTGAATGTCCGCTCTAACTTTACAAGAAAAGCCGCTTAAATGTCACTATAGTTTAGTGTTAAAAATGGGAGAAAATGTCATGATGGGAAAGTTTATTTTAAAATTCTAAGATTACCTGCATTGAAAGAAAACTCTTAAAATGCATAACGATAAACACGGTAATTATGATATATAGAAGAGACTGTTTCCATAATGAAACATATTGGGTAAATGGATAAAAACCATCTGCTGCATGACTCAAAAACAAAGAGATATTGTTTCTCTTGGGTTTTATCCCCATTTCACTGAGGGAAAAAACACTTAGGCTCTGCTTAATAATTAAAGACCACATGGCAATGATTTGTGCTCATGTTAAGTTGAACAGAATACCTATTATGCACTTGACTTGGTTAACAGGGAGTCATCTACCCAACATTAGTGTGACCTTGTGTGCTGCTTTCAAAAAATGTTTTTATTCACAGCTGAACTTACTGTTATTATTACCAGTGTTATTATAAAAGTCATGGCCATAGCACATGTGAACTTAAATCGCATGCTCATTGTATTCACATAACTCATTATCAGCAGTGACCTCGTAGTCTTTTCTGTTGACAGAGCATACAGTACTTCCTCTAATGGAGTATAATGTGTTACTATATGAACAAGTATACAACTTGTTTGCTCGGTGCTGAAGCTCCATCTGCAGAAGTTAAATTCAGCAACCGAGGGGCAACAATCCTTCTTCTAGTGTGAGGATTCAATATTCCCATCGCCACTGCCTCTGTTATAACTTAATTATTATTTTTGATTTGGATAGTAAAGTGGTTGCTTGTAAGATACCTTGCCACTGAAACGCTGAATAAATTTGGAATGTATCGTACTAACTAGTGAGTGATTTGAAATAATGCTACCTCAAGGCAATTTATGTCAGAAAAGATTGAATGATATCACTGTTCAGAATTTGCTTTCAGCAACACAGTAATAAAGCAGCATTTCCCCCTCTATTTGAAATGAACAGATTAGTTTGAAGGAGTAGCATTTATATAAACTCCAGTGCCACTATTAAAACATAATGGTCTTAGACACCAGCAGCTTGTGTAAAAATGTCAGCCATATAAAGGCATTTTATATGGGTAGTGTTAAAAAAAAAAAAAGAACAAACTTTAGAACAAACTTGAAGTGGCCAGGGCAAGGGATGGACTAGGATTAAAAATGACCCTGGACTTTGACATTGACCTGCTCACTACAAACTCTGCACAGATACTCTACAGCCCCTGGCACAGTTCTCACGATACCGTAAGGCTGCATTGACTGAAATTCCTGAAGAAAAAAAGCGTGAAAAAAAACATCAGCACCTTGAGTTTTATGTAGGATTTCCTCTGCCCTTACAGAGGACCTTAGCAGAATGTGTTACCAACAGCAGCTCTTTTTATGTCAACATACTATATTTAAAAGTAAAGTCAACTTCCTACTGCTTTATGAACTCCTTGTAACATTTTCTTATGTTTCACCTAAATGTGTAATGCCCATCTCAAGTGTCTCAAATACAATAGATATAACATGGCATTATGTGTTTGTTACATATTCCAATGTTTCCAGACTGTAGCAGTTAGAATTTTGTCTTTTTTGTTAATAGTGTTACAGTATTCAACAGGTCAATTTCTGACTTTTAAGACTCACACTTTAAGGAAGTGGCCAAGTTGTTGAAACCATGAAACCCCTCATGTTTCAATGTTCCAATAAAACACATATGTCATCAAACAGCGAATATGCATGCTCTGTGGACTTGGTCCAGTCTTATAATTTCAATGATATTCACCTCACAATGCACAATATGATTCCAGTTTCATAAGGTAATTTTAATGACTGCCTTATTACCTGAAACCACATGGATTCTCCACTCACATCCACTGCACTCAGTAAAACCTCACAGTGCACCCATGCTCCTCTCCTGTGTGTGCAATAAATTAGTTCAGGCTAAAGAAAAAAAAAGTTAAAAAATCTCAAAAGATATACTATATGTTACCTCATTATTTAGAAATATTATTTCAGTATTGTTAATGTTTCTAAACATCCTACATATCCTTGAATTATTTTTTCTTCTCTAAGGTTACCCTCTCTTTATTACATATTAGTAATATTAGTTAAAAGATAAAATCTGCATACCAGAGATGCACCTTTTTGGCTGGTAATGACAGTTTGAGGTTCAACAATCAATAAATTTAAAATCCATGAAATTAAATTGTGATTACTCAACGTGAACAAATGATTGATCCTCATCTAATGAAAGTATGTGTATTTTTGTGTTGGTATGCCTCTGGCTGCCTGTAATTGTTTCATCTCACTATTGCCTAGATGTGTGCGCGTGTGTGTGTGTGTGTGTGTGTGTGTGTGTGTTTGTGTGTGTGCGTTTGTGCGTGCATGCATGTACACACATGTATTTGCATGCGCACATGTGTGGGCTTGTTGCTTGTAGCTGCAACTGCAGGCTGTTTACAGCATGGATATTATCAGTATGAGTACACAGAGGTGGGTTGAGCTAATTAGTTTTCCCAGCATGCCATTCGAACAGCATGGCAATCACGGTGGGGAATGAATATGGAACAAGTTTCCTATGCACTGATGTGGAGATTCTGGCTTCTGTGTATGAACACACACACATACTAGTCAAAAACAGTACAGTACTTTCATTAAAACGTTCTTGTGACACAGTTTATTCTCATGGGTGCACTATCATTTTGTGTGTATGTACTGTACACTGTGTGTGTGTGTTTTTAGTTATTTGCCATTTGAAATTATATGCAAAAGTATGTTAGCTCTCACAATGCATTTGCATTGTATCTCCTTCTAATGTACTGTGCCTCTTTTCAGTTCCTTATGTTGATACTGGAGATTGACAGAGCAGTTAACTGGAGCCTTTTACATGCAGTTCTTTATTATCTTGGTGGCCTTGTGCTGTACCCCTAAGAAGGCATGAACCTGTACTTGGTTCTTGGAACCATGGTTGTTGCCATGCTGTGTGAAAATGTGTGACAAGTAAATGAGTTTAATAATCTGGGTTGATTAATTTTCTTTTTTTCAATTCTTTTCTCGTTTTCTTTTTTAGCTCCGAGACACTAAATCCACCAGTCAGAATACAACACTTCTCAATTTCCTTGCTGAAAAGTGTGAAGAGTCTCACCAAGAGATTTTGAGGTTTCCAGAGGAACTGGAACATGTTGAGAGCGCCAGCAAAGGTATGTTTCTATGTTTTTATGTATTAAGACCATCACATATCATGGTTCTTACAGGTACATTATAAAAGCGCCAACATCATCTAGTAATTAATACAGCTTTAAAATGCTACAGTCTTTACTGTGGGTGATGCCACACGTGGTGTCAGCCGATTTTGCCGGGGCTTCAGCCCCACATGTTTTGATTGTAGCCCCGAAGCTATTTTGAAAAGTTGACTAACAAATATGAAACTGGACAATAGTCTGTGTAAACCCCTAAAATCAAAAGTTGCTTTACTCCATTGTACTAGAACTCATGGTAGAAGTGTAACTTTGTTTTGTTTTTCTTAGGCTAATAAAACGGGCAGCTATAGGCTATCACCTATTAACTGTCTCTTAGTAAGGAAAGCTGTGAAAGGTGTAATTTTTTGAGAAATCAAAGCCAAATTTAATACATTGTTGGCATCAACACAAAGTTTAGTTTAGTTTAGGGCAATACTAATGGAGTTTAACGTTACCGTGACGTGATGTGTACAGTCTATGGTTCAGACTCAAACACACGGAGCTCTGGAGCAGACCTGTGCGTCGCTTTAGTGTCCACTCTCGCTGTAAAAATAAAGATGATCTGCTCGGCTTCTATGGTCTGTGCAGCTTCAAGTTTACAATGGACGTGCTCTGCTGTTGACATGCCGCGGCAGATGTTTTGCGTTTGTGCTCTGTGTATTTCGGCCATAGTTTCGGTTTTCCACCTCTGATGTAGAGCCGTGTACAGCCACTTCCCTGAACTTTGTCTCCTTCAGAGAGTCTCACAGTCTCAAACGGGGCTCTGAGTCTGTCAGATATTCTGAGATCTACCGGATCAGCAGAGCAATTACATAATGCACAGCAGACTATGGTGCAGGTAGATTATTTTCTAAAATGTTGTGACTGTATCCTTGTTATAGCCTATTATAACTCTATTTTTCTCAAAATATCACAACTCCTCCAAATTTCAGAGAACACAGATGTGAAGTTTTGAACATGATGGGTGTATTAATTCATTAATGAGCAATGTATCATTGATGAGATAAGTGTCTTATGCACATTTAAGGAGGTTACTTCTTCAACAAAAAATGCAAAAGAAGAGGGAAGAGTAAATTATGCCTACAAGCGTGCTGACACAGATATAATTAGAAAACTCGATCTAGAGGAGAATAAATAGTTGAAAGCAACACAGAATGCCTGACATACTTACTGCAATATATTATGTTTCCTTTTATATAAAGATATTTTAAGCATAAATTGATTTAGAGAAAGGTAGAACTAAGTGCATACATATTCACCAGAAGGCAGGTAATAAAGTGCTTAATGCTAAAAAAAAATGATGGGGGTGGAACCCCTGACCCCCCACATCATGAGTCACCAAACAAATCTGGAAACAAAACCTTAGCCAAATAAAGGTGCCATCTAAATAGCATCTACAAACTGGGACTAAAATTATCATATACTGTATATTAACAAGCTGGGCAAGCCAATCGCTGTTTTGCATTGCATTCAGTTCATTTAAATGGGTCCGGACTAAGCCCTGAATCTACTCAAGTCCTAGAACGACCCTGGGCGATGCAACTACCAAAATATATCCATTAATGCATTGCAGTATAATAATTTATTTATTTTAGTTCCTTTTTAACACATTTTCACCCTTTACTTATCTATTTCATTCATTGATGACAGCTAGCACTCTCTCTTTGTGACAGGAATAGAGTTGTTTGTTTGACCACACTGTCATTCAGCCTGTCAATAAACTAATTCCACTCTAATTCTATTCTAAAGCATTTGGTGGAATCCCTGCAGGCTTATTTACTTTGTTAGTCTCGTAATTGGTTATTTAATCTAATTCAACTAATTATGCACTTGACTGAGGCTGCCAGCCATTGTGTAAGTGGACTGAATAGTCTTCATACGCTATATATCTAGATGTCTATATTCACACATTTTGAATTATATCAACTTTGTCATTTCATGGAAATTAATTATTCAAAAATATGCCAGTTAAAGTCTTGCTGAATTGTCTCTATTATTCTACTTTTGGGATTTTTTTGTTCAGTGTGGGGCCATGCGAGAAAAACACATTTTGATATTATTCATATCGAGGGTGAAATATTTCTTAAAGGAAAAATGCAAAAAAAAAGTTTACTTTGGGCACAACATGCTTCTTCTTGTTTCATTGATCCTTACATACACTTAAACAGGGTTTTCAATTTGATACTGTAACAGTAAAAGAGACTCATTTGCATTTTCAGATATTGAAAGTGCAAATCAAAATAATTTGATTTAAAAAAAAAATCCAATCCAAATCTTTTTCCTTTTTTACCATTAAGAAACTTCATACTTTATATATTTTACAGTGTCCTTAGCATGTTGAAATGAAAACAAAGGTTAAAATCTCTGCTGACAAGCCTCTAAAAATCTATTTTATTGGATTTACTTTAAGGCTCAAAGGAACTACGTTCTGGCCCCATGTCTTTGAAAAGCATGTACTGCCTGTAGAAACAGTAGAAAATCTTTGAATTATTTACAACTATCTTCAGATCCTTTACAAGCTTTTAGTCTCCCATAAGGTGAACTGGCTAGAGACAATTAAACAAAGCTTCCATTCCTGCTTAACACTGTACACTTAAAAACTGCTTGACTGACTTTTTTTTTACCCAATCAAAGTTTCTGTTTTTTACTATTTATTAGTATGGCCACAGTTTGAAAACTCTGTATTTATTATTTGTGAACCAATTACCTCTTACCATTGCAACAACCAACCTTCCAAGGCTTTGTATTATAATAAACACAGTACATACTACAACTTATGTTTACAGTTGGACTACATAAAATAAATAATATACCAACACAATACAGTTACTGTACATCAAAACCAAAATGCAACATACAAGACAAGAAGTAGAACTGTTGACGGTAAAACTTTCATCTTTTCAAGAAATAGAAAAATAGAATTTAACAAATCATCATTGTTGTGCCTACTTGGGTAATAAATCTGATTTCTGATTGTTAATTGTCTCGAGGCTTAAATGGACGCTAACAGTGATGTTGGGGATTCAAATGCAATCAAATGGCCATATCCAATGGTTGGAAGTTGTACAATCAATGTACCTCATTGATAAGTGCAATCAGGCCTCGATAATTTCCCTAGGAAATCATAATTTTTCCTGCCTTGATTGGCTGCATCAGAGCTTCCCTCATTCAGGGCCCAGTTTCTCCAAGACAGAGATCTTCACCCCATATCCCGCAATGTTTATACCATAGTGAGCTACAAAAAGCTTGCTAGCCACTTTTAAAACCCTGCCAACATCAGTGCAGTCATGAAATTACAAAATGAGAATGACTACTTGTTTACTGGATGTGAACTTTACTTCACAATAATTTGCATGCAATCAAGCAACTCTTTGCTGCAGTGCTAGTGGAGGCGTGTTCTGCTAAAAAGTAAAAATGTTGGGGATTTTTTTTGTAACTATCTTGGATCCATAACATCGTAATACTCCTTTGTTATAGGTTTATTTTGACAAAGTGCTTGTCAAATGAATGCAATGAGGTCCTGCTCAAAGCAATGTAGAGCAGCACTTTTCCTATACTTTCTTTGATCTGGTTTTCTTGTGACAATGCTTTTCTATTTTGATTACCTCCATCAAGGAGGTTATTAGGAACATATCTTTTACAAAATGTAATTAAAAAGTAAAAAATACCTAAACAATCATAATAAAATTAGTTAAAATGTTTGGCCAAAGGCAAATTATTTTTTGAGTGCATATAGGACCACTACTGTTGCCATTGACAAAGAACATTGCTTCTGTGACAACTCTTGTACTGCATATCCGTTAATCATGGGTTTAACACTAATTTATCACTACGTGATTTTCTTTGTGTATATTGTAATGAAAATCCAGACCCACAAGCAATTTAAAACTTCTTATATATGTCCCTTAATAAAACAGTTTGATAACTGTGCAGCCTTTGTGGAGATGTATGGTCTCTGAGCACTTTCTTGTTTAATTTTTATTCTTCAAGTCAACAAAAATTGGAGAAAAAAAACATTAGCCGCAGTAAAATTCATTCCCTTTACAACCATGGAAAGCTGTGTCTAGGTTCTTTATTAAGCATACAAATACATCATAAGTTTATAAGTGGATTTTAATGATTTAAATGTTTTAACCTTGGGTTATGAAGCACCTTTGACAAAATCCCGAACAAAGATAAGATTAATATATTTCAAAATTAACTGTTCTCCATTCAACACGTTTTATTAAGAAAAACAATCATACAAGTGGTTGGTCTGACATGGCCTTAAGTCATTAAAAGTGAGGAAAATGCTGTTCTATTTTTTCTTCTTAAGGCAGTGATTGAATAATGCTGGTAAAATAATTTCAACCTGAATAACAGACAAGGATCTGTTCTTGACTGCGTTTTTCAAAGTAAGGAGATCTGGTTGGCTGAAAGGGGCTCAGGCCTCCTCATTGAATATGAATTGGATTTTTTTTAAATTATCTTATTTCCTTCCTTAAAAAATGACATGGTGGGTGCACCCTAGTCACCGCTGCCCACTGGAGTTTGTAAAGATATACAGGACATTAAATCCTTAATTTGCATATCAGTATCATAAGCATCAGTTGCATTATGGTATGTAGAAGCAAACTGCAGTATACTGCATGTACCATATATCGATTGCTTCTTTTTATCCTGATTTTGCTGCTTCATTCAACATTCCTTTTATTGTGTTTGTTTTTAAAAACTATATGTTTTTTTATATTCACTGAGCATACACAAACTCCAACTCTTACTAAAGGTCTGTCATTTCCAGATTAGCTCCCATTTCACTACCTTTTAGCATTTTTAATGGTTTATTTCACCAGTCTTCCTAAAAAAAGAACATGGCGCCGAGGTGTTATTTTTTATATTAGTAGTATGTTAAGTAAAAATAGAGAACCACATAATTTTGTGAGAATTTACCAATTATACCTCCAATGAGTCCCAGCCATAGGTGCTCTTTCAATATCTCATGTGAGCTAGTTTAATAATAATGTGAGTGCCATGGTGATGGATGTATAGATGGATGTCACTGATTAGGTCATAACAATGCAAAGGCATTTCCCAACAACTTCCCTCGCCTCATCTGCCTGCCAACAGAGTAGTCTTCAACATACACCAGTATTTTCTTTGAATCTTCCTGACTATTCAAGTAAAATACACCACTGAATAAAAGTGAAAATAATACTGAACATATACTGTGTGTACTGCATGTATGAAGGGTTTATTTGCAAAAACAGATATCCAGACAGATATACAGATATACAGATTTTTTTCCTCCAGGGAGTTTCAATGAAACTGGTGTTGGTTTATTCATTTTAAGAAGCTGCTCTTGAAATTTACATGAACAATTCATATACTGTATATGCTTTCGTTCATAAATTTACTATTAGAGACTATAACCATTTGAAATGTAGTCATATAATCCACTATTTTCATACCCCTGACCTCATCTTAATAGCAGCGGCAAAGCCTGGAGAGACGTGTCATTGGCCAATTTTCCTTGTTAAATCCCCCCCAGAGATGAATATGTGGGGCCTGACAATGGGAACTAAGTCTGTGTGGTGATTCCACTCAATCAGTGGTGCACTGACAATCTGTCTTGACTATCCGGGAAAAGAGGAAATATGACACAAATGTTCTCATAAATCTATTTAGTATAAGGCATAGCCAAGGGCAAAGTACTTTGGAGCCTGTGAGAGAGAAAATGGAGAATGAGGGGAGAAAAAAAAGATGAACTCTGAGGATATTAATACCGTTGTGAATCTATCTATTATCCACATTCATTTCAAGGCACTGCAGCATAATAAAGCAGTGCCCATTTCCCATTTAAACTCATAGCAGTACTTGGCTCTGTATTACGTAGACAAAATGCCTTTCTGGATGTGGTGGAACACAAAAGAGATCATTTGTCTTTTGGTTTCAATGCAGTTGCAGGGAATCATGGGGTTGAGAAGATATTTCCTCGTGCCAGTCCGGGGAGGGTATCTTACTAAAGCAGCTGCAGAAGCTTGAGAAAGAATTGATGTAATTCAAACCACGCTCTTAAGTACTTCTGTGCCATGCATAAATGTTCTTTTTTTTTTTTTTTTTTTAAATGTTTGTCTTTAAAAGAAACTCAAATTTTACATTTGAAGTTGGTACTTTGCACTAAAGCAATCGCTCCATCATTTATTTTACATCTGACGTGTTGACTCTCTATTTCAAAAATTGACAACAGATGGGATGATGAGTAAAACCACAGTAAAAGTCTTAGGAACATTTTGAAAGTGACTTGCTAGAGCAGCTGTGCTGTGCTAGCAAAAAGCCAGCGACTAGATCAAGAGCACTATAGTATTGTTCATTCCATTGAACTTTTTGTTGTTTTTATTTAATTTTTAAGGTTCTGTAAAGGTTAACAGGTTTATCTAATGTTGAGGCCCATCACATAAACCAGTTAGTTGTTGCCACTGTTTTAGTAACTTCATAATGTGCCCATTTCTCTGTCTTAATATAATATTAGAAACATAAATGATTAAGTCTATTTATAATAGTTATGATGGTATAAACAATGTTTAAACTAGTTAAATTAAAATTAACGTACAAACTGACCTATTGAAAACAGTGAAACAGCAAGACGTTATTTACTCACTTGTCCATCAGGAAGAGAGCCCTCATCAGTTCAGAGGTTGCTGCAGCGTTGTTGTTGCACCTCACCGATGTTAACAAGGCTCTTCTCTCTTTCCTGGTCATACATATTTTTTTAATTTGTACTCTTCAGTCCTTTTCTCTGCCAACTCTTCTTGTTAATAACTTAATAACATGTCTTGGTTGCACGCGACACCTGTTGCTGATGATAGAAATAGTGTTGTGTGGCTCTTGTGCACCTTTCTGTTTGTTTTCCATTTTTGTTTTTCCATTTATAGTCAAGGCTGTATAGGAACACCATATTTTTTTTCAGCGGACACAAAAAATAGAGAGCTAGGTGACCATGAGGATATATTTGGCGAATTTGACAAAAAGTGTAATGGATTAACCCTTGTGTTGTCTTCCCGTCAAAATTGAAAATCAACACTTTTGTTGATGCTTTTTATCAATGTTTTTACCTTTTAATATTGTGTTTTTGTCCCTTTTTATAACTTCATTTATAGAAAATTATACCTAATGTTTGAGTTAGAAAAGCAAATTAGGAATTATTTAGACTAAAATGAAAGGAATGGATGTTGATGTATATCCAGACTGGAATGTCACTCTCAAAATTATTTCAAAACCACTTCAGTTTTTTCCAAATAAATATTAAATTGAATAAGACGCCCAATTAAGGAAAGTAGAGATTGTACTGCCAAAGAGCGTTGTGTGGATCTCATGTTATTTTGGGTAGTTAAAAAGAACATTTAATATAGGAAAACGGGTCAATTTGACCCAAGGAAAACACAAGGGTTAACATCGCTTACCTCACTTTTAAGTCCAATGTAGTGCTGCCTGCTTGACCTAGAATATTATTCAGAATATCGTCTGCTTGCTTGGCAACCTTTGGGGTTTTTCCGGAAGACGTATGGTTTTAATAACTCTTTCTAAATGATTGTGCCATATTTTTTTTCAATTTTACGCCAAATGTCAATCTAAAATACAACATATTCATTTACTATTTTCATCAAATAGACAAACATGTAAAATAACAGACTGCACTTTCAGTGCTATGTTCCAATAGGTTTCTTATCAGCAAAGTGTACACATCAAAAATGTAGTCTTTGTGGCAACACTGGGCCATATAGACCTCTAAACTGAATTTGTAATACTTCAGCAAGGTGCAGCTATAACCTTTGTTATAATCTTAATTCCGTGATTTTCTCATAGTAGCTTTACTTTTGTCTTTTATACATTATAAATCCTAGTAGCAACCCTTTACTATTGTATAGGTTATTTGATTCAATAACAGCATCTAATGCATGCTTATTAGAGCTTCACTGTGACATATTAGTACACTCAATAATTTTTTAGAAATTGTTGTTTTGTTCATTCAACAGGTGACCTTGCTGGCTAATGTTTAAATCTTTTGGAGAAAGTGGATTAGAGAGAGTGAAGGAACAGTAGTGCAGTAAAAAATCAAAGTGCAGGAAGTGAGCCGCAATATCACCCATGACCCCTGACCTTTTCAATTTTTATATCTGACCACTTCTTTTTAATTTCAGTTATAGTTTAACTCTCTGGTTTGGCTCTCTGTATTAGCAGCTTTCATTACTGCTTTGATAGCAGCCAATTGGAAATTGTGTGTGTCACAATGACGACTACCAATAACACCAACATCAGACCATCTCAACCTTTAAAAAAATAAATAATACTAATCTATTTCACACTCAGTGAAGTTTTCCATTCTTAGATTTGTAGTCAACCTTTCTCATTTTCCCTTAGAAGTAATTGAATGACAATCTGATTTAGGTACTTATTAATATTCTCAGTAGGAATTCCATTTGCCGTTTAATAGTGGGAGTTAATAAGGTGTTGTAAGAGGCTCATAAATGTGCAGCATTCAAAGTGTATTGCAATTTATAAAGTAGGACATTGCATATATGTAGACAGTACCTAAATTGTAATATTGTTAAAGGAATGCCCTCTTTATCTTTAGTATTCATTGTTTTTATTGCAATGCAACCAGCATCAGAGAAGATGGTCATGACTGGGAAGACAAAAACAGTGTGCACAAAACTCCAGAAGTTGGTGGTACAATAAACCAGATCACACACCCAAGACAACAGTGGAGTGGCTTTGTCTC
The DNA here is from genome assembly GCF_008692095.1 of Etheostoma spectabile. Lineage (NCBI taxonomy): Eukaryota > Metazoa > Chordata > Actinopteri > Perciformes > Percidae > Etheostoma > Etheostoma spectabile. The sequence continues at coordinate 11,613,629 of NC_045742.1, forward strand.
TGTATGTTCTTGAGAAGCCCAGCCAAAGCCTGGATTTAAACCCCTTTGAAAATCTGTGGAGAGACCTGAAGATTGCAGCTCACTGATGCTTCCCATCCTGTCCGACTGAGATTTAGAAGGTCTGCTAGGAAGACGAGAAAAAGCCCATATCTAAGATGACTTGAAACAACAGTCAGTAGTTTAACACCAAAGAAACAAAAAGCATTCTAATGTAAGCGATACAAATCAGCCAAATCAGTCAGATGGTTGCATTAACGTAAATATGTGTAAAAATGTGAATATCCTGGCACTACAGTTATTCCCAAAATATAAACTTACAACTTACTTTTAAAAGTACGAACATAATTATCAATGCTGAATCATTAAGACTACACTACTACTACACTAGCGAACTGTGACTCTTGGCTATCTGATCCCCCTTTCCTTGTCGGGATAAAAAGCAAATTACCAGCCTAGCTTATTGTGTCCTCTATTTTAGTACGGCAAACATCATGGGTGTGTTCACACCTGTAGATTGTTTGCTGTGGTCCGAATCAGTTGGTGAGTTTGTAAACTTCCAAGCGTACCAAAATGCATCATTACAAATCACGCAAGAATATCCACTCCTGTTATTGGTCGGATGTTTCTGGGGGCGGGAGCAAGAAAGTTAATACAGTAACAAGGTCCTGTGTTCTGGACTAGTGCATATATCTTGCATCTCCATGGTCAATACGTTGATAAGAGTGATGGACAGTGAACTTGACCGCAGTCCGTTTCTGTGAAAGAAACACTGCAAGCTGCTACAGTTTGCTGCTCTGCTGCATCACAGA
>NC_045742.1:11614447-11621175 GCF_008692095.1 Etheostoma spectabile
ACACACCTGACTACAGGAGACATTAGCTGGCGGAGTTTGTGTAGTTGGTGCTGTTCGAGTACGGATCACGTTTTCACCACAAACTAACCACTCCAGAGTTCTATTGAAAGCGTACGGAGACCACCTCGGTACGCTTGTTTGGTGCGCTTTAGGTGCGCACCCGAGTGCGGTTGATGCTTTCTCACCTGCCCAATCGCACCGCACCTGCAGGGCAAACAAACTCTAGTTTAATTCAACCGAACTAAAGGCTGTTGGTGTGAAAACGCCCTATGTATGAAAATTCCAGCTCTGAAAAAAAAATCAAGAAGCTAGTCCAGCCTTAACGGTGCAATGAGCAAACAGCGGGGAGAGAGTCAGTATTATCAACAAACTTCAATGGAACATGGTGACAACCGGCCAGGGTGCAAAACGCATGACAGCGACCCCCTTTTACGACCCAAAACCAACTACTAATTTCAAGGGCCTGCACATCATTACAGCCCGCACACAGCTAAGTGATCAGTAACAGACACTTCAGAACCATGGACAGTACCACCCACCACCACAAACAAGCAATATTTTCAACTAATTATAATATTAAATTAGCATAGCGGCCAATTAAATATGTATGTATGTTACAGTTTATTTGGGAAACGGTCATTATGCAGAATTACAGTAAATGGACATAATGGTTGTAATGGTAAATTTACAGATTGAAGCTAATTTTCATGATGAAAAAAAAAAAAAATATATATATATATATATATATATATATATATACAAAACAATGCCTCTCAAAAGCCTTAGATTTTCAAATTATGCTCAGATGTTGGTCTTTCTTTGCCGACTCCACCTCTTCATTAAAAGTTAATCTTAAAAACGCTGTGGATAATAAATTTGCAACGATGTCCTCCTCGTAGCTTTGGTCCTCCTCAGCAGCGGTAAGTTACTCCTGGTTTCCATCATGAACCAGCAGGCTGGCTACGGTTAGCTAGCCTAGTTTATCGGCAGTGCTTGCTCGTGTACATATGTCTATGGCTTTTGCCCACATGGGGTGACAAATTAAAATGACAAATGATGACTTTAAAAAATGATGTTATAAAACATCTTAGTTGTTGTCCATTGGTAGAGTCCCAGAGGGAAGCACTTCCATCACTGCTCAGCCCAAACCCAGGTCTTCACTGAGAAGCATCTGGTTTCTAGAGACATTCTGAAAGTCAGCAAACAACCAAACCTTGGACCAGCCAAACTGGGCCAATCAAACTATTGGTCAAGTCATAAAAGTTGGAGTATAGTTTATGACTGTGGGTTTGTTTCCAATTGAGCTTCCTACTTGTGTCAGGTTGTCTGCACATTTCCAGCTATAATTTGGTGTGATTGCAATGTGCTGTGTGATGATCATTTATACATCAAAAGAAATGGGCAAAGGGTACTTTGGAGTGCTGAGACTCAGATTTCCAGTTGATTTGACGAGACAGCGGTGCAGAATTATGGATGTATAGTGTGGAACAGGAATTTGAGTTTGCGCAGCTTTCATGGACATTACCTTTGATTGCGGATAGGCTGAAGTTGAGGCGAGTTGTGCTACAGCTGACAAAACAAATGTATCCTAACACTGCCCCTTGCAGACCATTGCATCTGCAGCGACCAGATCAGACCACTGCCCGCCAAAGAGGAGAAGAAACCCTACAAAAACACCTTTTCCTAAAGAAAAATGCGAGAGAGTGGAGAGCTGCATACAGAGCGGAGGTAAACTAATGCCGTTAACTAAATTTACTGTGTTGATCTGACTTCAGTGAGTTCAAACAAAAGCATAGCAGGATAATGACAGCTTCTCCATCTTCCCATTATGTAGTCAGCCAACTATAATAACAATCTGAGTCAGTGGCAAAAAACAAGCACCATTAGTGAACGTTCATTGGCGGTGCACATTTGCACTATAGAATTAAATTGCAGCCTGGTACAGCGTTCTTGTTCAATACTGGACTAGTTTTAAAAATCATGTTCACATTAGTGACTTAGACACAAATCCATGGGAAAATAGGTTGAAAAAAACAAAAACACCCTTTAAGATATACTCATCCCTGGACCCTAAAAGTGTTGGAGCAGGATCAGCGAGGCCAGCCGTTTGCCGTCTGTCATGAAGAATATTAGGAACAGGAAACAGACCTGTCGAGCTCCACCAGCTCAGGATGAGTGATGAGCTCTAGAGAGTTTTCGTTTTTCTTTTTCCCTTTTTTTTTTTTTTTTTACTCACTTCACGGTAGATGAGTAGTTCATTGTGAGACCAAAACAACTATTCTCTCTCTTTTTTTTCTGTCTATCTCTCTTTCCCTCCACTTCTGATTTCTTACATCACCACTTTGGCCAACCAGTATGAATGTAGACAGATATAGACACATGCAGGGAGGCCAGAAGCCCTGCATAGCATCAGGCTCCACTCTCTGACAGCGGATTTCAATGAGAGGTGACAATGGGACCAGAAATGAGAATAATGCTGTTTGCCAGCCTAGAAATTCAGCCTGTCACAGTAGACCGTTTGCAATGCTGGGAGTATTTCATGAGCTGAGTTGAACAAGGAAGATTCATTTCAAATGCAACTCTGGTTTTCTGTCCTAAATCATAACTAGAACTAATCCACCCTTGTAGATAAAGAAAAAATTTAGTATTTTCAGAATTTATCAGTAGCTCATCAACAAATGACCCCGGTAACCGCTCTTATGGGTAGCCATAACCTATGGGTAACCTGCATTCTATCAAATTTATTTACACTCAGATCTTTCTAACACTGCCAAGTGTTAAGTCCTGTTCAATGACATACAGTGATTGAACTCAGGACCCAGATGAAGCAAATCCCCAGGATAGCTAGCCATTGTGCCTTTGCAGTAAAAGGAATGTAACCTGGTGTCACACGAGCACATGGGGGAGCAGAATTGTTTACTTTTAAATTCATGACTGGGGTTGTTTCCTTTGAAATACACATTACCATGTCATCATTAAGCTATCCAGGGTTTGGTTGTTTGCTCATTTTAAGAATGTCTCTAGAGACCACCTGCTTCTCAGGGTCTGGGCTGAGCAGTGATGGAAGTGCAATTATGTGCTTCCCTGTTGTGACAGGACTCCACCAATGGGCAACAATTCTTTAGCAACACACAAATCTTATCTATAAATTGTACTTACCTCCTTCCTCATCTACAATATATGCCTTTTTTTTACAAGTTATAAACTGGATTATTTACCAATTTGTTCATTTAAATCTTCTGTTTAATTAATAAAAATGTTAAACCTTTTTATATATTTCACAAAATACTCTTTTTAAATTTATTTGAGTATTAAATACCCACTGCCTGTGGGTTTAAATGGTGGACCTGAAATGTTTGTAGCTCTCTCGTTTAATGGTTGTTAGCTGGTCATATTGGATTCACAACAGTTACAATGGATTACAACGACAACCCAGAGTCACTGCAATGCACGTATCAAAATACCATACCAACGTCTCAAACCACTAATACAGCATAATCCACTTCTCTGCCTCTGATCCGTATTATTCAGATTGCTAAATACAATCATCATAAAAAATATGTGTAGCTATGTCGTGGGGAAACTGAGTGGTTCTCTGCTAACCACCTGCCTCATTTAGCAGCATTCGTGGGTGGCAGGTGGTACTCATATCAATTACAGTCATGTCTATTTTTTTTTCCCCCACAGAAATGTTAATGATGTGTTCATAGAGAAGATATATTTACATTTTAATTAGGCTGATTTTTCAACTTTAAATGTATAAGCAATGCTGTCATTCAGAATTTCCCGTCTTATAGCACCACCTTTTAAGACCAGAGCAGTGCTCTTCCTGTAACAAAGTAAGGAATACAGTTCCATGCAACTGTATTCCTTAGTGGTTTAGAGCTCCAGTGATTGGCTGAACACTTTATCACCATGCTTGACATCTGCACTCAGGTTATATCACAAAGCTTGATTTGCAGTGTGCTTTGTGCATTGATAAAAGCTTGTAACATAGGTTTCACAGATACAATGCTTGACCTATCATAACAAATGTTGAGCAACAAAACTGCCATATTCTTCGATTGTAGCAGTCACTGACAGAACATTTTACTAACATAAGGGAACTTTCAAGTTTTTTTCATGAGGAAACTTGTCTGTCAGGCGATTCTGATAAGTAAGATAATAATGTGGATTGTCATACAAATGAGCAGGAAATTGAGTTTTCTCTGAGGTGATCCCTGCACCCTACAGATAAGGCCCTGTTGAGGCTCTACAATAACAAGTGCATGGATTTGTAATGTTGACTGACTGAAAGAGCATAATCTATAGTACAATATTTCCACCCTGTTCAGGATTTATGTTGTGTGCTTGTGTGATCACTCAGTGGTGAGATCTATATTAAAAAAGGCTTAGCTTGCCAAAGAGGTATGAAACTATTGTTAAATACTCATTTTAGCATTACCATGAGTACCCTTCCAAAGTCTTCTCTACAGACCACTTGTATTATCTCTTTTTAAATTAAGCAGAAGTTGGATATGAAATGTTATTTTATGATCCAGGGATGACTGGTTCATGGAAATGACCAAAGACTGAAAAAAATAGAGAGAGTCTCTTGAAGGGACTAACATTTTTATTTCACATCCCAGTCATGGTCCAAATGTCCTTTCATAAAACATATTTTGTAATGTAATTTAAGATCCAAATGTTCTCTTATACGTAATAATCTAATGATGACTTGTTTTATTTATATTAGAACATCCCACTGATAACCTAAGACATAACAAGACAACATAGTCTTAATAAAATTACACAAAAGAAATAAGAACTTTTATATTAATAAACTGCAATCAAAGAAAAGTGTGCCTATGGGGAAAAAAGGCATCAAAACGTTTACCCCAACTGAATTTATAAATGGCAGTTTTGTTCTTCATACACATTTGGGTATAAATTAGTGAATTAAAAAATCTATTCTGGTGACCAAGTATTAAACTTTTTTTTTTCATTTAGATCTTTATTGACAGTTTCTTCTCAGTAACATGCCAGTTGTAACAACATTATGCCACGTCTACAAATAGAAGTTGGCAAGAGAAATGCACAACTAATTGCTAACAACAATGGCAGACATCTTTAATTTGGTTAAACAAATGGCCAACATTATTTCAAATCACAATTTTTAATTGTAGTTTTCTTGTCAGATATGAATAGAGACATGCATTTCAGACATTTACAGACTTTAGTCATGGTTGTATGCATAAATAGGAAATAGATTAGGTTTGTTGTGACATTATTCATGTTGTTATATTAATATGTTATATTGATATATATTGTTTTAATTTAGCAGAAATGGAGTTAAAAGCTCTCATTTTGACAAACATAGTTCTATTCATCCTCTTTGTTCTATGTACACAAATCACAACATGCCATGGAGAAACATATACCAGACATGCTATTTAGCCAGAAAGGCAACAGATTCTTGCTGTAAAGTGCCTTAGTTTTCTCTTCATTCCTTTCCACATTCTCTGCCTGTATTGACCACTGTTTGAGAAAACGTGCCTGTGGCTCAAATGCTGTCATAAGAATCAGGGCAGCTTTCACCAACCCCTGCACGTCAGTGGGGGTGAGAATTGATTTTAGATACTAAATTGGGTCATTTTAATCATGGGCTGTCATCAAGAAAAATGTTAAAGCATGGCCTGAAGCGAGTATTGCAGGGCTGCTCGTTGGAGTTTTACTAGGCCCAGGGGAGCCTACTCCCCTGTGCCCCTTTCACTTAATGCACACCACTATGTGTGAGGATTCCACCATCACTAGTGGTTTATACCTCCCAGAGGAGCAGAGACATAGCAGTACATAGGCATTCACTGCCTGTATTGCAACATTTATATGGCACTCACAGCTTTTTTTAGGGTTTTGCCAAGACCATGCTAATCTGTATCTATCATAAAATATCTTCCAGGTATTTTTTCTCAACCACACTTCTTGCTTCTTTTTCTTGGCAATTCTTGCCAGGAAATTATAGACTGCTGAACTTCAATGTAATCAAAGTACAACTATATTGTTGGGAATTAATATATAAAACATTGTGCCTACAGTAGTGCAACCGTTGTCAAGTGTTTACAGTGATGTGGCTCATTGTTCTGAGGGAGGTTAGTGTAACTAAGGGCAACAAATCGCTGTAACCAAAGCTTTTTGTACCTCATCAGTTTTTCTCATCTTATTACGTTTTGGAACGTAGGATGAAAACAGGTACATTTGTTTTTTATATGCTAGCCAAACTGCTTCCTTTGTGTAGCACACGTATTGCTTTTGTTTGGCTTTATGATATAAATCATGCAGATCTCTTCTAATTTTGTCCTCTGGCTTTATGGAATGAGTTTAATTTAGCAGCCAGCGCTTTATTTCCAAAATAATTCAACAGGTCCTGACTATGACCTTTCTCTTACATGTTGATGATTTGCATTTTCCACCTTCTTTTTCCATCTCTGTGATATGGAGTCACACTGTGTGATCCATATTCAAATATTATTTAAATCAGTTGCACCGCATTTGCATTTGGAATTGAGGATTTGAAGCCAGGTCCCCTGCATACTGATCAGAGGGACAACCTTCATTTGAGTGAGGGTTGATATTGCAAATAAATGGGACAGGGTATTAATAATGAAAGGAGTGATCTATATTGCGCACTGCCGTAAAGGAGTGTTTTCCCTCCCATGTAATGAATCTGATATCACGCTCAACCCTTTTGC
>NC_045742.1:11621185-11655361 GCF_008692095.1 Etheostoma spectabile
GGAAATGATTTTACTCTCTTCAAATAGAGAGACTCAGCCATGGCGTCACTTTTTAGGACTAAAGTATTCTCAAGATAGCAGCTTGTTCAAAGCCTTGTATGTTTATGGCCTGGTAAAAAAAAATAAACATACACAAATAATGCTTTTCAAGCCAAATAATGGTATATGACAGCACTATTAAAAATAAAATCTGTATAACACTGTGTCATCAATAAGTAAATGTTTGCAAAATGATCAGCACCATGGAGTAATATATTGGCCCCAGTTGTCCACAGTTGTGAAGCGAGTATATTTCCCTGTATTTTGATGTACTGTCAGGTTTGGCATTTTGTTAATTATTCCCTTATTAAAGAATTACTATGTGAATACTACTAAAATATAGGTTGGCTGATCAACGTGAAACAAACTCCCAGGCTGAATTTTAATTTGATCTGACCCTCTAAAAGACATAGTAACCCACCACTGTTCATTTGTGGTTATTCATTCATTTGCATTTTAATTTATTTATACATTTCAAATTTGAGACTACTTATGTTGTGCTACTTGTGACCAAGACTAAAATGTTGTGCAGAGGAAAAATATGTGTGCCAGTTAGCAACCACGATTCAGGTGTATTGGTGTCCTTAGTTTTCCTTTCCTTTGCCTTGACATGGCATACCAGCTGAGACTTGCTTCTTACAGAAAGGTCTGTTTTTATTCCACCGACTGAAGCAAAGGTAAGGAGGGACAGAATCGATTGTTGTGGGCCAAATTGAACCTGTGTCGAGCTGCAGGCAGCCACGAGATAAAGCCTCTGACGGTGTCTGCTGTGTTTATCATCAGGTGGCCTTTTCTGTGTGTGCTATGCTGCGATTTTGATGTGTTAAGTCATAATAGGGGAGCCACCATTCTTTGGAGGCTGCCAATAAAATCGCAGACAGAGGGGATTATGTTTCATGTCAGCCCATTATTGTTTCCAGCTTCCCCTGTACATTTTTTTTTTCCACTGGAGAGGCCTTTACCTCGATTTTGCTGCTTTTTACCCAGCTTTGCCTTGCTCCTCTTTTTGTTCATTTTCAAGAGGCAAAGTTTTCAATGTGATGCTCTTTAAATCTGTTAGCATTTTATTTGATCGTGGGCCTTGATTTGCTAACGGAAGTCTTGCTGTCATTTTTTAGGACTACTGCACAGTGCAAGCTATATCACTAGCTGTCAATCTACTTTTTGACCTGTTCACTCTGATATAAAGACATGTTCGACACATAAATTGACTGTCAAATACACAATTGTATCACATGCTATAGCCTTACTCATCTGGTACGATTCTACTGTAGTCAACACAGTTGCCATACTCTGCCAAGATTTCAACCTATACCAACAGAAATAATTTGCCACTAAGTGTAAAACCTTAGCAGAGGATGATCATACAGTGGGATAAGTTTGCCTTGGATTTGAATATGCCCCAACAATGTAGTCTCTTCTGGCTTTTGTGACCCTTGCTTGTGGTTTAGTCTTAAGAACGTCTGTTCTAAAATTGCCTGTCCTACTAAAAACCCTTGTGGTGAGCCACTACGTACTCAGTGGAGTGTGTTATCTCTTTTACACCAGTTGTTATCTAGGATGACCAGCTAAATACTGCCCACCTGTTCCAAGAGAAGGTGGGCAATAGCCTCGTAGCTAATCAGGCAGGCCATTAGCAGGAAATGGCAATGCCTTCAGTAATTTTATGGCCACAGTTAAAGCTTTCTTCTTTAAGGAATACGATGATAATCTCCTCTGTCTGCCCTTGGGCTATGTTTTCAAGCTGACTTAATCAAGAGCAGAAAGGAATCATACCAGTACTTCTCAAGCATGCAGCCTAGATCTCCAGAATGTGTTTGTATGCTAGCTATCCCTTCCCTTGGCCCTTTGTACTGACATACACCCCCATCCCTTAGTTTAAGGGAGTTGGGTTTACAAGGTTGAAATTACCTATTTTTGTAGACCTATATTCATGGAGTAGTACTGTTCATTCAGGGCAATAACAGCTTTCAGCAAAGCCTAAAGCTGTTGGTTATTACAATAGGCTGATTGGCTGCAAGCTACAAACCCCCCTAAGTAATGGCTAAATGGGAGCACACATTGAAGCTGCCTTGGGCTACAAGATAACAGCGCAAACACCCCGGTACTGTATGTCTTTTGCAGTTCTAGTTCCCTAATGCTTTTGTCAGCCCTACAGCACTAAGTACCTGAAACAGTTGACTCTTAACTGGCAACAGCCTTCTCTCTGTCCACAGTGTGCTGAGTTTGCTGACATATATACAATAAAAACTGTGTTGTTCCAATTTATGGGATATTTATATACAATCTTTAATATATATAAAATATATATATATATATATATATATATATATATATATATATATGTATTTACGTGGGGGCACCATCCATTGAGACATAGCTTTTTACTTTTCCAAATCAAATACTTATTGATCTCCAAAGGGAAATTCTGTGTTACAGTTGCACACATTGCACAAAGGGCAAAATTAATATAAATAAGATAGTGGTATATAGAGAAGTTTATAAATATCAGAGTAAAAATACAAAAATAAAAGAAATCTAACTAAGTGTGTGTGTCTCAGACACTTAGAGGGAGGAGTTATAAAGTTTGATGGCCACAGGCAGGAATGACTTCCTGCGGCGCTCTGTGGTGCATTTTGGGAGAATAAGTCTTGCACTGAAAGTGCTCCTGTGTATGAGAAGCAAGCCATGGAGTGGGTGGGAGACATTGTCCAAGATGAGATGTAGTTTGGACAGCATTCTCCTCTCTGACACCACCGACAGTTAGTTCAGCTCTACCCCCACAACGTCACTGGCCTTGCGGATCAGTTTGAGTCTGTATGCGTCCGCTACCCTCAGCTTGCTGCCCCAGCATGCAACTGCAAACAGGATAGCACTGGCCACCACAGACTAATAACCCACATGAGCTAAGCACGTACACAGTTTCCGTTAAAGGCCTAGGAAAAAAGAGTTTGGATTTCGGATGTGTTCCTTGTTACTTCAGTTGCTGTGGTGGTTTATATAGAATATAATTTTATCAATTATTCTTTTTTTTTGCTGTAGTGCATATTTGAGGTAGCCTAGAAATCTAGATGAACCATAGCGGCAGCAAATGTAATTTACAGCTAGGGTCAGTCTAGCAACTCTCCGTTGGCTTGTGAGCTGGAAAAACCTAATTCTGGTCAGGCCAATCACATTGTGTGTAGAGTCTGTGGGCGGACTTAACATAAGGACGGCAGAGAATGTTCTGTGTAAATTCCCTGCTACTTGAAATCAAAGAAGATGGCTGCTGTTGCTGGCAAACAGTGGTCTTTCAAATCGGCTTTACTATATTATACTGTATATTTGACTATACTGTATGTTTGGCCTAGTTCAACTGGTCCGGGTACGGGTATGGTTGTATGAGTGCAAAATGATCCCACCCCTCTCTGCAAAGACACCCAGACCAACCACTAGAAGTGGCTAGGGCAGCATCTGTAACCTGATCCCTCACTGGCTTCCCGCAACAAGGCAGTCTAGAAGCCCAATAATGTTGTGATATCGAGTCGTTTCGCTGCAGTGGATGAGGTGTTTTTTCTCCCTGCCACCAGGTCACCCACAAGCACTCTGTTTTTAGGACAAAGATGTGAAATTAAATGGGCTTGTTTTTATTATTTGCATGTTGTGTGTTTGTATAAATGCACTGCTGAAGTTCCTTCCAGCATGCTATTTTTATACATTGATTAATGCAAGAGCCTGATTGTCTCATACTGTTCCAGAAAAAGACAATCAATTTCTCTGTTTTCCCTCATCTATTTTTTGATGTGTCTTGGTCATGCTGCATACATCACAGACCTGGATTGCTCCTGACGCTTTATTCAGCTACTCTGTATGGGGGGAGGGGAAGATAAACACAAGAAAATCAGCCAGTTAAATTATCTACCAGCTCGAAAGTGTCATTACACTGCTGATGAGTTTAAGGATTGCCTGAGGTGGAAAGGGGCTGCGTTTATGGCTCGGCAATCGTGCGTACCGAGTCTCCTTGTCTCATGTGGATGGAAAACAAAAGACATGCACACACTCTAGCCAAATTAATACTGAACACATTCCTGCTTAAATACTTCATGCTTGTATACTTATTTAAAAATATGTTTCTAAAGAGATGGTATGTCATATGAAGTCTTTATATAGCTGCTAAATGAAGACAGATATGGTTGGTGGGAGAATTGATCTGACCTTTTCTCGCCATGTAGGGGACATGAATCTCTCCACATCCACTTTATCAGTGTGATAAAGAGACATGGATTCCTAAATTAGGCAGTTACATGTAGGTCACAGCACAGCGACAAGCAGAAGTGGAACAAGTATATGTAACATGCCCTGCATTTTTAGAAACTATAGGCATCTTTTTGAACAAGTGGTTGAAACATACAGTACAATTTTTTCTTTTCAAAATATGAAGAAGAGAAAAAACATAGAAAAAATAATCTTGAGTTTAGTGTTTGTCCCCACTAGGCTACTTTTTTTCTTCTTCTTTTTTTCCTCCATGAAAGTTGAGATCTCAAGGTTAGTGTTTGTCCCTAGTACACGTTTTTTTCCTTCGGATTTTTTCCCCCCTCCATGTCACCTCCAAGGCTCCGTACCAAACACTTTTGCGATATCTCAAGTTTTATTTGCGATATTTTGAGTTTCCTTTGCGAGATCTTGACTTGTTTTGCGAGATATTGAGTTTTATTTGCGATATCTCGCAAACAATAAGGCTAACCCAGCTAGCTATGAGCGGGCTAGCTAGTATCTGGCTAGTAGCGCAACATAATGATTACATCTCCTTGGTTGTCTAAATACATCCATCTTTTATTTTGATAAGCCTTACTAATTTATACATGCCAACGTGACTGAACGTTATGGCTAACCTTAGTAGCTAGTGCTAGCTAGTAGCTAACTAGTAGCATGATATAATGATAACGTCTCCTTGGTTCTCTCAATACGCATGTAAGCATGTAAATAATCAGAAACAACAAAAACATAATCTTTGATGTTAGTGAATATTTTATACGATGAAATGGCAAGTTCATGAGTTTGCCACGTAGCTAGCAATACCATGGATGTATTAAGAAAATGAACTAGCTATACTATAAGAGAGAAGAAGAGAGAAGCTCATGAACGCGCATGTTGCTACCAGTTGCTATGACAACACAAACTAGCACTATTCATACTTTGCAGTCACATGATCACCATGGATACCTGGCGGACAAGAAACGCAGAGAAAATGGCAACAAACAGTGGCCAGCCAGAGAAATTGCAGCCTTGTAGATTTTCAATACTACAATCAATCCACTATTTAGACCATATGTCACCAAATGTTAAAATTAGATATCATGAAAAGATTAACATACTCGGAACTTGTGATCCCTACACAGCACCCTCTGATGTTTTTATTGCTTTGAAGCTGGAAAAGTCTCTACCAGACTTGGAGTTTGGAGATATTTATTCTATCTATTCTATCCATCTATTTTATAGAGAATCTGTCACCTTACACCGTACAAAATATGAAAGCCACCAAAAATATGGATAGCTATCTGTTTTTCAAGAGTGGATGGGTTAACAATGCTGTCATATGGGAGGTGAACAACAGGAATATCTTCATATGTAAAGAAATGGTGAGTGTTACTAGCTAGCTACCCACTAAGGCTTGCAAATCTGTTCCATTGTGTGATGAAGTCTTCATCTGAATACACAATGTTAAAATATTATTTTATGAATTATATCCCGATCATTAACTAAACCCATGTAAAAAGACTAATAATGTGTGTGTGTGTGTGTGTGTGTGTGTGTGTGTGTGTGTGTGTGTCAGTCAATCGTAGCACTCTGCATCTGCATAATCTGTGCAGCCAGGGTTACAGTGTAGCCTATATTTGTAAACATTGTTGCCATGCCTGTTCTTATCTGTCTCGTTTTAACCAGTCCCTGCAGAATTTGGCTTCCTTTTGGGATTTTTGCGGCCCAAAATGCCTGATTTTACGTGAGCTTTTGTAATAAAAATGTGATAAAAGTTGCTGTTTGTAGACTGATGAGAGGAACCCCATGACCATTCCCACCTTAACCCTTGTGTGGTGTTTGGGTCAGTGGGACCCGTTTTCAATGTTTGCTAAAAGAAAAATTATTGTATTTATTATTTCTTCCAACTCACTGCTATGAAACTGTCATGTCGTGCTACTAGCTAGCTAGAGCGCAATTAGCTAGCTAGGTAAGCCTTATTGTTTGTTGGATTTGCGAGATCTTGCAAATGAAACTAGAGATATTGCAAATAACACTCGATATCTTGCAAAACAAAGTTGAGATCTTGCAAATGAAACTCAAGATATTGCAAATTAATACTCGAGATATTGCAAAACAAAGCAAAAGTGTTTGTTCCCAGTACATGTTTTTTGACTTCCTCCATGTCACCTCCGGGGCTCCCTAGGTGTGTATTTGTTTGGGTGTTAAGTGTAAATATCAACAATCTATCTCCAGAATCAAAGACTCCAACTTAAAAAGGAGTTGATGCCAAAAGTAGGCACTTAGGTTTAGGGTTACGGTTTGCTATTCTATTTTGTTTGTTAATCTATTTCCATGTATAAAGGCACCACTCAGACACCAATGTGTGTAAAACTTGGTTTGCATCACAGGGTCACAAGTCCACTTGTGTTTATCGGTGTGGAGGCTGCTGGATCATGTCTGTATAGTGGACAGGTTAAGACAAAGTTACAAGAATCTGGTAAAAAAACAAGAGTTCGACACCGAAAACATCACATTTCAACACCTGTTGCAAGCTCACACATCCACTGTCAAAAGGTCGATGTTCATAAATGCTGAATCCTTAACTTTCAGAAATAACATACCAGTGTTGTGTAACTGTGTAAACACTGGCACAGACTTCCCGTAGAAAAGTGAAGTTAAGATAAAGTTAAAATAAGTAGATAAGAGAAAATATTAATTTAATTATTATTAAATAAATAAAATATAAGCAATATTTGCAAAATAAAGTTATGGTAATAGTGGGGTCAGTAAGTGTTTGATCCAATACCCCTAGCAGTATGCTTCCTTGAAAACACATGTACAGTATTAGTTTCTAAGGTTAGTTTAGGTTAGGTAAGATTAGTTTCTAAGGTCTAATATACCTTTGTTGCATTTATATTGAGGACTGTGCCTTTGACTAAACAATTCAAAATGTATTCCTGCTGCCACTGCCAAATACCTTGTACCCAGTTCCACATCTTCCAGTCAGTAAGCCTATTTAATGCATTCACTTACCTTCCCAACCCCTGCTCTGCTTCTGTTGTTAGGGAACCACCATAACCAGTCATCTGCGCTGGAAGATAAAACCAATATGCTGAGGTGATTTGACCGTCTGACAGATGTCTCTTCAGTATGACTGCTCAGCTTAAAGCCAATGAAGAAGAGCCTGTTTGTCTTTTCTCCTCCAGTGAATACATAATTTCCATCTTAATCTCATCAATAATCAGGGATGGCAATGGTAGCAATTGGCATGATTGCCAGAGTTCACAGAGCAATACTTGGAAAGGATTACTGTTTGCATGGATGGATGGTGTAAATCAAAAAACAGTGATTAAGGGCCGACATTCCTCATTGTTTAACCACTGGACTGCTGGGTGGTGTGGTCGCTTGGGACCCATGATATAATGTCAGCTGAATGGACAGGAATTCAAATTTTCCTTAGATCTAAACAAGGACTAAACGTTCATTTTGAAAAAAGAACAAGTTAATGCCAGCTATTTAAAGTCACCTTACCTTGGTGTTTCAAAAATTGGCAGTGCAGTGATTTTGCTTTTTGTATTGGAGCCCCATTGTCTGTGACCAAAGGCCTACATTTAAAGGAATTGTTTGACATTTTAGGAAACACGCTTATTCACTTTTTGACTGAACTGGATGAGAAGACTAATATCACTCTCATATTTGTCTGTTCAATATGAAACTGGAGCCAGGGAATTGTTGGCTTAAAGATAGGAAATAGGGGGGGAATTGCTAGCTTGGCTCGCTCAAAAGGTTTGTGTTTAATCTGTACAAAAGATTCTGTACAGAAATAGTCCAGCACCTTATCCACAATTAAACTGCAACTTGTCATTTCTATGTTTTTTGTTAATGGATTAAATGAACAACTTATACTATGTTAATGCTAAGTAAGTATTGGAGTCACTCTAGCTGTTTCTGTTTCTAGGGATGGAGCAACATCTATAAAAGCACCCTACAATCATTGTGCATACTACTTGTAAGAAATAAAGAAATAAATCTGTTTTGGACAGATATAGTACGAAATATATTATACATCTGAACATCTAAATCTCAAAGTGTGTAAACACATTTCCCAAAGTGTGGAATCTACATCAGAAAAAAAACCTGATGTAGACCCCTACAGTTACAAAGTCACAATATCAAACTTGTGAATCCCATAAAGAAAAAGAAAGAAAGTCTTTACTCACATGACAAGCACAGAGTAATAATCTATGTAATATATTTTTTTTCTCAACAAACAGCAAGAATAGGTATGTAAATGAAGGTTTTATTCAAATATGTGATGATTGGGGGAACAAAAGGAAAGGAGGGAGACAAACACTGTCCCTGAGTCATTTTTCCACCCTCACACTCTTCTCATGAGTCATGCACCACCACACAAGTAAGACGGTTATGCATAAACAAATCTAAGATTTAAAATATGTGCAGGGGTCAAAGTGATAATTTGAGCAGACACAGATTTTACCAAAGGAAATAAATAAAGATGAATATATATATATATATATATATATATATATATATATATATATATATATATATATATATATATATTTTATGTCCACTGTATGCAAGGTCAATGCAATTTACCTCTCATAGTGTAAGGTACTACTAATCTGTTTTCCTTGAATATCTCAGAGTTTAATAAGATCATGATCAAAAGTTATATTTACATTCACAGTTTATTTAAGCAGTACCATAGCTTATTTCCATCATCACAATAAAAAAAAACTTTGTCAAATTAACCATCACATTGTTGAATTAGTTGAAACAAGTTTTTGCAATTTACATCTGTCAAGTTCTGAGTAAGCAATCCTCTTTAGGAACTTTATAGAAAGAGTCAAACTCATCCATCTCAACCAAAAACCAATGTTTAAATATGCCCATACAAAGAGTTTCCTCTGTCTGGCAATGGTATCTCTCACAGAGGGAGCTATTGAGCTACAAATGGAAACATAACAGAAACCCAAATGACAGGAGAGGAAAGACAGAGTCTGAGGAAAGAAGAGAAAACAAAATGTGACTAAGATACAGGAGGAAGGAGAGACAGGAAAAACCAAGCAAGATGTTTTGGATGTGAATGTATAATTGAGCGGAAAAATCGAAAAAGAATGAAGACTTACAATCAAGGCACAAAATATACCTCACCCACACCCAGCCAGTTGACCTTGATGCTGCTGTTAATGAAAACTCACCATCAGTTCCCTACTGAGATTACTTAGAAAGTCCATAAGCATGACAATTATTGTGAATTTAAATACATCAATTAGTTCATCTTTATTTTACTAAAAGTTACAGTAGCAGTGATTGGGGTTGTAATATAGAAAGTAGTGTATCTGCAAAGCAAGTCTAAAAGATTGGTTTACTGTTGAGCTGTAGTACTGTTTATCCAAAAAGCAGAATCTCCAGCTGGAGTTAGGGGTCCACTTCTCAATTAGTTTCTTATTGCCAGAGTTTACTCCACAGGCCTGAGGAAGGTCTGGCTCTCCCACACCAACGCATTCTCATGGTTTGTATGATATCCAGTGTTGAGCAAGTTACTTCTAAAATGTAATACATTATAGATTAGTAGTTACTGTAATACTGTCTCTGAATTGTATTGCGTTCCACTACTCTTGCATTACTTTTAAGTTACTTTCACCAAAACAACTTTATTTGTTTAACAGTAATTTAGTTTTACTGAGAACGTCACAGGAAGTGCTTTTATTTTGAAGTAGCCTACACGAAAGTTGTCTGTTGTTTACTCTTGCTAGCCTACTGAGATGAACGTGAGACGCTAGATGCAAAACATGTCCTTCTGCTCAATTTCTTCTTTGTAAAACTGCAACATATTGAACGGTAAATGGTCACAGTAAAAGACGAGCGTTTTTCTCGTCATTCAAACCCATTCCACTACGGCTGATAAAATGCAATGATATGAAGTGTAGCAAGCCTAAACATTCTTCCCAATATGTTGATATCTGTTACCAGCTCGGACACACTGCTGTCCGCGCAGATGTACTGCCACCTGTTGTCAGTACTGTACGAATAAAGAAAGAAAGCCAAGAAAGAGGACAAAATTAGGTAGTTAGAGCAGAGTATCTAACAAGCAGAAGGGCCATATTTCTTTCCCCAGAGTTTTTTTTTTAAAATATGCCATAAAATGTATAGGCTACATCTCAAAGTGCGTCTTACCAACAAGGAGCGTGGCATTGTTGTCAATCCTAAATTATAATCTTGTAAACGTGGAAATTACATCTTTTTTATTACTCATGCAAAACAGACCCAAAACTGTACTTTACACAAACCATATTTCCGCTGCTTCCTTCCTGGCTGTTTATGAGAATCCAACGTGGTTTTCGTTTTCTTTGTTTTCGTGCAAAACGTTTTATTTGCTGTTGCTGTCGATCTTGTCTTAAAGAGATATTGCAAACAGAACGTTTAACCTTCTCAGATTTGGCTATGATACATAATTTAGAAGGTAAATCACAAATCATAAATGAAGATGATAGCATGGCAAATATGTTTGTATCAAAATCTTTCATTTTAGACCATTCATTCCTTTATTCATATTTGAAATCGGATTCCAAAGTGTGTCAGATAAATTGGTCATGTTGTACTCAGGTGTGTGTGTGCGCGCGTGCACATACTAACATATGTTAGTGTTGTGTGCGCCCTTGTGGCTCACACCCTGGTAATATTTTATTTATATATATATGTGTGTGTGTGTGTGTGTGTGTGTGTTTAGTAAATATTAAACTGCTAATTAATAGATGTTGTACTTAATATGAAGTATTTAAAAGCTAGGGTTTTGTTTTTGCTTCATTTAGTAATTTCTTTGTGCTGCGTTTTGCAGATCTCAGGCCAGCCAATAAGTCAAGTTATATTTTGGTTTTGGTTCTTGAAATGTCAACTGAAGTGTGTCCCTTGAAGGTGTCAGGTGAAATAGCCTTGGCTGCGTGATAAGGTGTAACTTTGAAGTTGTGAATGAGGTTAGAGGCATGAGTCAACCTCTGCAGGCTATCATGACCGCCACACCCCCATCTCTAAGCATCTCTCCTGTCTACTACACTCACACAAGTCGTACCCTTTCCCTGCATCCAGGGTTTGTTTCTGTACATGCAGTCTGGTTTGTTTTGGCATAAGTCTTTTATTGTTGTATTGCGGTATGTTGAAATGATATCTGTTTGTATTTTCTTGTTCAGTCAAAGTTGATCCACTTGACCAGTTTTAGCCACTAAGCAGTCATTAACAAACGGTACTTAATTAGTTGTTGTACTAATGTACTATAGCATATACTATCTGTTAATTTAAATTGATTAAGACAGAGCTGCTTCATTTTCTTAAAAATATCCTCCAGCTTAGCCATCTACTTCCCTCAACAGCTCACTCATTTCAACAACTCAGCCAGCACTGACAATGGTACAATCAAAAACTGCATGAAAATAGTGCCTTGGCACCTCAGGCAACGGTCACTCATGTCCCATCAGTATCTTTAATGTACTGAATGCCTTCCCTTTGAAAGAAAGAAGAATAAAAAAAAACTCTTGCAGCCACCCAGTTGTAGACACCAAACTCATAACTTTCTGTTGATTGTGTGACACCTGAAACATATCATAACAATATCACAGAAAAACTGGCTTTGGAAAGAGAAATGACCATTTTCAAGTATGTGCATGACCAGCGTTTAGAAATGGGAGAAGGGGGTAAGCCGTTGTGGGCCTGTGAGTTATTCTTTTTATTGTAGAGGGCAGAGACTCAAGTAAAGCACCAGCACATCACCCTGACTGATTACCTCAGCACTTCCTGGGGAATTGTCATCACCCCAGGTCAATGTCTAAACTTTCCCATGCATCAAAATGTATTGTAATTGACTCCATTTATAATTCCTTTAGAGATCTGGCACTGGGCTGCAGCTCTGATGGCTGCCGAAAGCAATAAAGTCTCACAGACATGACCCCCATTGTAAACAAAACCTCCTTCCAATGTGTGAGGTACAGTGCAGCAAAGTGCGTTTTTTCCGTGTTTGGCTGTACTTTTGCTCTTTGGCTCCAGCCCATACTTCCATTCAAATGCTGTAACTTTACAATTATGTAGTTCTCATGTCATGTTTTATTCTTTTTGGCTAGTGTGTTCTCCTACTGCATCATAGATCTTGCTGTTTTAAGATATTGGAAGACCCAATGTGCAAGAGTTGTTTTTCTTTGCAACAGTTTTTATAGATGAAATACTGCATTACACTTTACACTACATTACACAGTAGATATGCTATAATGCAGTGTGCTGTTGCTGTTATAATTAATGTGACATCAATTAATGTAATAGCACTGCATTACTAGCACTACACATTAACAGCACTACATGTAATTAATGCATGTATTCTGTTTTACTGAAAACCATTGTAACATAAAATGACTATACAGTGTTTGATATAGTTTTCTATAAATACATTTTTATAATACAAATCATATATATTTATATGCTTTAAACCATATGTTGTATCATGTTAGATGATAAATTTCCCCCTAATATTAATTGCATCTTGCTCTATTGAAAAGACTAGAGTTTTTGATTATTGCGGCAGACAGTAGGCATATGCAGATTAACCATCACATATTTTAACCTTATGGTTTTGTTCTTGGGGTGGCCATCAGTTCTAATCCGACAACAAATCCTTCATTATGATAATAGTTCTGTAAAATGGGGGTTTTAAGGAAAATGCAAATTAAAAGAGGAAATAGAGCATAAGTAAAAAGGACTTACCCTTTTATGTGCACGCAATTAGTGCAACATTGATGGGAAATTGCAATAGTTATTGTTTGGAGTGTGGATTATTGTCCTCTAAGTGAGATTAATTGCATTGTCTACCAACAACATTGCCTATTTTTTGGAATGGTGTAACAATATAATTCTTCCATATGTATATAATTCTGTATAAGGCAGCACAAGTAGTGCTTTTAATTATTTACAAATAGATAAGTAATTTGAACTTTTTTTCCCTCCATCTCATTTGTTCATGCTGTCCAGTACATTTCCTCATTTGGCATTTTTCTGCCTGGTGTTTTTAACATTGCATGATCCGAGGTATGTGACTGCTTTGTCACAACAATATCACTTTCACACCTGCAACTGGAGCTGCTTTGA
The DNA here is from genome assembly GCF_008692095.1 of Etheostoma spectabile. Lineage (NCBI taxonomy): Eukaryota > Metazoa > Chordata > Actinopteri > Perciformes > Percidae > Etheostoma > Etheostoma spectabile. The sequence continues at coordinate 11,634,596 of NC_045742.1, forward strand.
TTCCTCCTGAAAGGGGAACACAGAGTTGTGTTTATCCTTTTGTCTCTTTCCTCTGATGTACACTAGTCTGCCTACCACTTCATCTCCTATTCGCTTTCACGTGCTCCCAACAGCTAAATGAAAAAAAGACAAAACACGATTTTTATTGGGGGGAAAATCCCATTTTTTGTCATTTCAAAGTATTTTTTAATTGACATACAAGTCATTCTTGTTCTGGCTGCTGATCAATAGTCAGGTTTGCCCTGATGTGATGGATATGCCATTTGGCAGACATGTGTATCTGTTCATATGTAGAGTCCCCTCAAGGTTTTTTAAATGCAAAAAGGCTGTGAGAGAAGGTTTGATAAGAAGATAACAAGCTTGGGCAAGATGACGTCTTCTTGGCTGTGAATGGTTTTAACATCTATTATCTCTAGAACTTGAAAGACCTTTTAGTCAGTGCACACTGCGTCAGCCAAACAGTCTCAACAGATCTGTAGATTCATAGTGTCCACCTGAGGATGAATTGTAAAAAATGTGGGGATCCTTAACTTTTTATTTAATGTGATCATCAAGTCAGAATTTAAATGTTTCTCAATGTTTTGGTTTATGACCAAATGATACAAAACTAAAGACATTTACACCATCCTCAACAGCAGTTTTGTGTTTGCTAATTACAGTAACATGTTAAACTAATATGGTTAATATGAAAAACATTGCACCTGCTGAACATCAGCATATTATCATGTTAGTATGAGGACGTTTAGCTGAAGGTACCACTTTGCCAGCCTCAGTCTGCTACAGCCTCAAAACCTCTAGCATGGCTGTAGACTCTTAGTCTTGTTTTTCCTTACTTTTAGTTCATTTAAAGTTTTGCCTTTAAATGTTGTATACTTGTCTTGATTATGCGAGTCATTATGGCATCAATGTCTAGAGATAAATCTAGGTTCTAATTATTCAACCAATCGACCTTCTCCTTACCCACTCTCATCCGCTAATATAAATGTCTCAATGCAACGTCCATGTGGAACACAAACTTTTTTGGTTCATAGTATGATAACTTTATTATTATTATTATTATTATCACTGTTTTACACCCCAACAGACCACTCTGATTATATATTAAATAGGTCTATACTTATATAACAAGCTTATTTTATGCGTCTCTTCTGTGTCTGTTTCTCTTTCTCTCATGCTCTACACACTTTCTTTACCCACTAACATACACCTACTTGACTAAGGTGATGAATGCATTAATGAACAACCTTCTACTTTGTTTTTATATTGCATTTGTCTTTGTTTTCACAAGTGTGTAGATTATTTAAAACTTGATTTTTTATTCTACGTTGGCAGCAACGCTCAAGATAAATCTAAATTTCCTTTGTAACCTTTGGCGGCATTGCAATAGCAGTGGATGAAAGATTGGTATTATTTGTCTATAAATCAAAATGAAAATAACCCCTCTCTACAAATGACTGAATATAAAGTTGACATCTTCACATTATAGTGGTTGATTTGGTGTTGTGAGCTACACAGTATTTTTCCCTGGCAATTTATTTGAAGCAAACTGGCCAAAGCATAATGAAAACCTCATAGTCTGTCTCATAGTCTTTTTTTCACGGGAATAGTAATCTGTCAAGGGCCAGTAATACAAAGCTCATATCAATAACTGAAGAATGTTGACCACAGAGGTGAATTTTTGATGTGTGTTATTTACACATTAACGTTTTGTCTTTCAAATGTCTTTTGTCTTTCTTGTGAACTTTTGTGTACCATGTGCATCACTCAGCCTCCGCAGTTATTCATTTTGCTTGACATGAACACAAACTGAAGCATACAGTATACAACTTATAGAAAGGAAATGTTTTTTCTTGCGTGAGGAGTTACGTGAGAATAAATTGTATGCATGTGCTGGCTTAGAAACGTGGAGACAGATATGTTTTTGTGTCATTCTAATGACTTGCTGCCAGCAGTCAGTAGAATAATTTTACATGTTTCAATAATCCTGTCTGTCTGGAAAGACGAAATATACAACCCCTTCTGTTTCTCCTCTGATCCACTTGAAATGTGTATTCAGAAGATACCAGTGTTGCCATGTTTTGGTTCCTGAAAATAACAGCTTTAATTTTGTGGTAATTTAACTAATGATATCCCAAAATAGACGGGGCTAGATTCTGTAGACACTATGTTATCAAAGCTAAGAATGGTAGTAATAATCAAGAGTCAATGACGATGTTCATTATAACACTTCACTTTGGCATGTATTAATTAGTAATGCTTATCAAAATAAATTTAGACAACCAAGGAGATGTAATCATGTTGTTCTAGCGCGCTACAAGCTAGCTAGCTAAGTTAGCCTTATTGTTTGTTGGATTTGTGAGTTATTGTGAATAATACTCGATATCTCGCAAAGCAAACTTTCTATCTAACAAACTATCTCGCTAAAGTGTTTATCCCCAGTACCTTTTTATTTTGTATTTTTTTCTCTTTTTTTTTTTTTTTTTTTTTTTTTTTGCTGCGTAGGGTACAGATTAATTTATTGGTAAATTATCAAAGATGTTTTTCAATATTAATAAAGTTATGAATATGGGTACTACTGACTTCACCAATTGAAAAACAATCCAAATGGGGCACCACCCTGGAATCAGGGACCATATTGAAATGGGAAGCAGTCTTGTAAGGTGGTTCCCTTTTAAAATACATAAAATACTTAATTAATTGGATTAATTTATCTTGTATCTTTGAAGGGAAAAGAATAATGGTGAATTTGAGCACTGATGTGTTCAACCAGCAATTATTATATCTTTTTATTAATATTTTTTATTCTATTTTACAAAACAATCGCCACAGCTGCTCTTGAAAGTATAGTAGAATTTATTTAACTTCAGAATTATCAATGGCTAATAATAGTAATCAATAATTCTTCAATCATCAAAAACCTACATACCTTTTTACACTTTGTGTGTGTGTGTGTGTGTGTGTGTGTGTTGTGTGTGTGTGTGTGTGTGTGTGTGTGTGTGTGTGTGTGTGTGTGTGTTGAGGAAAGGGGGAGGTGATAAGACCGGTATTTTGAGGCTCTCTGCAGCCCAAAGACTACAAAAATGGCGGTTGGGGAACTGTGCGGCACCCAATTAACCGGATGTTTAATCTAGGCTATGTGCTACGGACACAGATATACATAAATAGGCTTTAGCTATTCAACGGACTTGATCCATGCTTCTCCCTGAGTCACATGAGATCTGTCTCGAATCATTCTAAATTTCAGAATTATATTCTCATTGGTCTGCTGTTGGCATGGGGACATGTTGGGCCTATCTCAGTGGCTGTCTTCATTGCCTCAGATAAGGAGGTCACACCTCTAACAGTCACAATGGGAGTTCCTCCTGGACACAGATCAAAGGCTATCATGTCAGGGTCAATTCTATTCAGTCTTACAGAGATAAACATTTTCATTGTTCCTACTTAGTCTCAACACAGCAGGGATGGCTCCTAAAAGGCTGGAACAGCAGTTACCCTTCCTGTATGGCAAATGTTTTATGTTAAATGTCAGATATGACCGAAACAATTATTTTTAGAAGGTAGGGTTAGTGTCAAGAAGTCAAATGCTAATTAAGGCTAGCCTGGGGATTTGATGAGCTGCATGGAACATAATCCAAAAGTACATTGTTTTCAGGACATTAACATTGTTTTATCTTTTTAAAACCCAACAACTAATCGAGATTGAGATTTTTGTCTGAACAAGGGGACGTTCATTATACACACTCTGGCGAGCTAAACAGCTGATTCAACTGATTCTTCGCGGAGATAAACAGCTCCGTCAGTTGACACAGGACTGTGAACAGACGGACCAACAGAGCTTTTTATCTACAGTAACTACACTCCGTGGACAGAGCAGTAATGTAGCATTTTCAGTTCACAAGCTACGGTATTAAACACAACATCATCATGTCCTGTGATCTAGGACTTTCACAGAAATAGATTTGACTCGTCGGTCACAATAACAGATTAATAATCAAGGCAAACCGGTAACACTCATTCATCAAATCACATCAATGTCATAACACAGTTGCAGCATTAGCATTAATTAACACACATACATGTCTCTGCCCAGAACACTATAAAGCCTCCTACTGTGCGCAGTCTGTTACTTTGGTCCGGCGGATTTTCCACAGGGAACCGAAAACGGGTTAACCACTTGGCCAGTGAATAACAAAACAACTCCACCCGGGCAAGGTGTGTGGAGCGGTTCAGAGCCGACTTGGAAAAGAAAAAGCGGTCTGTTTTGTCCGAGTTCCCTCTCTACATAGCTGAAAACCAATGTGTGTTTCAGAGGATCCAGTGGTGCTCACCAGAACAACAAAATAGTTCACTTTTCTGGAGAGTGAACTAGTTAGCAAAGACGTCTGCACGCTGACCTGGTACAACTTTAGTTGTGGTGGAAAGCAGAGGTTTCTGTGTTTTGAGTCGTATAGTTCAGGATCACGGGCTAGGCTCCTTTTCTTTTCAGTGGCTAAAGCTGACAGGAGGTAGCAGTTCATTTCCATATTTACGACATAACACAAAAACATATGGACCTTTATTTAAAATTATGCAAGTAAAAAACGGTATTTTGTGGCAGGGCACCTTTAAATTTCCCCTACCTGCCAAATCAGTGACGGAGACCGTTCCATTTCTCAATACATTTATGGGAAATTGTTTTATCTCTTGCATCTATCTGTTCACCTACCATGCAGTTGATTTTCCTCTTTTCACCTTCTGTGAGGCTGCGATCATAGTGACACAAGCATGTGGATCTCAGAGGCCCTATCAGTGGAGAAACTGGCTATGTGATTTGAGGTTTTCTCACTGTCATCCCCAAGAGTCAGTTCTGTGAGAATTGAGGAGGAGGGTATGTGAAATTCATTCAGTTATTAAATCTGTCCAGCCAGTCGGCTAGCTGCAAAGTCTAATAATGACAGTAACTTAACCTCTTACTCTTATTGTATTGCTTGTTGTATGATCACAGCCAGCAGTTGTGAATGTGTTTGTGACTGTGTGTGCTTTCCAGTGCCCTTTAGATATCTTTGTATTTGAGTTGAAGGTTGTTTCTGTGTGCCTTGTGATCCATAATCTCGCCATTCAATCGTATTGTCAGAAAACTAGCAAATCCAAGCCATGGAATTGATGTAAAGCAAGACAAGTTTCACCCCTTATGTCACATAGGCCACTCTTGACAGCTTGTCCATTATCATACTCCTCACTCCATCAGCATTTCAGTTAGAGAGCTAGTGGACAGGTTAACCTTGCAGATGTAGAGGGTAGTATAGGTTAAATAATGAAAGTTGATGAAAAGGGATGGCTTAATTGGTGCTTATTTTACTTACCAATCAGTATTTGAAGCAAATCACAATGGCTATCTGCTAAATAAGATGGTCTATTAATTGTGCATGTATTATGCAAACTTCTGTCTGATGATAATTGGTGTACAATGTCATTTCTTTACTCTTGTCACTTTCAGTTATATAGACACCAATGATTTCAAGTACAAGTTAAAACAAGATCATATATAAATATCATTGTTCAATAGACTGTCATTCATGCAGCAGGGCAAGTTTATTGTTTGTTTTTGTCTTTTTACTTCCTCCAAGCAGGTTGAAAGTCTGAATGCCTTCATCCATCTCTTTGTTTGTCTGTTTGTCTTTAACCAACACGCTGAAACTCAAGGCTCGAATTTGCTGTGCAGATTAACACTCTCAAGAGGAAGGATGCTATTGGTTTTGCGACCCTGCGGCCTTCCCTGTTGTGCAAGCCCAACCTTGACTACTCATGTAGACGCATAGAGGAAAATAAACCTACTTATTTCCGTGACCCAGTGACCTCTCACTCAGCTTTTCATCTATCTTCATCAGACTGTGTTGTCTATTTAAATCCATCTCTTTGGAGTCCATGTGCATACGTTTCTCTTTTCATCTTTCACCTAGCATCACATTAGGCTAAACTCTTAAATAATTACTTATCCCTCCAGTACAATGTTGGCTTTGAAAATAAGGCTTAACAAATGTGTTCATTAGGCAGTGGTCTGCCCTCTCTATTTTCTGTATTTCATCTTTTTTCTAGATTTTTTTAGTTTTGTGCCCTAAAGGCAAGGGTGTTAGTTGTAATAGAATATCAAAGTAAATTAAATTGAAAATAAATACTATTTCATAGTAAAAACAAAAGCTTTCAGTCAAGTACTCAGTTAAATAAATGCAGTCAATATTGTGGTGAATTGTGTTCTTGTGTGTGTGTGTGTGTGTGTGCGTGTGTGCGTGTGCGTGTGTGTGTGCGTCTGCATGCGCGTGTGTCAATAAGACTAAACCCTTCAGGAACCTAAACATGGTACTTCATGGTACTTAAGCATCTGTGCTCCTGTACCATTTGATCCCCTAAGACACTGGTTACTGTTTGAAGTCTTCACTTGAAAGGCCTGATCTAAATACTGTGGATTCCACAGCAATTCTGCAAACAGTGATTACAGACTGATTAATGAGCCACACACACCCATGCTTACTTTCTAGGACACGCACAAATGGATTAAGCAGGAGTCAGTATGTTACAACATACGTCAATCTGTGAATTTTTTTTCATTGGAAACATGTCAATGAGCCCAGCATCAGTCATAATTACACTTGGCAATCAATTTATTATGTTTCTTTTTGTTTTAATTTTTTTTCTACAGTGTCTGCAGAGATCTTAAAAACCAGTTTGACCACCATGGAACGTCACATTCAGAGGCTTGAGAACGACATCGAGAACTTTCCCAAAACGGATGACCAACAAGATAAGTTTGTGGAAAAGATGTTGATATCCTTTTTATGGTGGGTGTGGTCATTTTCAACTTGCTTAGTTTTATACTTACATTTGCTCCTCAAACAAACATATGTATTATAGCATAATAGGTCATTGCTTGTACCATTTTCTCGACATAAATGGCAAAGAGTGTGCTGTTTGTGTTCTGCCTGGCAGTGGTGAGCAGTTTAAGTCACTTGGTGTGATAGGTGGCACCCGAGGGAATGTAGGGAATGGATCTGGCTGCCTTGCTATGAGATGTTGATCAGATCTCCCTTTTCACTCCTCCCTGAGTCCCAAGAGTGAAATCCAGCCTGTGACTATTTTTACAGCACTATGCCACCGCCGCCTGTCCCCTTGGGGACTCTAATAGGGGCTCTAGCCCCTCACACCAACTTATCGCCTATCTGTGATTTCATCTCCTGACCGGCCACAAGCCTCTCCACACAACCATCCGTGCACTATCTTCTCTCATGGCACCTCTCCTGTTTCGATAACAGAGTGTTTCACTTAAAGCCAAGCATCTCTGCTCCCAAATTGAATTAGCCATGTCTCTGCACTTTCTTGAATGCCCTCTCTGAGAGGAAAGGTCCTCACTGTATAGGTTTGATCAATGGTGGAAATCAAGTCTATTGTCAATACCCTGAGGCTAGGGTGCCTTTCACGGAAAACAGTCAGCATTGTCTGCTTTTCTTGTCTTAATAAGAAAAAAAAGAATTACTCGAGTAATTTAACAAGTGAGTAGGTGTTACCATATGCTAGACGCTCTCACTTAAGACAGCATTTAACCTGGTTTTTGCTTCCTTTTATCTGAGATTTATTAAGGCTGACTTTGCACATTCGGTGGTATAAGAGTAATAGCCTCCTAACACATTAACAATCTGCTCCTAGTCAAAGACGGGCACTTACATTTCTGTAATTAACAAAAACTGAAGCAGAGACATCCCTGGCGGCTGCTCAGAGGCTGAGCAGGCAGGCAAGAAAGCTACTCTGCCCCCTGATGTCAGTATTGATTCCCAGGCTCCTTTGAGAACTAGAGGCTTGAGTGAAAGGAAATGTAGAAGTGAAGATATACTGCAGTATGGCTTTCCCTCACTTTCTGGAGTTCCTCCCCAGAGAGTGGCAGAGAGAAGCCGGCTGGCCATGACCTGAAACACCCCACTTCCTCCCCATCCCACCTGATCGAGTTTTGGTGCCATTAAGGAGGCTTAGTAGGATTTAATAGAAGTAGCCACCAGTAGAAAAAAGCACAGACAAGCATATTTATTTCTGTGTTGTTCCCCTCTGGAATATTTTTGTAATGGATAATGGTATAGCAGTTAACCTTCCCTTGATTTTGCGAGTATCAGAATTGCTTCAGTTGTACATATTCTTTAATTTTAATTTTTTGTGTTCTAATGTTTGGGATGCAGACACAGGGAAGCACAGGAAGGAGTCAAATGATAAGAAAGTGCATGCTTGTTCTTTCTCTGTTAGCTCCCTGGAGCGTTTGATCCGCATTCCATAATGGAATCATAATAGCAGGGTGTCAGGATGATTTTACTTGTACTTGCTACTACATGAGTATTTGGTGTAGATTATTTTGTCCCATGTTCTTGAAACACAGTTATATTGTCCTTGCAAATTGTTTTTTGTTGTGATCTTCCTATGCAGTACATAGTAATAGGTCACTAAAAGTATGTGATCAGATTTTTCTTGTTGCCTTTGGAGTAGCTGTGCGTCTGTTTGTTACACTAGGACATTTGTGTATGTGTATCTCAACCTCACCCTTTTCTCTGAAGTCTGTCACCTAGGACAATATTTTCTACCACTTTAAACCTCTCAATAAATGAGATTGTAGGCTTTTTTTCATACAAGAGAAAGATGTGCTTGGTTTGCTGAGGTTGTTAGTTCCAGCGTTTGCAATGAGCTTATGTAGCACTCTAATCTGTGTTGCACAGCAAAGTGTTGGAACAACAACAGTTTGAAATATAGTGCTGTATATTTTGGATCAAGATTTCCTTTGGTACACATAAGATAGCAGAGTCAAGGCAAGCATACCTTTTTAAACTTTTCCTCTGGATTAAAAAAAAGGATGTTGGTTGCCTTGAAGCATGACAGATGGAAGAACAACAACAGCTAAAAGTCATGCATTTGATGCTTGAGCAACCCTGAAAAAGTTAAGTGAAGCACTGTTGTCTTGACTGTTGGGCACTGTGATAAATGAGTCAGTCGGCATGTGTGTGCACTTTTGCGTGTGTGTGTGTGCGCGTGTGTGTGTGCGTGTGTGTGTGTGTGTGTGTGTGTGTGTGTGTGTGTGTGAAAAAAAAGAGAGAGAGAGAGAGAAAGTGATAGAGTATAATATACAGTGCAAGTGCAGGTGAGTACATGTGCCTCTGTTTCACTGTGACTCTTGTAAGCTTTTTTACTGAGATTAATTTCAGGAGGCCATGGTCACTCCAAGGTATTTTAATTGTAATATGTGCCCCAAAGCAGCAGAGTTTTAATTAAACCTTCAACAATAAATTATGTTTTATTTTTATTTTTGTCACCCCAAATGATTAGTGCCCCTAATTTGTTTAGGCTTCAGAAATTTCAGGTTTTGCCCATTAAAATGTCTGATAAATTTCTGGTGCAAACAATTTGTGAGAATTTGTCATCCTTACCAGTCATCTGATGTGTTTACCTTTTTAGAGGAAATCATTCCACAAATTAATATGACAAGAATTGTGCAGCAACAGATCAGTACCAGTTATGAAATACTGAAAGGAAGAAATATAGAAAGAAGAAAGAAAGAAAGAAAGAAAGGAAGAATTGCTTAGTGGAAGCACTTCTTTTGGCTTTATTGATAAATTTTTCTCTTTCCATTACTATAATGTATGCAAATGACTGAATGGGGTGTTTGTTCAGCAGTTTAGTGATCTCTATCTGTCAGAAGTAATGGGAGCCCACAAAGGCTGTAGAGTTGAGGCACAAGCCCCCAGAGAGCCCTATTTCACCAGAGAGGCTATGGCTATCACATGCACACTCACACTCTAGTTCTAGATATGATAAAGTAGAGCTGGGGGCTTAGAGCGGGATTCTGCATACTGGAATATTAATGTCAGGGAGGTGGGTGGATAACGAGAGACCGGACTGAACCTTGATGGGTGTCCAATACATCTCCCACCACTGTACTCAATGCCTTAACCTAGCTTAACCTTTTATTTCACAGGAGACCACAGTCAGAGCACATCATTCTCTCCAATCTTCACACATTGAGTGACAAGTAGCTGTCTTTTGGGGCATGTTTTAGCAAAATAAATTAGACTGAGGTTTAACAGATTTAGCTAGTCTTCATTTTGTCTTTCAGAGTAGTCTAATGCGTGTAAGACAGTTTCACACAAATCAAAACTTTCCTTAAGGTTATAGCCACCCTATTACCTCAAGCTAACACAATAGCTAAGCATTGTTTTGTGTAGTAACAATCAATTTTTATGTAATCGTTTGTTGTCTTCAAAGCTTTTTCCTGTAGTCTTTTTTTCCAGTACAATTTCTTTACACCTCTTGCCATATTTTGAAATATCTTTTAAAATATATACTGCTCCCCTTTACTGACATTTGTTAATGTGTGCTCACCTGCTCAAAGCCCACACACCTACCAGTGCCAGTTTCTCACACCAACTTTGTTCGCCCACACAAGGTCAGCCCAGACACACTTTCTTCCTGCCCAAGGGCTAGCCTGTAATACCACCTTTGTGGCTTAGAAATCGACAGATGCATTTATACAGCTACCACCTTTTTGTTGTTTTCAGATACTTCAGCCTGATTTAGTTCACACTTCAAAGGAAGAGGTGCACTACAATGTGTTTATGGATGGCCTTTGTCAAACAGTAATAGTTGGAAACTCTGTTGGCTTCAGGCTACGTTTGTGTACACCTTGTGCATTCTCTTGTTTCGGCATCAGGCACTTAAGGTTAAATAAATGTTTTTTAGTGAAACAATTGTTCTATTTAGCAGGCTGCTGAGGTTAAACCGCAGAAACACCCTGTTACAAGCTTGTTTTGTCTGGAGAAACACAGAGTTGTTTGGAGATGTTATCCCACTTTACTACACCTTTATGCGTTTGAATGAGAGAAAGTCAGATTATTTAGAGAATCTAAATGTTTATTTCTGCATGTTTGTACATTAGAAAACTAGGTTAAAACATGCTGATAGCACTCTCAGTAGCACACCCACCCCCTTGACACGCAAAGCTCTCTCTCTTAATCACCACCTTCCTTTGAGCGCCTCCCCCACAACCCCAACCCGGGTGTTTTCCTCCGCTAATGAAATTCACTGTAAATTGTGTAGCCAATTAACTAGAGCACAGATAAACCATGGAGCCTTTTAATTATCCAAAATTTAGTCGGAAAAAGTATAAATGAGTAGAGGTGCAAAAAACAGTCTCTTTCCCTGCCTGAATTCTTGGTCTCACCTTAATTTGATTGTCCAGAAAAAATGCAATCCGTAAAACAAATCTTTCATGTTGACATTACATGTCAGAGGAGATATTCTGATTTAATTATTATTCTTAATAGGTGTGTTTGAAAAAACATCTGACATTAAAATTGTAATCATGATTATTGCGAAGAAAAAGCAGTAAATGTTAATGAAAAAAGGTTGTGGTGATCATGTTGCTGTCTTACCAAGGATTTTCTTTTTTTTTTATTTACCTAATGCTGTATTAACTTTAATAACAAATACAAAAAGTGCCATACGTATAGCACTGTATAAATATATATCATATTTAATTACCTTTTGTAAGGCATAAACTGGCATTGTTTTTGATTGAATCCATTTAATTGACTTTTAAAAGTATACTCTCTACAACTAACATTTGTATTTATAGCTTTAGAACCCTTTGCCCATTGTACTTACAGTATATCCTGTCATACTAAAATTCTCTCATACTGCTTTGCCAAGATTCAAACGTTACACCCTCCCTGCTCCACTGCAAAATTACTTATTTGTTTAATTACTTTTTTAATAATGTTGGTTAACTTATTCATTAAGGCAGCACTAACAATTACTTTCATTTTTGATTAAACTGTTGATTATTGGGTTTTTCAGTCCCTTAATTGTTTGGTCTATAAAACATCTGAAGATAGTTAAAAAAAATCCCCACTGCAATTTCTGAGAATTTAAGATGACATCTTCTAATTGCTTTCTGTGTCAGACCAGCAGTCCAAAAATTTGTTCACTATAATATAAATGGATCAGTTATATTATTGGTTTATTGTTTATTCTGTATATTTGGTTTCCCTTGAAAACGGACCAAATGTGGTATATATAGATTTAAACGTATTAAGTTTGTGCCTAGGACACTTGAAGACAAGGGTATTAAAAGAATAGATTGTAGCATGGTGGCCCAATGGTTAGCGCTGTGGCCTTACAGCAAGAAGGTTTTGGGTTTGAATCCAGGTTGTTCTGGGCGGTCTGTGTGAAGTTCGTATGTTCTCCCTGTGTTTGCATGGGTGTTCTCTGGGTGTTCTGGTTTTCCTCACCATCACAAATATGTACTAGGTTCTCCAGTCAGTGCCCTTGATCAAGGCACTGGCTCACATCTGGAGTTGGTCCCCAGTCGCAATAAAAATGGCCGCCCTCTGCTCTCTTGAGGGATGGGTTAAATGCAGACAATGAATTTCGCTACATGTGTATCTGACAATAAAGTACCTTTACCTTTTTTTATTGCTGTAGTGTCGTTTTAGCACATGCCTCTACATATGACGTATCCAAAAATTGTGAACACAGATCTTTGAATTTGGCTCAGACAAACAGATTAAATTATAATGAATCCAAAAAAAATCAAGTGATGGGTTTTACAGAAAACACATGCACTGTATGAACAAATATAAAAAACATTACGTTGCCTTTCTTGTACTTGCTGGCCGGCGTGTTCCCTGCCAGACAGAAGACCATATCAGTGCCCTCTGGTCATATGAGGGAATTCCCTAGAAGTTTGCCAATCAGTATCTTGTTAGGCTGTGACACTCAGCCTGATGTGGCAGCTCCATTACCCAGTAGAGTGGGCTTGCTGAAAGGCTGCCTGGGCTGTAGCTCCCAGGGGTAGGAGGGTTTGTGGTCATGGGAGATACACCCATGATGTACACTGGATCTACCCTTTGCTCCTTAGTGAACAACTGTCATATTCCACTGATAAAGCCACTATGCCCTGCCAGTCCTGGAGGGTGTCCTTTGGGATCCACTGTGTCCTGTTGGGATTCAGGGCTGGTCCCCTGCAATCAAAAATGCTCCCTGACACACCATCTGTGTAATTTTTTTGTGCTTCTTGTGGTTGATATACAATATACAAGGTTAAGTACTTAATACAGTGTATAACAGGCCATAGTGTTAGTGATAGTGAAAATTATTTTATTAATCGTTTATCTTCATGTCTCCATATGTTGCTCTGCTGCTGTATAGCTTTGTCCCTATTGGCCAAGGTCTCTACTGATTATTTCTGCTCTACAGAAAGACAGGCTAAGGACCCAGTGGCAGCAGCCCCAATCTGCACCTCATTACTTCCCCAAAAGGGCTAAGCTTAGTGCAGGGTAATAGACAGAGGCCCATGCGCCCTCATTTGTCATGGGCTCCTGGGTTTGATGCAAAGCCCCCCCCCCGAGCACTTGTTGCTGAGCTCTAATCCGGCAGTAGACACCAGCCACGCTTCTCTGCTTAGCCATCCCCACTCTCCACCGTCATGGCTCATGATTTCACTTTCATTTGATGTTTTAATGAAATCCCTGAGACTCTATTGAATGGCAGGCCTATTGTTGGCAAATTATTCTATCAAATGCAAGTGGAAGGGAAACGTGACTGGAGTTATTTGTCTAGTAAATATGAGGCATTGAGCATTTAGGTTGTTTTTTAGCATTTGAATCCACAATAGAAGATGGTTGGAGTTAAATAATGCCGGTTGACAACTAGGAAAATGCACACATACCAAACGGCACATAAGATGCTGTTTTCATTCATGTGCTTGATAGCCCCCTGCATTATTCATTCATACAATTGCTATAATAACTATTAATACTACAACTGCTATAGCATAAGTTAATTGTAAAATTAGTTGGGTGATATGTACTTAATACTAGTTGATAGTGTACAGAGCAGGCATTTATTCCTGTACAGACCAGTATATTACCTTGTAGCACCATTTGAAAATAAGTGCTATGGGGCAGCATCCAAGAGGCTGGGGAAAGCTCCTTGATGAAATGGCCTAAGTATCATTAGCTAAATTTGTTGTGTGTGCCAGTTGAAAGCATCTCTAAAATGTAAATCAAACTAATGCCCAAACACTTCCTCTCCTTTTCCCACAGTAATGCTACTCCTTTCCTGCTGATCCTGTCAAGGGAATACGGTGTTGTTCTGCTGTTTGCTACTGGGCTCTCTGTTGATTTCTAACTTTGCTTGGTGTTGGCTATCCTTCCTCTCCCGGGACAGGACCTAGGGATCACTGTGTCTGCATGACTGCGGGCCATCTCTTCTGCAGCCTGCACATATACGTGGCCCCACAAGCGATTAGCTGAACTTATTGACTGCCTTTGCACGCTTTAGAGCAATTAGGTGGTTCATTATGCAAATAAAGAACACTAATTACCTCACGTTTGCTAATTGATTATAAGATACGGTATATGGTCGACATTAGGGTTGACTCCTTCAAAAAGATATGGCCTTCAACAGTTTTAGTTGAATTAATTAATAGTAAATAGCACAGTGCATGTCACTGTGCACTCAGCTCAGCAAATTTGAGACAATAGAAAAGTCGGCGGAGAAAGAGATCTCTAATTAAAATGAATCTGTGACAGTCAGAAACACTAATAGTTACAAACGGCAATCTGATGGTAGTCAACAGGGGATTCTCCATTAATTGGCAAAATGAGGCTCATCAATCACACAGAGGGGGAATGCTACACAGACAGTATCCTGTCAGAGTTACCCACTGCAGGGGGGACCAGCATGATGTGTGTCTCAGGGACAGAGTCATGTAGAGAAGGAACCGTTTCTTCTCTCTCTCTTTCGCTCTCCCTCTCTCCCCCCTAGACTCTGTTTCCCACCACATGTGGCTCTCAGTAGACATCTCTCCAACTCATTCTGACAAGCTTTGTTTTTTCTTGTCACATTTCAAATGGGGATTGGTTGGCATTCTCTGCCAGTAAAGGCCGAGACAGAATTGTCAAAATATACTGTTGAATTTCAGCTTTTAGAGGATATTCTTTGCTTATGACATCTGCTGAGAGAGCTTTGCAACTCCAAACTCCTTTTTCACTCAAGCAATCAAGAAATCATTTTATTGGATTGAAAATAGCTTATTTTCCAAAGCTGACAATGATCTTTGAAGTTTTAAGGTTCTTTGAACCTAGAATTAGTAGCATAGAATGGGAACAATGTATGAACCTAACAAGGATAGTAATATGTGATACGACGATTGAGCAAGCCCAACAAATGTCGCGGCATATAACATACCGCCTCTGCCTACAGGTTGATTAATATACCCAGGCAACAATTGATTCAATTCAATTGGACCAATCAATGGACTCTCCCCTAGTCTCTATGTAACTCACTTGGTTTAGGCAAGGCAAGTCTCAAATTGGTTAATGGTCTATATATCTGTGTGTCTTATTTAGTTACTTCATGCATGTTTACGGTACAGATTACCATAACAGATTTGGCACAGAGGCTATAATGTTACCTGGTATGTATACACACTCCCAAATAAGCAATTGTTGTATGCTGATATACTAATTACCTCTTTTTAAATGCATCAAACCAGTAATATGTCAAGCATGTCATGGCAAATGGAGTATTCACAACTATCTTTATAGCCTTCACAGACTGGGCTAATATGGCGCCAGTCAAAACAACGGTCATGCCTGTGTGGGTTTTTATTGACAATTAACCTCCAATTAGCAGCATGGATAGATAGGGTGACCTCCACAAGTGCTAGTGGTTGTGTTTATGATGGCTGCTCCATGGACATGATTGCATGAGATGAGCCAGTTTGCTGTAAAGAGGGACAGCATGTTGCTGTTAGCTGCAATAACATTGACATACAGTACGAATATAAAATGGATGAGTCACATAAATGTTTCTAATCCATTTTACCCCTCTCTGATTCCTGTGTTTTTCTTACTGACACACACACACACACACACACACACACACACACACTGTATAGTGCTGGTGGGTCTAAGCCCTGTCATTTAACAGCAACAGGGAAGTGTGAGACACATCTGCTACCTGTACCAGAAGCTGACCTTGAATTGACTTTCTATGATGAAGACTTATGGTTGATCCCTGGGCTTTTTGCCTTGATGCCTTGTGGCTTTCCATCCTGACTTCAGAACATAGGTTGGAACCATAGAGACCATATATCTCTTTCTATGTTGCTCTCCTTTATTTTTCTTTTTTTTGTGCCACGACTTTCAAAAGTACCAGTGCAGGTGTTAAGAACATTCAGCAGTTGCAAGAAATGAATGAATGAACTCCTTTTGAGTTGTTGCATACTGTCTTGTTCAAATGACTTGATAATGCACATAAGTGGAATCTTCTTTTAATTCAAAACCTTTAAAGCCTGGAGTACTCTTAAATTCTTAAATATCCAAGTGAGTTGTATGCTTTAATACAAGCTGTCGGAATGCAAAAGCATACATTTTGAAAAACTGAAATTATGCAAAAATATTGACTCCCCTCCTCACTTGGGCTGTCTTGCCATTGGCTTGTGATTCCATCTGGCAAGAAGAAAACACATGGTTTTCTCCTCTCAGTAAAGAAAAATGCATTTTTTTTTCTTTTGCTTACTCTCAAAGAAAAATTATGGAGAAAAGAGTGAACTGACTGGGTAAAACCGGCATTTTGAAGTACATCATACCCTTAGGTTCATGCTTCTCACTATGTATAGTGGAAGTATTAAAAAAAAGGTAAGAATTATTTTACTGTATTCCTCATTTAACATGTGCATACTTTTTTTCTTGTGTTTTATGGCTGTGTAACACACTAACAATGCAACTGGAATACATTCAATCACATTTCTGTCCAACCTTGTTCTGATGTTCAGAACAGAACAGGCACAAGTGTGAAAACACACATCCAGAGCTGTAGGTAGCAACAGGTGTTAACTTGAGGGACATGTCAGTTTGGTACAGCCACAGCTCAGTGGTGACACTGAAACACTGTATGGTTTCCATCATCAAAAAAACAACCTGGAGATTTGCAAGTTTAAAAAATAATGTAGTCAAAAAGATCTCCAGAGGATGACACATTGATGATTGAAAACAGTTTGGAAAGGTTTCCACACGCTTTGCAAAACAAGGTAAAACCAAAATAACAGAATAACCTGAACACTTTAAATGACTTCAGTTTTTATGCGCTCTGTGGGATGAATGTGCTTCTGGGGCATGTTTGTGATGAACGGTAAATCAGAGGTTAAGATGCCTCAGGTTCGTTTGATCCAATGGTCATATTCTTAAAACTATGAGCAAGGTCATCTGAAATACAATCCTATTTGCATGTGCTCAGTTGCCCTATTACTACAGTTTTTATGTACAAATCAGACTAAAAGTGAAGTGAATTTTTTTTTTTTATATATATATAAATAAATAAATTTATATTATCAGGCATCTAGTAGGTATTAGCCAGGAAAGATAGTAGAGGGGGTTACACAGGGCTCTCATATCAGAGGAGTTTGTACTATCAGAGAGTGACAGTCATTGTGTTTGTGGTGTTTTTTTTAGGGAGTGTAGGAATGTGTATACATGAGATAGCTGCAAGGGAGTACAGAATGATAGCCGGGAATAAAGCATTTTCCATTGAAGTGATTAAAATGATTGAGGACAGTGGCGAACTCATTCATCTCTGAGCAAGGTGATGAGGGACATTCGGAATGTGTGGGCGTCTGTGAGAAGAGTCATTCGCTGCATTCATGTATATGTGAGTGTGTGTATGTGTTTTGTGTGTGTGTCACAGATGTAGAACAAATTGTGAAATGGGACTGGCGTGGAGGCGACCAGACAGATGTGGAGCGATGCCCACAGGAGGGCCATGTCTTTTCACTGTATATCTGAACAGACAAATATTTATCTTTACCCCACCGCAGTCTGTATTCTACATTTTAATTTGACCTTCATCAGAACAAAGTAAACAATTCCTCATTTCTCATTGCCAACCTCAGGGCCATTCTTTTTTAAGTTATTTTATTTTGATGTCTGTTTTTGTTACCTTAAAAACAGGAGTAGCAATATTTGAATGAAAGTTTCTTGAGGTTTCTGTGGATGTGATTAAGCTGGACTGTAATCAGTTTGCCTCCTCTGTTCAGCAGATCAATTACCTCAGTGAGTGGAGAGAGTGGGTGGTGCAGGTTGTCTTGTGTGTGTGCCTGAATGTGTGAGCATGTGCATTTTTTCATAGGCGTGTCGGTAGAGTAGTTATTTTGATTCTAGTGACATTTCTATTCTATCTGTACTTGACACAAAGGTTGAACCACGTCCTGTACTTTAAATGTAAGTACAACTATCCACGATGGCCTTATAGGCTACACATAACCATTCTCAAGCACATTAAGTGTATGTCTAAACCCACTTAGCATTGGCAGCCTTGTGAAAGTGTTGATTTGAGGTCTATGGGTTCATGTTTCCCTCCTCTCTCTCTCTCACTTTCACTCTCTCCACCTCTGTCTCTCCCATCAACTGCTCTAATCTTCTGAATGCCATCCACACTCACCGTTCATCCCCTGCCTTCAGGATTGGTTTCACACAGTGATCCCCTCACTGACCAGACAGACGACTCAACAATTAACCTCTAAGGCTGACCTGAAATATCTCAAACCTTCTCCCCTCAGCATCCTCATTGGCCTTTAATAGATTTCTAACAGGTAGAAAAAAGTGGATTGAATTTCACCCGTCCAACCCTTAGGGTCTGTGCAGGAACACTGTTCAGATTGTTGTCTCTTTTTTCTTCTTTTTCTTCTCGCTAAATACCACAGCTGTGAATGTCGTACATGATGCTGTCTGAGCTGTATGTGTAATGATAGGGCCAGGCTGGTGATACATAGTGCCAATGTGTTAATAATGGCATTATACTTTGTGGTATTCTTCACAGAACCCATTGCATCCATTTCAATCCTGTTAAAGCCGTCCATTTTGGTTATTGCGCTAATAGCCATAAAGCACTCTGCTGGAGCCAGTTTGACTGAAACTGTTTTCCCTAACATAGACGATTAGTCCCTGTGTTATTTAATATCACTTTAGCCATTATTGCAGGATTTACAGCTATTGCGTCATTTGTTCCATACCTTTCTGGTTATTATCCCACAAAGGGCTATGGATATGCCCTGTTGTGCTGTAGACACATTTTTGAAAAATCCACTGATTGTCATCTCTCTAGTCCTTTTACTGAAGGTGAATGACACCTTAAGTGACCTTTCAGTGCATAGCTTTGGCACTCAATGTTTGGTTTCAATTGTTAATTTATGTCTTGAAAATGCATCGGTGTGTTGTCAGGTGTGGGGGTTTAAATCAAGTGTGGTGTAGTGTGTGTGTGTGTGTGTGTGTGTGTGTGTGTGTGTGTGTGTGTGTGTGTGTGTGTGTGTGTGTGTGTGTGTGTGTGTGTGTGTGTGTGTGTGTGTGTGTGTGTGTGTGTGTGTGGTCATTGTGTTGGTAGTTGAGGGAGAGCTTGTGCATATCAGATTGTAACCAGTAAGGTAATGATTCATAAGACAGCCAGTAGGATTTATCCACTAATAGATCTCCTAGGAGATAACCTAATCCCCCAACAATATCTCCTTATCAAATTACAAGTGAACTATGTACAGAATGGGCTTCTCTATCCACAAATGAATACTAAGCCTTATACTTACCTTTAAGCTTATTAGATTTGATCTGAAACAGAGCAGTATCAAGTATTCTCCCAGATGTAAAGCTGATCAGAGATAATAATCCTTTCTGAGATTAGTTTTAATTTCACAGTCTACCGATTACCAGGACTTTGTATAAAATAGTGTATTTTTTATCTTCTTTTTTTCCAAAGCTGTAGAATTTTAAAACACTCATTCATCAATTCATCAACTCAGATTGAGTTGATCAAGGAAGTGTATTCTGTACTGGTGATTTACTACATACTGTAGGAGAGTAAATACACTATTTATCTGCTCATTGAGTGTTTTTTGTCATCCATAGAGCTCACAAGTGGAAGCTTGTCAGTGGCAAATGAAAGTTAGGCTTCTGTTCAAGGTGTGGATTGGAGATTAGGAGTAATGCTCATCTCTATCCTTCTGTCCGCTTTCACAGAGATGATACGATTTTCAAAAGATGAGACCCCCTTTTTCTCTCTCACTTACTCTCTCTGTCTCCCTCACCCATCTATTACTGCCTTGCCCTCACTCTCTCATGTTACCCATTTCCTTTCTTTCCTTTATCCCTTTATCTCAGATTGACTAAACTCAAAAGAGGGTTGCTAACTCTTTTTGGTTATTCCTAGAGGAAATGATTGTATGAGTGAGTACATATTTTGAACAGAGCCCTAAATGGTTTTGTGTTGCCACAAAGACTCCCAGGGCATTCACTAGGTTTTTGGAGCCCTTAATTGTTGTTCCTACAAATGTGAGTGTGTTCTTGTGCCAACAATATTTATTTTAAAAGCTTGTTATTGTATTCACCATAAAAAGGTACGTACAAAAGCTTTAGGCCACCCTTTACATTATTGTAGGCCCAGTTTAATATGCAATATACGTAGTAGGGGGTCCCTGCTTTGTCTCTCAACAGCTAAGGGGTGTTGGCCTAAAAAACATTGAAGACCCCTGTTCTAGACCAGGGGTATTCAACAGTCTTTCTCTATAGCAGAGAAATGAATATTCGTTTCACGGGCAACAGCTCCGGTGGGCATTCCTACAGCCAATTGCACACTCCTTAAAAACTTGCAACATCTGTGGCATTGTGCTGTGTGATAAAACCACACATTTTAGAGTGGCCTTTTATTGTGGCCAGC
>NC_045742.1:11655371-11655462 GCF_008692095.1 Etheostoma spectabile
CACACCTGTGCAATAATCATGCTGTCTAATCAGCATATGATATGCCACACCTGTGAGGTTTTCTCGGCAAAGGAGAAGTGCTCACTAACAC
>NC_045742.1:11655472-11672865 GCF_008692095.1 Etheostoma spectabile
AGATTTGGGAACAATATTTGAGAGAAATAGACCATGTGTGTACAGAGAAAAAGTCTTAGATCTTTGAGTTCCGCTCATGTAAAAATGGGGGCAAAAACAAAAGTTTTGCGTTTATAGTTTTGGTCACTATATGTAGTAGGGGGTCCCTGCTTTGTTTCACATCAGCTAGGGGTCCTTAGCTCAAAAAAACTTTGAAGACTGCTCTAGACTAAAAAGCTATTCCTTGCTAAATAAAAAGCCAAAGGAATACGTTGCAGGAGGGAAGGGCATGGATATCGGTTATGGCTTTTATTCCTTTTGTTCTGTTTGATGTAGCTGCCATCTCATCTGAGAATTGGCCCTGTGTAGAGGGAGGGACCAAATCTTTCTTTTGCTGTTTTGTGCTCATTTGGAGTTTGTTTATTTAGGTCTGGGTGTGTTGCACAATAGTACTCCACATGTTCATAGATCACCAGCCAATAGGGGAGGGGAGTCATCACCGTCATTTAGGAGCTTAATGATAAATCACAGGTGTATTAAGATATTTTCCCAAGTATCTTTCTGTTCTTTATGATTATATTTTAGGTGAAACACTTGACATCCTTTAAAGCTTTTCTGTAGCCCTGTGAGATTCAAGTACAAAAGTACATTGGTGTATATATCGGTATTTAAAGTGTTAATTCTAAACAGCTACGGTATGTTAGAGCTATGGTTTCCCTGGGGGTCTTTCATCCCAGTTTTTTTCTTGGTAATGTTGTAAAATGTAACCTGTTCAGATCTCTAATAATTACCAAAGCAAACAATCTGAGAAGGAAAACTTAGTTTTTAGATGAGCGGCTCACAGCTGATATACATATACAACTTGTCATGTCATTTTTTGGGGTAATGGTTGGAAACCACTGAGTTAGAGGGGAAGTCTTGAACCACATAAGTATTCAAATAAGAAATCTGGTGTGTTATCTTTATACCTTACTTGACACAGTCAGCATGGGACCCTACTAGTGCTACCCTCAAAGTCTATCCAGCTGCATTGAATTAGAATGCACAGCCGGTGCTGTACTTTCAGCCACGTTTACTTACTTACAGAGCACACTAGCATTTCCTGTCTCACTTGCTATAGTCTTTAATTTGGGCCATGTAATCTAGGTCTGCATTGATATGCACCTTTGGAATTGTGCCAGCGTCATCTCGTGCTGCTTAAGTCTCTGTTTCACATTTTCAGATAATGACAGTATTTTGTATTGACTGTCGCAAATGCTCTTATTTCAGCTCTTGTTTCATTACATGGCGTAGGCGTGCGCTCAATAGATCGCTACACAAGTTTGATTCATGATTGTTCCCCACTGCTTGTTATTAGTGCAGCATCAAAGCTAGACTTGGTAAACACATTTGCATTTTAATGAGTGATATAGATTGTTCTCCTGCTCAATACCACCATCAACCCACAACCCACCCCAGCTAGCATAGATGAAAAGTGGGCTGCACCTAGTCTAGGTTAAAAACAACACCTACTAAACACACTGTGCTGTAAGTGACAATTAGAACACAGATGTAGTGTCCACGAACTTAGAAGGCTGCTTTAATTTGAATAGGTAGCATAGTGGCCTAAAACTCTTAAATGTTTCAGGTGACAGCAGGCCAAGAACCAGAAAAAGTCTGGATATGGTGATTAAAAAGATTACTTGGTTAATGTGTCCACATTGTGGAATGGTGCAGTTAATGTTAATGAAGAGAAATTGAGTGGTTGAAAATGATATCTCAGTTCACAAATGGATGTCATCAGAGCAGCAATCAGCCAATGACAAGTGAATATTTGAGGAGGCAGATCGTTTCTATTTCTATGTTAACTCAAAATGTCTCCCCCTGCAACCTGCAGAGGATGATGCTACCCATTAAAGAGTGTTTGCCTCTGTGGGCATGTAATCTCATGCAAATTAGAGCAACAGACTGCCAAATCGAGCGGTTGTAGCTGGTAACACAGCCAAGCTACCGGTACGTACCTGTTGTGTTGTGGAGTGTTTGTGTGTTGCTCAGATTCCTGTCTTGATAAAAATGCTGTGAAACTAATGATTCCCACGTTGATCTTAGTGTCTTTGCATGTGGTTTGCCAACACATACTGTACACCCCAGCAATGGATGGATGTTCCATTTGCAAATGAAGTGTTCAGTTTTGATGTCTGGCTTTTTCACCAAAACCACTATCACTGTCAGCTGTTTTCAAATGTTATTATAACAACCCCAGTCCCTCTTTAAACGTGCACTGAAAAAACAGTTGTTAAAAACTCCTATTTTGAGGAGAAAGACAAAAAGACATGACAATTGTTTCCAATTGTCAGTTTATTGTCAATTTTCCTTTTTGACAGAACATGCTTTTTGTCCCCTTCTACACTGCTTCCTCACACTTCTTTTTGTTCATGTTGTGATAACACATATTTCTTGCTGGATTTTCCAGGGGAAACAATGTATTGCAGCAAAGAGTATGTGTGCAAATGTTTTCTTCAGTGATCCACTCACTGTTAAGAACCTGTTTTTGGATGTGTACAAAGCCGCCAAAACCCTTTTGCGGTGTCACCCATCAACAACCAATTAAGGCCATAACAATGACTTTCACAAATAGGTGAGTCTATGTTGTTGTAGAGAAAAGTAAATATAATTGGCTGAAGAAAGAGAAGTTTAAATGCAGAGGTTTCTTATTTCAATGAAATAATTGCTTTCTATTTTTTTTTCCATAACTGACAGTAGTTTTGTCACTTCACAATGGTAGACAGGCTGAAGGATGAGAGGAGGGCAGCTGGGGAGGCTCTAATTTATCTGTTTGTCTGTGTTTTCCTGCCCACACTAGAAGGGGAAGGAGGCTGGAACAGGGCCCGGCTCCACAGGGGAGAGTTGCGTTTAGTGGTGGCATTGATTTTTATAAAAGGTTGCCCAGTGGGGAGGCTAGGTATGCCTGTCAACCTTCGCTCTCACACTGTCAGGCTAAGTGTAGCCTGTCTGTAATCTCCAAACCCTAAAAAAGGACGCAGTTTACAAAAATATTCAGTAGTGGAAGTAATGAATTACATTTACTCTCATTACTATAACAGCTGTTTTTTGTGTACTGAAAAATGTAATTGTACTTTTCCTTAAGTAGTTTTTCACAAGTATGGCACTTTGCTGGTTTCAAGTAACATCGGTTAAAAAGTGAGAACAAAATAACATGTGTTTGCTGCCTACTGTTGATTCTATAAAAGGTTTCAAACTAAATGGCTTTATATTGCTTGCTGCACCTATTGTGGTTGACATAAACCTTTTATCAATTGTTGACTATTTTGTCTGATTTTTGTCCTCTTTGTGGTTAATTCTAATAAATCTACTCTGAGGAGGGCATTTGTATATTTCTAATTCACTTGTATGCACAGGCTGCAAAGTGCCATCTATAAAAACGTATTTTTAGTTTGGACATAAGGGCTCGGTGGCATGATGTTGTTTCACTAGTGTATACGTTGCAATTGAACACAATATATTTTGTAGCCTAAAAGCGCTCTTTAATTTAACAGCGGTATTATACATCATCATATAACAATTCTTTCTAGTATTTAGTCCCCATGTTTCTCCTTCCAGCATTACTCAACACTTTTAAAACTTTTAAAAACATTGTTTTGCAAATAGGTACATACTTTGGAGGGAAAAGTTAAGGAAGCAACTAAAAAACATAGGCAAGAAAGATGGATTGACAGATTTGTTTGACAGCCAGTTCTATGCTGGTCAGTTCCAGGAGGACTGAGGAAGTAATGGGACAGAGAGAGCAGAACTACAACATGACAGAGTCCGAGATGAAGACAAGAAGGGTGAGGAGATACTTGGTAAGAAGGAGATGAACTGGCAATGAAAGTAGTTTTATTAGTACAGGTTGGAGGACACACACACATACAGCCAGAGGCACTTCATCAACTGCTTGCCACCGCTCTCTCCCCACTCTTCTTTTCTCTTTACAAGGAATTTTGTCAGGGTCAAATGTGGAGATAACCTTACTTGGAAGCATAATACAGCCAAAACTTTTGAACCTTTTATGTCACCACTCTCCATTTGAGATTAGTCACATTTCAGAGAAAATCTTCATAACACGATACATATTTATGAAGATGTGGAGAAATACTCTATGTGGTATCATTGCAGTTTGTGATGCTTTTTGCAAAGTAATGTCTCAAAAATGTGTGTGTCACTCCTTCCGTGGCTGTTTATATTTCTATTTATGTGTTTACATAAACATGAATGACAAACACATGGAAGACAACTGCTACACATCTATTATTCCACAAACAAATAGATTGTATTGCCAGATTCCTGTCATTCATTAGGCACTATTCATTGGCAAATCCACTTGCCTTCCAGCAAGTACATCTTACTGTATCCCCCTGTCATTTCTTTTTATTTTCTTCTGCCTGCACGATGACACCCAGCAGTTTTTTGACTGGCGAGTCACACAAAGCTCCTCTGGCTGCCTGCTGAGCCACATGACAATAGAACTCTTGAGGAGATCATTTTATCGTACTCTTGATTGCCAGATAATTATCAGTTAATTATTTAGAGCCTTAAATTAATTTGCTAAAAATAGCCTCTGTGCCTCTGTGTTGCCAATGGAGACGGCTCCATTATTCCTTTCTCCCTAGTCTGCATCTCTCCTTCTCTAGCTCCCCGTCTTTGACAGCCACTACTGCCACTCATGTCTGACTGTAATCTAATAACGGAGTAGGTTGTCCTTTTGTATTTAAAGCAATCCAATTTTAGCGTAATGCTTCAGCACTGATTTTTTGAATTACTCCTATGTTGTTTTTCATGCCCATCTCCCTGTTCTGAATATTGGGAATCATTTACAGCATGTCAATCAAAGAGCACTATGGCAGTACCTATTGTGATTGTGTTGTATTATGAACAGTTTTAGTTTTTTTAGGCCTAAGTTTACATCTAGAAGGGAAACTTTGTTTAGTAATATCCACTATCTTCTGACTCTGCAGGTGGTTTTGTTGACCAATAACTTTACCTGTGCTTTGCAACACTCTTTAATAGATAGCATCTTCTTTTTACTTCTAATTCTACTCTTAGGACACTTCATTAGGCTGAAAGTGTCCTGAACAAAGAAATGTTCTGTAAGAGCTCTTATAATGGGATTCATTGGCTTAAAGAATCAAATTGTACCCCCTTTTCCTTTTTCCCTCTGCACGCACGCACACACGAATGCACGCACGCACGCACGCACACACACACACACACACACACACACACACACACACACACACTCACTCTCTCTCTCTCTCTCTTTTTCTCTCTCTCTGAACCAGGGCCAAATAGGCTGACCTGCTGAATGAGTTTGTGCTGTGGTAATGATAGGGCTATTGAATGGAGCTGTGGGCCAGTGGTCGTACTGAAGGAATCTGATCAATATACACTCTCTCTCTCTCTCTCTCTCTCTCTCTCTCTCTCTCACTCTCTTGCTCTAACTCTTAAGTTAAGTCTTTTATCACTCTTGCCACCAGTCTTTCTTTATCTACAAACAAATTATAAACTTGACCAATTGTTGACTAGTTACTCTGTAAATCCATTTTACTCCCAACATTTTGGCACTGAAGCATGCTTTCTTAAACCATCTTCATTGCTACACTTTAGGCAATGAAAGCTATATTTATCAACAGTACAGGTGTTGCCCCAAAAGGCCTTACCTTTGATGAAAAGGTTGATTATCATATTTTGAATACATAATTGAAACAATTTAAACATTGATTTTCATTTTATTTGAGCAGTTAAATGATTTGTGCATAAACCACACTAGTTGACCTTGCTAGGTGTTTTATTTCTCCCTTTCTCACACACACTCGCATATCTAATTGATTTGAATAAATACACCTTTGTTGTGAATTTTGGAAATAATATTCTCCATATCCAGTAGCTAACGCATGCCCCCATTCCCATATGAGAACAGAACAACAGTTGATATTATTGTTGGGTTATATATAGCATATCAATGTCATTAACATAATTCAACTATAGTCCATGTTCTGTTCACTGTGCAGCATGGAAGGTTGAAACATTCCAGCATGAAGGCAGGAGATTCCATTGACATTTAAAACACTCCCCTGCAGTCTAGATGCACACATCAAAGGCAGCCCAACATGATGTCCATTTGCAAACTGCACTGCCTGGTTTGATTACTGGTCTGTTCAGAAAGCATGCACTAAGTGGCCACCTAAGAAGTTCCATTTCCATCTTTTTGCACCCTGATCACACAAAGAAGACCTAATCTAGACATGATGTGAGCAAACCTTGATCAAATGGCACTTTTCAAATACATCCCTACATTTTTTTAAAGCGACTTAGATTGTATAGAAAGAGTTTACCAGTTTGCTTTTTCTTTTGCATACATTTGCGTCGTTTTGCTTTCATTGATTTTTTTGTAATGTGTCTGCTTTATCACATTGTAATGACTCATGACAATATAGGTAAGGGTAGCTGCATATTGGTGAGTGAGTAGAGACACAGCAGCTCCAGAGTTGTATGCATTTAAAATCACAGCAGTAGGTTGGTAATGTGTTTTTGTTTTTTTATTGTGAAAGGCCTGCACACCTTAAGACTTGGCTGGATCTCAAACTATGCAGTCTGATCTGACAATTGATCGAAACTCAAATAGATATTGTGACACTGGATAACTATTGTCCTAACTGATGATGATCACAAGATCGTACGTAAGGTTCAACAGTATCCACATTGACAGAAAGAAGAAATGTTAAAGATGTAATTCACCGAGGCGCCCTAGTAGCTCACCTTGGAGCTCTGACCCTCGACCGTTTGCTGCTTGCTGTCCCCTTTCTCTCTTCCGCCCCTTTCCGGTCAATCTTCAGCTGTACTATAAAGCTCAGAAAGTTTAGTCATGACCGGGTGAAAACTGTCTGGACAATGAGTGTGCTTGTCTGTGTGAGAGTAGATTTGCAAAACGCTTGTTAGTGTTAGATAAAGACTGTTAAAAGGAAGAGACAGAGATAGTGCACAAAACAAAAAGTGCAGACCAGCAATTGGGATTCATCACTGTCATTGTCACATAGAACCACATAGACATGGCATGTGCAAGAAAACAAATCTATACTGTGCGTCCCACACATTCTTTGTACTCCTTCAGATCCAAAGCCAGACAAGTCTTTTAAATTGCTCAAACTGCAAGGAAATAACTGGTTTTTCTCCCCAGTAGGAGGCTAGAAGCATAGTGTGTTAGTTTTATAATACATTATGTAGAAATCAGGCAAGCAAGGTCAGAAAGTGGGGCAATCTAAATGAGACACAAGGCAGCACAAATGGCAGCAATTGTGTTTGGCACTATAGGTAGCTGTGTGGATAGAGCAATAGCGTAAGGTAGTGATGGCCAAATGAAGCTTAGTGAACCATTTCCTCTTTTTTCTGAGCTCACTAGATGGTGCTCTCTTTAAAAGAAAAATGTTAAAGGAATGGAAATTCAGTGTGTTTTCAACCCTTTGTTGAAGAGAGTCTAGTGAGCTCAGAAAAAGGAGAAAATGGTTCACAAAGCATGCATCTAAAAAAACATTAGATACTGAAACAGAAAGCATGTGTAATTACGAGTAAAGAAGGTTGTATTCATGTTTGTACCATATTCAACCAACTTTGAAATAATGTTTGTCGTGTTGAGAGAAGGTGGTGGTTGGAGTTATTAACAACCAAATCAATGAATGTCGGTGCACTGTGTATCACTGGCATCTGATTACTCGTGGGTGTTTTTCTGAATAATAAATAATGAAGCATTCACTCCATTTGGCTTTTCTGATTATGTTCAGCTTTGTAATATTGTTAACAAGCGTACCTGTGTCTATTAAACGGCATGTGTGACGTCTGTGGCATCTGGCGAGCCATTGTACTGTCGAGGTAGGGATAGATGTTTACCGATTCGATCACCGTCTAGGAAGCGAGAGACTTGACCTTTTATAGTTTGACAAGTAGGAACATTGTAAACACAGTGGATTTGCATTGTCATGTTTCCACTCTGTGAATATTACACTGAGAGGCACAGGCCCGAGGTATTGATGTGACATGAGATTGCTTTGAATGATGATAAAAGGATGTCAACGTCATAAAAGGTCTTCAAAGATAAAATTGTACGTATGGGTGTGTGTGTTACCCAATCGTAATTGGACTGTGTTGTGTTCACATACACTCACCGACACCATCCTATTAGTTGACACCAAATTATTTTTCAAATTTTTCTATGCTATCTCTCCCCTTTTTTAATAGCCTATCCATGATTCAACAGGTCATTCCCATGGACCTAATCCCCTCATATCTAATTTATATAGTCTCTTTTCCTTTATCAGATGTAGTCATTACACCCACCAGTCTGCCCCTTATTGAGTTGTTCCAGCTGGGTGCCCTGGTGAAGAGCTTTGAATGCTTAAGCAGAAACAACCTTCCTCACTACAGGTATAAATATTTCAGGGGCAGACGGGCAGAATAGATTGACAGTAAAATTGACATCAGATCTGGCTTTTAATTACAAGAGAAAAAGGAGATAGTAGCTGTAGGGGAGTAGTATAGAGAGGAATGTTCATGAACCCTGTGTCAAAGTGGCAATGTTGTCCACTGAGCCATTACGGTTATCAAATATACTGTATAAGTATGCACTATCTATGTATTTCATATACACTACTATATAATATTATATATTATTATTATATTATATATTATATCATGTATATCTATCTATCTATCTATATACATATCTATATATAGATATATACTGTATACACACATGTACACAGTTATCGGTCGTGCTTATCAAATATATTTTGGTCATTTTGGACTTAAGGAAGCATTTGAGATTCTGAGAACAGGAAGGTTAAGAGGTTAAGGTAAAGTCTGATCACTGCAGCGGCACACTAAGTATTACATTAATTACATTTTGTGAAAGGGAGGGAGATGGCATCAAAGTAATCACCACACTGTTGGCACCTTCTGTAATCCAACAGAGAGAGACTGTGTGTGTGTGTGTGTGTGTGTGTGTGTGTGTGTGTGTGTGTGTGTGTGTGTGTGTGTGTGTGTGTGTGTGTGTGTGTGTGTGTGTGTGTGTGTGTGTGTGTGTGTGTGTGTGTGTGTGTCTCTCTGTGTGTGTCTCTGTGTGTGTGTGTATCTGAATAGCAATATCTGAATGTGTGCAGTGACAAAGACGGATAAACAGGATAGAGCTCTTGATGGCACACAGTTGATTTTAATCCAAGGTGTTGTTTTGATTACTTTGGACAAAGTCCAGCAAATTTTAGAGAGTATTGTTACACTAAGGCATTGAGCTTGCTACAGATTTAATTATTTCCACAATCTGAAATGAACCTGACTTGAATTCTGTATTCTTGGCCTCTCAGACTCCCATTTCACATGAGCTGAGATTGTAGAACCCAAAACACATGTTCTCTTGTTCTTTAAGTATAAAGTCATTTTTTATCCTGAGTGGTGTAAAATCAGTTAGCAAATGAAGGTTGACTGTAACGTTCAAATACAGTAGAAAAATGTTGCTGCTGTAGTTTTTTTTTATTAGCTAGACGTGTTGGTCTGTCAGTCAGTCTGTCCACCACTGTCACCAAATATTTGATGGATAGCAGGGAAATTTGGTTCTGACATTATTTTTTCTCACAGATATAATTAGGCTATAACAATTAAATATTGTGAGCCCCTGACTTTTCATGTAGCACCACCGGCAGTTTTCACATTAAAACAACATCTACTGAAAGGTTTAATAAAAAATATGCTTTAAACATTCATGGTTCCCAGATGGTGTTTTTATAAAGACTGGTGATTCCCTGAATTTTCCTTTAGCAGCACAGTGAGGTTGACAATTTTGGTTTGGAGTGAAATGTCTCGATAATTATTGGGTGGATTGCCTTGATAATTGGCACAGCCCTTTATTATCCTCAGAGGATGAATTGTAATAACTGTAGTGATTTTTCTTCTAATTTGCACATTAGTTAATGTTAGTTTAATAAATGAGATGGTGAACATAGTAGACATTATTTGCTAAAATAAGCGTATTAACATTTACATTGAGCTTTGTGAGCATTAGCATTTAGCTCAAAGTAGGGATGGGCAATATATTGATATTTTATTGACATTGATATATGAGGCTAGATATTGTCTTACATTTTGGATAATGTTTTCCTGCTTTTAAAGCCTGCATTACAGTCAAGTAATGTAATTTTCTGAACTTACCAGCTGTTTCATCATTTGCCTTCACTCACCTAGTCATTGTATCCAACATTATTATTATTATTATTATTTATCAAAACTCTCGTGTTAAAGGTTTATGAAAGCACCAATAGTCAACCCTAAAATATCACTGCAATATTGATGTATTTGGTCAGAAATATTGTTATGTTGGATTTCTTTTTAAATATCGCCCAGCTCTAGCTCAAAGCACCACACTGGTTAACTATAACTTAGGCAAAGCACTGCCATTTGGTTAGAACTGTCTGCTTACATGGTTGTAGACTTTTGTTTCACTCATAAATTGCAATTTCCTTGGACTGAGTTGGTGTAGTGTACTAAATAAAATATCAGCATGTCTATATGTGTTGTTTAATGATATTTATGGACATTTATTATTGCTTTTGCACCGAGATTTTATTCAGTACGTTCAGATATGTCACTGGGATCTACACCATTAAACATAAAGTATCTTCCTCTTTTAAATATTTGAAAGCCTCCCTCCTCCCTGCCTTCCCTCTCCTTATTATACCCTCCCTCCTCTCACACACTTCCCTCCTCCCTCCATCCACCTCAGCACCAGGTCACATCCCAATTTTTCGGAACTGGCTGCTCTGCTAATTCCCTCTGAGAGCCCCGGTGTCTATGCCGTGGCCCAACTCAGAACACTGTCAGCCTCTTTCCTGCTCGCCCTACGGACCTCCCTCTGTTATATCACCCCACACAACAGAATGGTTGTGTGGGGTGAACACTTACACCAACTTACACTGTGGAGAGGAATTCTATTAAATCAGTTCTTGTGATGGGGGAAAAAAAACTTTATAAACCTAACAACACAGTATTAATACAGATTTGCCTTTCTCTCACTTATTCTTCTTTTTCACTCTTTCAGTATGAAGCGGAAAAAGTGATGCTAGTAAAAAATGTAACTTTTAAAATAATGAAGCATAAGGCAAAGACGATTAATTTTAGGTGCATTACAGTATAAACAACTAAGATCAGAGCTTTTGCATTCATTCACAGATTTGAGAAGCTATAAATACTTTTTATATATTATAGTCTATATTCTCTCTCTCTCTCTCTCAATTTGTGCTCTCCCTCTGCACTACATTCCTTCATCCCTCTCTCATCCCGCTCTCGCTCTCAACATGATGGGTTGTGTCCAGTCAGTGGGCAGCTTTGGTGTAATTTGGCCCACAGGGGCTGTTGGCAGTAGGTGTGGGGATAAAGGGAGCAGGGATCGTGGGGTTTGGAGAAAAGCAGGCTTAGTGTGGGGCCTTGGATGGTGGGGCCAGCAAGCACATAGGAAAAGCATTAAATAAACATTAATGCAACTAGGTTACAGGAGATTTATTAAGGAGGCTTTTTGGGCCCCCACTGTAGGGTTTTATGCAGCACTTTAATAACTCTCTCATGCACACAGGTAAACAAACCAGGTAATGTATTTCCATCCTTGTAGGTGGCCATTGTAAAAACTATTTTATAACTATTTTTAAACTTTATTTTGGCTAATATGTAAATTGATGTATTCCTTCTCGTTAAAGGGGTTTTATTACAAGATTGAATGTAGTCTTTCCCCAAAAAGCATTTTTTTTGCATTTAGGCTAAGTCTGACTTGAATATGATTTGATGTCTTTTTGTGGTGTTAAAAATGACTGCCCTTAATCACAGCTTACTGATGTTAAATGCACCCTTTCTGGCATGTCAAACACACAGATAAAAGTGACTGATTAAACACAGTAATGAGGACATTGTGGCATGCAGGACAAAGAAATAATTCTAGATTTTTACAAGGACAGGGTGGGTTTTGGCAGCAACAGGAGATTTGAGAGAGAGAGAGAGACAGAGAATTATAAAAACATGAACTAGCAGAGCACTGCTATCAAGATCACATTTTACATCTGACGTTGTCTTTGTAAATCAACACTGCCAGATAAGACGCTGTCAGAAACTGAAGTTGTATAAGCCAAGCCTTAGTGTGTTATGTTTAGTGACTTGCTGCTATTCCACAAGCCCTCTTTGAACTATAATTGTTCATCCTCTAGTTGTGCCAGCTTCAGTTATTGAAATACTCTTTAAACAGTCATTCATAGGCTATGCAGAAATTCAAGAAAGATAAGGCAAAGAGCTATAAAATGAAGTATTCTAATCTGACCAATAGACCATTAGATTAAAAAATCTAGTAAGCACGCCACAGATACAGTATCATTAGTAGCATCTGCATTAACAACATTGAGCCATCCAGCCATGGAGCAATAGCCTTGCTTTGTATGGTTGAGGTGCATTGCACAGGAAGTGCAGGCAGTAACACTTCTCTGAGGACAGCAAGAAGAGGAGAGCAGAGACTGACAAACAGGGCCGGGGCAACTAAAGGCTGCATGATGCTTTACCTTGAGACCTATCGCCTCTGCTCCCTGCTCTGCTTCAAGCCCAAGTGGTGTGAATACCAGACACAGCTCAGGAAGCATACTTCTGAAAGTTCACTCTGAGTAAGAGAAAGAAGTGAGTTTTTGTTTGAGTGAGATAATGTAATGGGGAGAATATCAAGGGGATATGTAGAAAGATCTATAAAGGGAATATGCTTGAAAGGACAGTGGTGGACAGAAGAAGGAGAGAAAATAAAGACTACTATTGACTGTGAGAAACTGAGGGAAAGAAACGAGTAACAGGCAACCTGACAGAGAGACATTCAAAGAATGGGTGTGTAATGTGTAGACAACTTGACAGAGAGACATTCTGTGTGTGTGTGTGTGTGTGTGAGTGTGTGTGTGTGTGTGTGTGTGTGTGTGTGTTTGTGTGTTTGTGTGTGAGTGACTGAGTGAGCGAGCGAGGACTTGCCTGTTCATTCTTTGTCTGTATGTGTGTTTGATGAAGGCTCTACCATACCGGTTGTGTTGCTGCAGGATAGTCTGCGTCAGGCTCCATCAATATGACATGTCTCTGATGTGGAAATACAAGGAGCAAAAGCCCAGTCAGCCTCAGTCCAGTCCCCAGCGGGACACATCTACCATTGTGCGTGCGTATGTGTGTGCGACTTAGAGAGAGAGAGTAGAAAGAAAAAGAAACACAAGAAAGCCACAAGCCACAACAAGCACCAAAAGTAACCACTGCCTCAAAAAAAATTAACTACCATTACAAGGGAGGCAACAGTTGGGACCTGAACATTGCCTGAGCTAACAGCACTGTGGACTCTGCTGAAGAGAGGAATCAATATTGTATCTAAATGCAATTAATAAGCATTTTCATGCCAGAATGATATCAACATGTATTTTGCTGCTAAATTAAACACTAATGCTTGGCTTGCTTTTTGGCAAGTCAGTAAGTAAGTAAAGCGTGTAAAACACTTTTCACAGATTAAAATCACAAATTGCTTCACAATAAAGTGAAACACAAGAAATAAAAGGCATAACAATACCAAAAAGCATAGGTACATAAAATCAGACAGCCTTAAAACCCCATGTCTAGATAAAAGCATTAGTTTTTTTAATTTTCAGTTGAACATTATAAATATTATGCTTTTTTCATTTTATCTCTTGGAGTCACTTTTTCATTCTGACCAAGTATAATACTATAAATAGATATTTTCCCATTTTACATTCATAATTGTTTTGACTTTACCAAACTAATACAACTGCAAAAACAGGAATATGGCAGTACGTCACTGTCAGGAGTTTAGATGTTGAAAATATATTTCTGTGAGAAAAATAAAGTTTTACTTTTACATACTGTATATCTGTTGAGCCCCTAAGTTTTTACACAAAAGTGCAGTGAGGGGGAGGTGGACAAAAGAAGAGATAAAGGCAGTCTGACAGAAGCAAGGGGGATAAATAAGGTCTGGGCAGACAAGGAGATAGAGACAGGGAAGAGGAAAGACAGAAGGATGAGTCCATCCATCGGGCCTGTGTGTGGGCTTGCTGCCAATCTGGACGGTGCCATTACTAGCTTGCAGTGAGGTAATCTAAGCAGCCTACCCTGTCTGTGCTTCTATTCCCTGTCAGCTACACAAAGGGCTTTCCACACATACACATGTCAGCATATGCACAGTATGAGCACAAATACATCACACACATACAGGCACGTATGAGTGTGTTATTTATATCCACCCAGAAAAAAGAAATGTGAGGTAATAACTTGCCTAGGGACACAGAACAATCCCTGGACCTCAACGTGGACATCTACCAAGATAACGGAACAAAAAACCATTAATACATTGCATTGTAGAAAAACAGTGTCTTTCACATAATAATGTAACAATGTCTTGGTAACTGTTTAGCCATGGCAATCACAGGCCACATGCTGTACCACCAGCCTGTTCATGTTGCCAAAGCAACTACACATGATCACTTTATCTGTACCTGTGACGCTGTGAAGAGGCTGCTGCATGTAAGCATAACATATAGAAGCACAGTCTAAAAAATGCTTTACTTTATTGTATTTAGTATCAGTTGAATACACATCAAAATCCAGTGCACAGATTACACACTGACAAAAAAAAGCATTCATGTTCATGGCCATGCAAAGGCCTCTATCAGCCATTTACAATGGTAGACATGGAACCACTGACCAACTCATGCAATTTATTTCCTGAATTTGGAAATTGTACTTAGACAGAATTGTGAAGTGAAAAGGTGCAATGTCAAGTGTTCAAAATACAAAGACTGTGATTGACTCAAAAAACCATATTGTTGCAATTTGGGTTTTATTGTCTGACCAAATATTTTATAAACCTTTATAAATCATTTGTAAACATCAATAAACAATATTTGGATGGCTATTATAAAGTATTATGTAGGTAAGTAGTTATAAGTGCACATATAATCAATATTTATTTATTTATATTCAATATTTAATCAAATGTATTTATTAATATATAACTCATTATTAAAAGCATTAGTTGTACCTTTAATAATAGCCATTCAAATAAAGTAATAGATATATGAAGAACAATTATTAACCATCTAGATACCAACTTTGACATAATGTATTTAATGAAGTTGTGCACCCACACAGTTTTCCCGTACAACAAGGAATTATTAGCGACATTAAAGCTGTGCATGCTTTGTGTCTTATCTAACACATATAAACCTTTCTTATCATGTGACTGCCCATGCACAATATGTTGGTCCGGTGGAACTATTTATAGGAATGTTGCCACGTCAGAAGATCTCACTAATTACTTGTAAGAACAATGTTATTGTATTAAGTGGAACTTATGGTCAGAGCTATAAAAATAAAACCAAATTTAATTGTAAAATATAGAGATAAATGTTGAGCTATTACAGATATTATAGCTAGACAACTATGGCCTCTGTAGAAGGAAGATGAAATGGCTGAATCCCAGCAGGTGTTTACCACAATTGCGGATGAATTGTGGGACTTATTATTTTTCTTTGTCTATGTCTGCAAGCATGCACATGTATAACATGTGTTTGATGCATGTGTTTGTGTGTGTTGTGTGAGGTTGTGTCGTATTCATCCCACACAGGGCATGTGAGTCTTAAAGTGTCCATGTACAGTCTCCATGAGGTCAATGGCTGCTGTGATAATGCTTAACTGATGCTGGCTGTCAATAGCCATTCACCAGGAATAAAGTGCTCGCCTGTTCAGTAAATTACACAGTGCGACGTGAGCTGTGAGGTTCAAAACAACCTGACCCCACTGTTGTTGGGAGAAACAATAGAACAATGACTGCAATCAGCTTTTCCAGCAACCATCTGTGTCACGCTGCTGACTACAAAACACCTTTCCATTACTCTAGGGCTGCAGCTATTAGCTCACCATGCCATTGACTCCAAAGTGAGTCGGAGAGGTTATAGTAATGGCACGTTAGATTGTCTCTCACCCTTCTTTTTATAGTGTTTTGTTTTGTTGACCTTGACATAGATGGGCTTTTTGAATGATGAGCTTTTGAAGTGATCATTTCTAACAATGGCTTGTTTTGTCACAGCTCATATTTGTGAGGTGATATTAAATTGATGATTACAGTAGCTTCAAAGTATGTTTTGTCTATGATTGAGATATGTTTTTTGTCCTTTTTCCTTAACTTTGTTCTTCTCACGGCTTCTCCAAGCATGCACGGGAGCAGTATGAAAAACTGTCAACGATGCACAAGAACATGCAAAAGCTTTATGAGAGCATCGGCAGCTATTTTGCCTTTGACCCCCACTCGGTCAGTGTGGAGGATTTCTTTGGAGAATTGGCCAACTTCCGCATACTCTTCATGGTGAGTATAAAGTTTATGGTTTGTGCACATGAAAAGTTTCATGTTTACGGTTCCTTCAAAGTAGACACACAGACTAACAGCGTCCACCACCCACACATCTACATTACTTTCATCAGACATTCAGTAGGCCCTTACTGATGGAAAAACATATGCAAACATTACAGTGTTGTACTTTTAGTAAAAAAGTGTTTTGTTTAGAAAATACAACTGACAGTTCTATTACATTATTTAAAGTTATAGCTTAAATTTGTGTTAATATTGTTACAGAATTAAGAATCTTTTAACTTAAACATACAGATTTAACACACAATACCTGATACCTCTTACTTTGTACCACAATAACACTGAATTTGAGCACTTCAACTTTTCCGAGATAAAATTATAGTGTGATTAAAACTCACTATTTACATTGTTTACAGTAGGCCTACTTGATTTACAGCTGATTTGTGAAAAGTTACGCAACCATGTTTGTTTAACAGCAATTTAGTTTTACTGCAAATAGTCATGGGAAGTGTTTTTTATTTTGAAGAAGACTACATGGAAGTTTCCTGTTGTGTACTCTTGTTAGCTTACTGAGATGAACGTGAGACGCTAGATGCAAAACATGTTCTTCAAGCTTAAATTGTTCACTTTGTAATTCTTAAAACTGCAACATATTGAACAGTAAATAGTCACAGTAAAAGACAAGCGTTTTCTGGTTTTAAGTCATCATTCGAAGTTGTTCCACAGGCATAGTTACTCTCTACGGCTGATAAAATGCAATGATATTTATGTGTAGCAGCCCTAAACATGAATTCCCGACATGGTTCTATCTGTCAGTAGCTCGGACATACTGCTGTCTATCGAATACAGCAACAGGAAATAATACTTTTCGTTTCTGTGAAGAAATGTTTCACGCGTTATTACCAAAATTTAATTAGTAATGTGTTATATATATGTGTATATATATATATGTGTATATATATAT
>NC_045742.1:11672875-11673299 GCF_008692095.1 Etheostoma spectabile
ATATATATATATATATATAAATATTAGGCCTGCACAATATTGGAAAAATCTGACATTGCAATATTTCTTTCCCCTGCGATATGTATTGCAATATGAAAAAAATATTTTTTTTTGTTGAAAGATGACATAAATAGCTCTATTTGGAAATAATAAATCATCCTCGGCTACTGCGGTGATTTTGTAGGGGAGTGCGTCTACATAGAAGTAAAAAATGAAAAAGGATCTTTTCTAATGTGAACCATTCTTTGGTAAACTTTAATGCTTTACAAACACCAAAGCAAGCAAGCGCTGTGACTAACGTTACTCTTCTGAAGTGGTTTTGGAGAGGAAAATTAGGTAGAAATACTCTGGTTGACTAGCATGACACCACTGTATTCATATAATAATCAATACAGGCTAACGTGAATGACAGTGACTGCATGTT
>NC_045742.1:11673309-11675725 GCF_008692095.1 Etheostoma spectabile
AAATTTCAGGTTGTGGTCGACTAGCGGGGCCTGCTTGTTAGTTTGATCAATTGATCAGACCTGCATGTCACGTGCACTAGCAACAAACTGTGTATCCAAGAACAATAGTGTAAATCAGTGTAAATGACGTTAGATCAGACACAGGCTTCTGCAGTAGATTAGTGTTACGTTTCCAGTGTAGCGGCTCCAAACCGTAACGTTAGTTGGGACAGACGGACCCCTTGTTTCTTTAGGCTAACCTTATTAGCTTTAGCCTGGCTGGTAGCAGCTTTCTGCGGGGGGAAATGTCCAGAAGACGTTGTGATTACGTTGCATTAATCAGGTGATTTAGTTCACATTTGCAGCGAACATAAAACACTGACTACTGTAGTTTCACTGACTACCCATCAAAACTGTGCATCACTGTGCGCATCACTGTGTCAGCGGTAGCTGCTGCCTACGGTACTTTTCTACACATGGAGAGCCTCACTTCCCATGACAATAACCCTTGTCGGACTAACTTCACATTCACACGTTGCCCACATGGCTACCTGTCTTAAAGGGGAAGGGTCGGACGGTAATAATCATGTAAAAAGAGAATGATGGAAGTTTACTTTTCTATCAAGCAGCAAAAAAGGATTAGTGTCAACATCCTGCGATGTGACTATTGCGCATGCGCACATCACAATGTTGATGCTAAAACACAATATCGTTCAGCCTTTATATATATATATATATATATATATTACTGCATTACAGCAAAAAGAAACACATTACTGTAATTGCGTTACTCCCAACACGGGTATCTGCTTGGACCACCATTTGCCTCACTCATTGCAACCCATCTCCTTCACAAATAGTTGATCAGGTTGTTGATTGTGACTTGTGGAAGGTTATTCAATGGCTGTGCAAAGTTGGTGAATTTTGGAAGGACCTGGAACACACTGTTGTATACGCCGATCCAGATTATCCCAGACATGCTCAATGGGTGACATGTCCAGTGAGTATGCTGGCCATGCAAGAACCGGGATGTTTTCAGCTTCCAGGAATGGTGTACAGATCCTTGCAGCATGGGGCCGTGCATTATCATGCTGCAACATGAGGTGATGGTTGTGGATAAATAGCACAAAAATGGGCCCCATGATCTCATCACAGTATCTCTGTGCATTCAAAATGCCATCAATAAAATGCACCTGTGTTCGTTGACTACAACATACTCCTGCCCATACCATAACCCCACCGTCACCATGGGCCACTCGATCCACAACGTTGACATCAGCAAACCGCTCACCCACAAGATGCCATACACACTGTCTGCTATCTGCCCTGTACAGTGAAAACCGGGATTCATCCATAAGGAGAACACCTCTCCAAAGAGCGAGACGCCATCGTATGGGAGCATTTGCCCACTCAAGTCAGTTACAACGACAAACTGTGCAGAAATTCTTTGGTTATGCAAACAGATTGTCCTGGTGGCTGGTCTCAGACGATCTTGGAAGTGAAGATGCTGGATGTGGAGGTCCTGGGCTGGTGTGGTTACACGTGGTCTGCGGTTGTGAGGCCGGTTGGATATACTCCTGATTCCTATGAAACACCTTTGGTAGAGAAATGAAAATTCAATTCACGGGCAACAACTCTGGTGGACATTCCTGCAGTCAGCATGCCAATTGCGCACTCCCTACAAACTTGTGACATCTGTGGCAATGTGCTGTGCAGAGCCGTGCAGAGAGCTCTGAAGGGACATGTGCTTAAAGTAAAAATGGGGCATATGGTACCAAATTATAAAACAACATAGCGTTAGGGCTGTGTCACAGTAGCCACAGTGTAGGCGATGATACAGATGTTACTGTTTAATATATAATGATGTATCACAAAACTGTAAGCAAGGAGATAAAGGAAAAGTATGCCATAGTATAAAGTTTTATTTTTTTAAACAATCATAAATGAGAGAATTGTGGAAATTCTAAGTTATGGAGGAGAGAGTCAAAGCTTGCTGACACTCCTAAGAAGTGTCTCACTGTGACTGACCTTGTAATGTACAGCTCACTGATTAGAGCAAAGGCAGAGGGAGATGCTTACAGGAGACATGGCTGCTGCACACAAAGAGCTGCAACTAAGCAAAACAAGGCACACGATTCAGAAAACAAGTGTTGGAAAATAAACTGAAAAGGAAAACTTAGTAGGGGGAGGGATAGGGATAAATAGTGATAGCTGTGGTAAGAGTTAGAGAAAACTATCTATATAGATGAGCACAATATACTTTAACAGTTTTGAGTGTAAAAATGAAGCACACTGGACTTTGTGGTTTGCTATACTCACAGAGCTGCTGAGGTGAAGTTATGGTCCTTAGTGGCCCGGCTAAATCCCAACCATTCTGTTAATCTACAGAGAATTGCTGCTGTCATCTCTTGTGTATCAGAGAATGAAAGGGTGATGC
>NC_045742.1:11675735-11729101 GCF_008692095.1 Etheostoma spectabile
TCAAATGATGACTCTAGTGTGTGCCCTAATAAAACAAGTAATTGTGGCCAAAATGTCACTACTTCAAAGTTAGCTGCCGCTGCCACAAATTTAGCTTGACGGCTGGCTGTTTTCACCCTGGAGGAGACTTGTTAACTAGTGGCCAGAGGCTACTATAACAAACCAAATGTGCATGCATGCATAAATTCTCATTCATTTCAAAAGCCCACTTACCAGCACTTTAATTTCCAACTTTCTCTCGCTCTTGCTGGCCGCCGACAGACAACTGGCCTGGCAGGAAGCGGACATGCGTAACGCAATAACCCTTATCATCATGTGATATGAATGTTTAGTTTGTTTTATCTAGCTAATTATAATTGTAAAATATTCTTCTTAAATGGACCACCATCCTCCATTAATAAATATGGAAAAACACTATGGACTAAAAAAGGGCAGTGGGCAGATGACAGATCTGCTCCAGAGCAACAGAAGACATTATACAACTGGAATCTGGAAGGAAGCTTTGTGAGCTTTGAGATTTTTGTTTTTATCCCAATCAGTTGCTAGTTTCAGTTTTTGGGGTGGTTTCACTTTCGTCATCTAAAACTGACAAGAAGTATTTGTTTTGGGAGAGTGCATCATATTTTCTGGCCTCTGCAAGAATGTAACCGCACTCACTTCCTGACTGATTTCCTTCCATATGTCATCTTTTTTAGTTCATTATGCCACTGTATCTGTCAAAGATTTATTTTTTCGATATCACAGATAAAACCTTTTTTTTTGTCTCCAAAGTTTTTCTTTTTCCTTTTTTTCAATGCCATCGTTGTGTGGAAGGTTATGAATATACAGTAGGTGTTGTGTTGACAACCATAAGTGGAGGCTGCTGTATAAATGGATAATGAACAAAAATACAATAAAACACAATTGTAATAATACACAATACGTCTTCATAAGAGAAGTTATAATTGCTCACAAACAATGTACAATAAAACCACTTACAAGTCCCTTACATCTTCTCCCTATATCTACATTATCCATCCATCCATCTTCCTCCGCTTATCCGGTATTGGGTTGCGGGGGCAGCAGCTCCAGTAGGGGACCCAAAACTTCCCTTTCCCGAGCCACATCAACCAGCTCCGACTGGGGGATCCCGAAGCGTTCCCAGGCCAGGTTGGAGATATAATCTCTCCACCTAGTCCTGGGTCTTCCCCATCTACATTATGGTTTGTGATAAACCATGTATTAAATGTTTCATACCACTTACATGTGCAGTATCTTAACTTAAGGGAGGTTTAAAGTGCATAGTAGTAAAATATTACCCTATTCTCTTGCCAAAAAATCAAAAAAATCAAAGTCTTATTATGCTGGGTCTGGCATGTGTTTTAAATCTGAATATATACAGTGGGGCTCGAAAGTTTGGGCACCCCAAGTAAAAATTTGTATTAATGTGCATAAAGAATCCAAGAAAAGATCCAAAAGGTATCAAACGACAGATTAGACATTTGTATAATATGTCACAAAAAGTTAGATTTTTTTTCTCTATCATTTACACTTTTAAAATAACAGAAAACAAAAAAATGGCGTCTGTAAAAGTTTGGGCACCCACTGTATATCATGTGAAGAGATGATACAAAAGCTCATAAATGAGAATCTTTGATTTTAATACATTGCGTTAATACAGAAGTAAAGAAATGTATTAATTATGATATACGTGGTATAGATAGAAGCTGACTATGCAACTTGATAGATGTTTAAAGAAAAGAACTGTCCATTCCCACAACTAAACCAATGTTTGTCTTCTATATAATAATTTACTACCCAACTAAAAATGTGAAAAAGAAAAAATGGAAACCAATAACATTAGCATTTCATTAGCAGGCTTTACTTTACCCTTCTTTACTATAAAAACCTTGTTTTTAAACCTGTGTTTTAAACTGTCTGATATTTTATTTTTTGCTTTGTTTGATTTTTATATCCTGTCCTTTCCACAAAACACTCCACAAACTGATATGCACATACATTTAAGATTGGAGTGAAAACAATGTTGTTTCAAAATAAATGCTCATCCACGTTAGAAACCAAGACTATGCTCCCTTAAAAAACATAACAATAAACTGTCTATATCTTCGTTGGACTTGTTGTATAGCCCCCCCTCCTTGTCCAGGAATTTCTTTTTTATATTTTCAGTAAATTATGTCTTGCTTTCTACATTGTTTCTACAGTTGTAAATGCCACCAGGTCCCTGAATTCCAATGCATCTGACTTTTGAAAAAAGCAGCTTGTTAGTCCTTTTCCACTTACTGTACTTCCAAATTGGAAACAAAATTGCTTACTGTCATTTACCAGAGCATACTGAGTTTCAGAT
Organism: Etheostoma spectabile; assembly: GCF_008692095.1. NCBI lineage: Eukaryota > Metazoa > Chordata > Actinopteri > Perciformes > Percidae > Etheostoma > Etheostoma spectabile. Next base: position 11,678,080 of record NC_045742.1, read on the forward strand.
GCTTAAACCTGCAGAAGACACCTTAAGAGTGGATACTTTTGGATAACCTTTTCTTCCCTACCAGCCCTAATTAACAAACATCTCAGCCTAGTCTCATGTTAGTTTGTGAAGTGGTACTGGAACAGGGACACAATTTTCTCGTGGTAGTGAGCATGACTTTTAAACTTATGTATTTTAATGGGAAACATCTTTTGTGTTAACAGCACACTTATGGTAGCAAACAGTATTAAAAAGCAGAAGATCCGTGTAAGGAGGTTGGTTGAGGTGGTGGATGGTTCAAACAAAACAGGACTTTTACCCTGGAGATCCTGGGTCGTTTCCTGCGTGTGGCAGTTCCTTTCCGCGTTCTTCTTCTCCTAACCACAACTGTCCTGTTGTCGCCATCTCCTGCGTATGGCGGTCTCTCCCGTTGTTGTCACATTTCATTTTCCCATTGTTTTGCATCCCCCACAGACCACGGATTGTGTCCCGGCGGCCGTTGCTGTCACCGTCTACTGCATGTGGTGTTTTATTTCCCCGTTGTTGCGTCCCCCAGAGCAGCTTAGTGACATGGCAGTTATCGACGGCGTATGATGTTTCGTTTTCCAGTTGTTGCGTCCCCCAGAGACTGCGGATTGTGTCCCGTCGGCCGTTGTTGTCACCCAGAGAAGGCTGCTGCAGCCCAGTCTCATGGCAGTTCATGAAATGGTCACGTTCCCATTTCGTGGTAACCACCACAAAATAAACAAGAAAATTGTGTCCCTGTTGACCAATCTATAGATCACAATAATATGACCATTTCACGAACTGCGGTGAGACCGGGTTGAACATCTAGCACTGACTTGGGAGCTGTAAGAAAATGAAAAATATCAGTGCCTTACTGATAAAATAATTTATTCCATAAACACTTCACCTTAAACACCATGGGCCCTATTTTAACGATCTAAGCGCACAGAGTGAAGTGCAGGTGTGTTTAGAGTGTGTTCAAATCCATTTTTGCTAGTTTGACGGTGGAAAAAAAGGGTCTGTGTGTCAGGCACATGGTTCAAAAGGGTTGTTCTTAGTGTCTTCATAAATTCATATTTGTGTTTTGGGCGTAACATGCAATAAACCAATCAGAGTGCCATCTCCCATTCCCTTTAAAAGCCAGACTCGTTTGCATGTTTGTGTGCTGCTGTGCTTCCCTGTGTGTGTGTGTGTGTGTGTGTGTGTGTGTGTGTGTGTGTGTGTGTGTGTGTGTGTGTGTAACAAACATAGTGTGTGCGCTGTGCAGAAGCATAGGCGCATTTTACTAGTTTGCTGTTAAAATAACAATGACGTGCTGTGCTATTGACTTTAGACCATGTTTATGTTGGTCAATGGCGCAATCACTTCCCACTGCCTCAACATAGCAATTCGCCAAGAATTCACCTGCACACACCACCCTGTAAGACCAGCACGCCCATGGGCACAAAGATGTGCGCAGGTGCATTTGCTGTTTTAAGGACACGGGCACTGGACGGGAATTTGACAACTGCATCGGACTTAAACTAGCCGGGTACAAGATAGGGCCCATAACACCATTAACAGTGTTAGTTATACAAAAAATTTACATTTGAGGAAATGTGGAATATTAATTCATTGTTTAATTCATTCTTTCATTCTGCTTCTTGCCAGTGTCGTAGGAATAAAATGTGGTTACTGAGCGCAGTGAATTTAGGACAGGGCAAAGCAGATTAGTTGTTAAAGAGTTAATATTAATGACAAGGTAAACACCACGTCATCTCAGGACACACCAGCAGTTCTTTTTTACTTGAGCATCCAAGTCTGTTAAACATGTATCATGTGTCTTTGCTTTTCCACCTTCTACAGTCTATCCGTCCCTGTTGGCACCGCCCCAAAAATCCCTGGTGTCAGGATGATGACATGGTGTCCAGAAGGCATGCTCTCAGTCTTCACAATCCATTAATGTGAATAGCAAGGTCCCCTTGTCTGAATCCTCTACTCTTTACTCTGATCCCCATCTGAAACCAACTTTTCATTTCCACAGATCAAAGTGCACCAACACACAACACAAGACTCCCTCAAGGTTTCCAAAGATGCATATTTCTAAAAGAGGCATCCACCCAAGAAAATAAATTATTCTCTCAAGCAAATAGCTGCATATGAATATTTTATTACTGGTTTAAACTTCTCTGCTATGGATAAGGGAAGGGAAATGAGTGGGATAAAGTTGTGTGGTTGAAATTTGGGGGGGGGCTGGTTATAAGTTAATGTATTCATATAAAAACAATCCTTTAATTAATCACTATATTCTTCAGATATTATTTATAGTTTTTGGCTCTTCAGCTCTGCTGACAGAAAGGCTAATCCCATGTGCTTGCACAGCACAAGGAATCAATGGTTGTTTCTACTTTTTACGTTTGTATTTATTTTCCTACCCTGTGAAAGAAAATGAGCTAGCGGGTGCCCACATACTGTCGCTCAGTTGGTAGAGTAGGCGCCCATATGTAGAGGTTTACTCCTCAATGCAGCGGGTCCGGGTTAGACTCTGGCCTGTGGCCCTTTGTTGCGTGTCATTTCCCCCCTTTCATGTCTTCATCTGTCCTGTCAAATAAAGGCCTAAAATGCCCACAAAATAATCTTTAAAAAAAACTGAGCTAACTCCTTTCCAGCATCTTACTCCTTTTTTCAGTGACAAATTTTAGGGAGATGTTTGCTTGTTATTTATTTATGGCAAAGTCAACCTATATCAACCATTACTAATTTGTTCAAAATGGCAAATCTAATGACTTCTTGGCAGCTAATAATTTAGAGAAGATGAATTTAACTTCTTGATATGCCTGGTGTGCCTCCGACTTTTATTGCAATATTGAGACATTGAGTTGTTTGAATGAGGCAGAACATCTTCGCTAACTTCTGTCTTTGTTGCATTGCCCTGTGTAATGCATTCACAGCACAAAGCATCTGCAGTATTAAAGAATCCCATTGCAATACAGTCACCCTAAATTGCTTTTACTAAAAAGCTAGGGCTTAATGCACCCGACCGACATGAGGCATTTGAGTAAACGCATTGACAGACAGTCCTCACAGAAGTGAATGTAACTGATAAGAGAATCCATTTACTCTATTTTCCTTCTGTTTCATTCACTTTCCCTTCCTTGCTCCTGTCCCGTTCTCTTTTTTTTTTATTTCTCCGGCCAATGGAATATTATTTGATTTCAGCACATGAAGAAAGTATTCGAAGAGTCCAACAATTTGTTAATTTAATGCTGCTGCCGAATTCTGAAATAGAGTATGAGTGAAATGCAATCGCAGGGTCTGCATGTGTAATTCTGACCAGGAGCACAGGGGATGAGGAGTTTTCTATTAATGAGTTATCAAAGCGCAGCAGATGGGCTGGGATGAACAGTCTTCCTTGTTAATTGAGCGACTTTTTTAAAAGACCCAATGACCCAGACTGAGTGTGCAAAGTAGCAAGACATAGCACTTATGAGATTAGAGTGATTATTTGCGCGTGTGTGTGCATGTGTGTGTGTGGCTTTGTGTACTGGTGTATCTGTCCACTTTAGAGCCCATGTGATATTTCTAAAGCTTGCTAATTCCTTCACAATATGACAAATTATCATAATCATGGTGATAATACTGACGGTGATGCTCTGGCTGTGGAACTCCCCCCACCTTCTTGCTGAATCACCGTCATGTTTCTTCTGTATTTTCACTCAGACCAGCATGACACAGTCGTAAAAGTCATTGCACCAGATTTTGGAGGTCACCTATCAATATGGGAATACAGCTATACCGCAGAGCAGAAGTCTCACAATCTGTAACCTATAACTTCTTGAAGCCATTTCCCCCCACATCCTGGCACACAGTGTAACAGATGGCTAATAAACACATTTGCTGCTAAAAGCCCAGGCGCTGTAGTGTTTGTAAAATTCAAATGAGATATAGCAGTGACACTGTGTGAGATCACTGGTGCAAGTTGAGCAGTTGGAAATACTCATTGCTCCCTCATTGGACTGGCAAACTTGTATGCATGGGAGGGAAGCCATGCTGTGGGAGATGTATTGTGTTGTGCAGGGTCAAGGAAGAACAGCAAACACATTCCATGAATTATTAAAAAAACAGACCTGGAAAGGGAAATTGCTGCCTGGCCCTTGTTGGTAGATTGGACCTCTGGGTTGCACAGCATTCAGTTTTACAGCAGGTTATAGATAAAGAAGTACTTATAATCTCTGTCTTAGACACACCGGAGGCCATGAGACAAAGTTAAGTTTATGTCACACTTATGGCCTCTGGTGTGTCTAAGATGAACAGGCTTTCGTGCTCAGAAAGCCCAAATGTGTCAGCTCAATTGTGATGTTATCAATCCCACCTGGCAATAAGGTGAAACCGCACATTTCAAGAAGATTCTTACCTGAGCATTATATACAGTACCTGCACCGCATTTTCCTACTTTACATCTGAGGGGTTAAGGACACAAAGCCAGTCTTAGACATGAAATTGGATTATTTATTTTGCTAAAAAATCCTCTGCCTTGCAGCCAATAGCAATTAGTAAAAACAAATCTTAATCTTTTTCTTTCTACTTCCCAACATTTCATATACTTGAAGCAAAAATGTCAGCCTTGTTAACTAAGGAACATTAAAAATAACAGTTAAAACCAGACTGAAGTTCCAAGTTCTATTGGTCAAAATATAAAAGCTTGTAAGTGATTATTGTGTTTAATGTAAAAATATCCATGCTCTAATTCACACAGCTGTATGTTTTAAAACTAAATATTTGACATAAACAATGATAATACATACTGTGTATTTGAATAAGCCCTGCTGCGCCCAGGTGTCCGTGTGAGTGGGAGTCAGTGTGTGTCTTGTTTATATATTTTTACATTGCTGAATTAGAAGATCAGAGTTATTGTAGGTTGTTTTAATTTCATTTTAAAAATAATTTAGCTTACATTGGGTTGCACTATAACTAAAGGGATGCTCTTTAACAAGGGTCTAAAAATAACTTGTTTTCTTGGTCACATCAAATCCTATTTTAATTGAGTAAATAAGACTTCTCAAGAGACAAAACAAGATGCATGGGACTTTTTCTTAACATAATTTTCAACATTTATACAGAATATTTGAAACGAACCAGATCTTTTGTTTTATGTCCCAGTGAGGTTTAAATGTGTTGTCTGCACTAAGGATTATTTTTGAACAAAACATATGGATCCATATCTCTCGCACATATCTCATGATGATTGTTTATCTCTTGTATGTCCTCCTACAATACATACAGAGTTGGCAAGAAAATGAGACCTGATACAATCAGTTTTTGCCAACAGCTAAATAGAGGCTGTCAAAGAGAATGGTAAAGGGAAAAACAAGAGATCAGTGAAAACATATTTGTTGCTATGGCAATTAGTAGTGCTGTGTGATTAGAGCAACATAATTGCATTGCACAATCATGTTTACAGTCAGAATTTGTTGTTTAAAATAAGTTTTGCTGGATTTTGTTTGTAATCTGCATAATTTATCTTATCTTATGCTGTAGCTGTTGAGCAATGCAGTGATATTACTTCCAAAATGAATTGAGTCCTGTCAGTGAATGAGGACAGAAATACATTTGCCAGTGCTGCCCATCACAAAATGTACAAGTTAACTGTTTCAATACTGAATGTACAGCACATCTGTCATCCATTCTAATTCAAAACAACAGCAAAGTACACACAGTCGATAGCCATTTTAGAGTGTAACTGTATCATTTACATAACCTCGATGTGGTGATAAAATTTTGGTGGATTTTTCAGTGCTTACCGGCTTGTAGCAGCTGACGAAGCAAAACATCTCAAACGTTTTCATAATGCATATGATACAAAAACACACTCTGTCCTTATTATTCTGCTTTCTCTCTCTCTGTCCTCTCTCTCTCTTGCTCTCATTGCCCTTGTCATCTAACAAGGAGACAGTGACAATGAGGGCTTGTGTCCTTGGATATGGAGCAAAGCTCTACTATTGACTGGCATCATGAGCTGCTCTTTCCTTGTTCCTTCCCCACAATCCCTGTAATCCCTCTGTCTTAGCTGCCAACACGACACACACATCAGGACCACAGGGGCATTAGATGGGGGGGCCTACTGTCGCCACTTATTATATCAGTGCACAGCCAGAGCCATGCCTTAACGTACTGAGACACACACATCATGCATATATAAGGGGGGACACCACAGATGAGCAGAAGCACAAAAGGGCCAATGGACAGCATATTCACACAGGGATATATGTATATTTGTTAAAATGAATCCAATATATGATGCATCGCATCGCGGACATGGACGATGCTGCATCGATAATCAATCGAATAAACTTTTCTGTTTACATATTCTGTTATGTTCTCCACATTCAGGAAGTGCAATGTGCTCAGTGTTGTAGTTTTATTTATCCAATTTATTTAATATTAGAAGACTTCAGAATGTTTTCTTTTTGAAGCTTGAAAAGCTATGAATTAAATATCCTATATGGCTTTTTTAGAAAAATGTATTTGACGCATTGTGATGCATCGTGATGCATAAAGATATTGAATCAAATTGCTGACATGATAAACGTAATCGAATTGGGAGATCAGTGAAAATTTACACAGCTAGGTATCAGCATGCATACCCATGCAGTATGAACTTTCACAGCACCTATGATGGGTCCTGTCAAGGGCTCTGCCACAGGCCTGGGATGAGAGAACATGTTGTTGTCTCCAAAGGTCACATGGTTGCATCTTACTCTCTGCTGGCAAAAGAACAAACTGACACATTTGTAAAGGCTGAATCCGTACCGTTGATTATCTGTCTTTCTCTGACTCCTTCCTGACATTTTAGCCAGTGAAGAAGGAGGAGAAGGATGATATCTCTGTCCTCAGAGACTGGCACGTTAAGAAAGAAAAATAAAAAAACCTTTATTATATTTGGTTGCGGCTACACTTTTCTTTTCTTATGCTATGGCTCCCCCATATTGAGACTAGCATAGTGCATGTGTGATAATCATCTAGCCTTTTTTGTTGCCATATTTATGTATTATTGACAACCAATCAGCTCTGTCTGTTATTGAAAATGTGTAAAGCTGTTCAGAGTCCTTGTAGACAAATATGGTTGTATCAAAAATCCCATGCACAAGGCACGATATATTGTTTATTCCAGCAGTGTATCTCTAACTATCAAACCATTCTTGAATAAGAATTTGCTGACGGCATGCTGCCGCTTCTGAACACTATACAGTATACTAAAAGAGTGGTGGTGGCAGGAGCCATATTCTGATTGTATCTCTGTGTGTGTGTGTGTGCCTGCCTCATCAGGAAGCAGTGAAGGAGAACCACAAGAAGAAGGAGATGGAGGAGAAGATCAAGAGAGCCAAGCTGGCAAAGGAGAAAGCAGAGCGGGAGAAGCAGGAGCGCCAGCAGAAGAAGAAGCAGCTGATTGACATGAACAAAGGTATGCCACTTCTCCCTGCACTACCGCAGAAACAGAGACAGGGAGGCAGGTGGGGAGTAAGGACGAGGAGAACAGGAGGATAGAAAGGGGGTTTCATGGAATTGTGCCTAACACAGATTTGAACTCTAATGGAAGAGGATAATGTGTAGGAGTGGGGGAGTCATCTTTTTTAGCTGTGAAGGAATCCTAAACTTACTCCCATAGCCGATGCAATGCTTCCAAACAACAGACAGATTATGCTACTTTTAGCTTGTTTTTTTCCCCATGGTACATTTGCTCACATAGAAAGAAACATTTTTTTCCTGCAGAATATGCACATGAATTTCTAAACAATTAACACATGTAAAGTCATAGTGTTTTAATTCTTGAGTAGTGCAAGTTATTGGAACAAAGTCATTCATAATTACAAAGACTTTGTTTAAGCCCTTATAGAACTGGCAGTGACACACAATATGTAGGTCAAATGAATGGACAGGAATCTGTGGTCAACTTAAAAAATAGAATGCCTTTATTGTCATTATACACAAGGGCAGTACCTGTGCAATGAGATTGAAGCAACCCCTTACAGTTTTGACACAAAATATAAAAATATAAAGTATAGGTTGTGCAGAGTTAAATAAGAGGCGGAAATTGGCTCTAGATTGCTTTCAACACGATTATGCATCGTTTTATTACGTACAAGCAACACAACTGAAAAGTTATCATTCCTCCAGTCTGACACTGTTTACGGGCAGCATGCTATATTTATTGTTGTGAATCATTGGAATTACTCTATTGTCCTTCAGCAATGCCAGTAAACCATGTATTGATCAGTCTACAGTAAGTTGCAGTGTTTCAGACATGAAAAAGGAGAGTGACTGAGCTGGATGCTTGTGTCTAGTTATGCCAATGACACTGAGAAAGAATCTCATGCCTGAAGGGGCTTTGCAAACCGTCAGTGTGGTCTTTTGTCCACGTCTTTGACAAACGGACTGGGATTTCCACAGTTCACCAGCGTCTAAATGTCACCGTCCACTAAGGACCTCACTGGAGCTCAACCACATTGGGAAATGTGACAAGACAGTCTTCAGTATGCCACAAACTCTCCAAGATAATTGATGCATGCTGCTGCTTTTTCTTTTTTCTTTTTTTCCCTGAGCAGTGACCTCTTTGAAAGCTTCACTTTTAATAATCCAACATCGTTGAGCTTAAGGAGTCTTTCTACCCCTCTCTCTCATGCTGGCTAACCAGATGGAGAAGGGTTGAGAAGTAGGTATGATATTAAATATTTCTGCCAGAGCAGATTTTGATCTCAGTTTCTGAATGCCATAATATGACCTGAATGAATAAAACATGAGGATGACATGAGTAACGTTGCCTGCAGCCTTGGAGATAGTGGGGATTGTCCTCCAAACCAACACCTAGCTCGTTGGACTGTCACAATGACCTTGGCAGTTATGAAATGCATACATTTCTAAAAAAAATTTACTGTCAAGGTTCCTACCTGCATTGCCTACACATTTTCATTAAACCTTGAATAGTTCCTTTTTATGTACTAACTTGAGATGCAATCAGAGACAGGACAATTAAATGCAGAGCTCTTTAAAGGGATCCTGTGAATGGTAATCTGAACGTGAGCCAGTTTGGAGCAGTTTGGAGGTTATGGCAGCTTGGTGTTTTGCTCTTGTATATTCTTTATTTTTCTTTATGTTTCTATTTCAGATGTTTGGTTGGAACACACATAGCAAAATAGTCAGCGTTTTCTTGTTGCACATCTTTCATTTATTTGCCTCTACTCCTCTCCAGTTGACAGGCTTGAGACTCTTGGCTTTTCTCTCCCATTCTTTTCTGAAATTCTATGTGTGCTTCACATGCTGTTTCTGAGTTAGTTATTTGAGAATCCTTTTCACATCAATATTTCACGCTGAGCGTCAGCTGTGTTTTCTGTGAAGGTTGATGAAAATAAGGTAATGTTCGGCACAAAGAGGCCTTGTTAATTCCTCTTACCATTGTTACAAGGCAAAGCTAACCTGGACTTGTAACACAAAGGAACACAGCTACTAAAGGCTAACCTAGCCGGTAACATTAATCCCCCTGTGTCCTTTTCCCTGCATGTTGCGTTTAACGTGAGAATGAGATTAAATTTACTTGGATGAGTGTATGTCTTTCCTACTTGTGGAGGGATTGTGCTGTGTTGAACTAACTCACCCAGACACTGCATGGTTTCGTGTCTGAATATGGCGGCTTGTTCGGTGACCACGCCGTCGCTCCAGGTCCACTGCTCCGCTCTTCCTTGTTGTTGTAATTCAGCTATTGTAATGTGTACTTATAAAAGTTGTGTTGTGGGAAGATGAGAATAGTCTTTCATTGTCTTTGTTTTCAATAGTGTTCTTAGTGTAGTAAGCGTGTGGTTTGCAGCTGTCAACGTGCCGTTTCCGTGATTGTCTCCAGCTTTAACGGCTAAATTTTCAGAGTCACACAAACACGCCCCCTCATGTCACGTGTCAGCACATTCCCTATCAGCTAACTAGTCATAAAACACTAAACTGAAATGAATCATTTTCATACATTTCCCACATTAATTTAGCATTGTAAAGGCTAAACGGCTAATTGATGTGCTAAAACAGAATAGATAAAGTTTAATATACCCATTAATGTCTTTCTTTTGATCATAACCTTGGTTTGATAGATTGATAGATAGATAGATAGATACAGTTGTGGTCAAAAGTGTACATACACTTGTAGAAAATCACAATGTTATGGCTGTCTTGAGTCTCCAATAAGTTCTACAACTCTTATTTTTCTGTGATAAGTGATCGGAACACATACATGTTTGTCACAAAAAACAGTCATAAAGTTTGGTTCTTTCATAAATTTATTATGGGTTGCTGAAAATGTCACCAAATCTGCTGGGTCAAAAATATACATACAGCAACATTAGTATTTGGTTACATGTCCTTGGCCATTTTCACGGCAACTAGGCGCTTTTGGTAGCCATCCACAAGGTCCTGGCAAGCTTCAGGTCGAATGTTTGACCACTCTTCTGACAGAATTGGTGCAGTTAGCTAAATGTTGGGTTTTTGCATGAACCTGTTTCTTTAGCACTGTCGACAGTTCTCAATGGGGTTTAAGTCAGGACTTTGGGAAGGCCATTCTAAAACCTTAATTCTAGCCTGGTTTAGCCATTCTTTACCACTTTTGATGTGTGTTTGGGTCATTGTCTTGTTGGAACACCCAACTGCGCCCAAGACCCAACCTTCGGGCTGATGGTTGTTTTAAGTTTTCCTGCAGAATTTGGAGGTAATCCTCCTTCTTCATTATCCCATTTACTTTCTGCAAAGAACCAGTCCTGGCAGCAAAACATCCCCAGAGCATAATACTACCCACACCATGCTTGACAGTAGGCATGGTGTTCCTGGGATTAAAGGCTCACCTTTTCTCCTCCAAACATATGCTGGTGCTGTGGCCAAACAGCTCAATTTTGTTTCGTCTGACCAGGAACTTTCCTCCAGAAGGTTTTATCTTTGTCCATGTGATCAGCAGCAAACTTCAGCCGAGTCTTAAGGTGCCTTTTCTGGAGCAAGGGCTTCTTTCTTGCACGGCAGCCTCTCAGTCCATGGCGATGTAAACACGCTTGACTGTGGAGACTGACACCTGTGTTCCATCAGCTTCCAATCCTTGCAGACCTGCTCTTGGTGATTCTTGGTTGACTCTTGACCATCTGACCAATCTCCTCTCGGCAGCATGTGATAGCTTGCGTTTTCTTCCGATCGTGGCAGTGACACAACTGTCATGCACTTATACTTGCGTATAAGTGTCTGCACAGGTGCTCTTGGGACCTGTAGCTGCTTTGAAATGGCTCCAAGTGACTTCGACTTGTTCAAGTCATAATCGCTTTTTCAGATCACACTGAGTTCCTTTGACTTTCCATTGTAGCTTGTAGCTGATCTAATCACTGGTCAAATGAGCCCTATTTAAATGGCTCATGAGAAGTCAACAGCTGTAGTCAATCAGAAACTTAGAAGAAGTGAAGAGGCATGACATGAAGCTAATTTGATTGACACAATCGCTACATCACCAAAATGACATATTTTGTTGCTGTATGTATATTTTGACCAGCCGATTTGGTGACATTTTCAGCAGACCCATAATAAATTTATGAAAGAACCAAACTTTATGAATGTTTTTTGTGACAAACATGTATGTGTTCGATCACTCTATCACAGAAAAATAAGAGTTGTAGAACTTATTGAAGACTCAGACGCCATAACATTGTGATTTTCTACAAGTGTATGTACACTTTGACCACAACTGTAGATAGATAGATAGATAGATAGATAGATAGATCATTTTTTATGTGTACAAATCTATTAGCCTGAACAGATGGAGGAAACATAAGACCATTGTGTTATGAGAATTATGTACAGGTCAACATCTATTTAATGGATTTACTGATTTACTGATTTTATTGCTTAAAAGACTGTTAGATGGATCATACTGTTGTGTTTAATGCAATTTCAAGAGGCTATTTTTGAGAAGGGATAGATTTTATGTAATTTCACAAATTGCGACCTAATCCTCTTTGCTTGCAAATGATTAACAATGAAATTCATATTTAATGAGAGTTTAATTCATTTAGCTTTTGCCAAAATGGCACCAGGGTGGGGGATGGGAAACCGACAAATGCATTTAGGAAACGGATTATTAAAAAAAATTTTAAGCATATACCCTCTGCAAGTGCATTTATATGTGCACTTTTTCAACAAGCATGATTGTTAGATGAGACAATTGCAGAGCTAAACGTGTTTTCCTTATGAAGTATTAGAAATCCTAATGTAGGAAATTTCTTATGAAATCATTACCCAGTCACCCCATTTGTTTTAATTTGCTTTAAGTGGATTTCCATATTCTCTTGAACTGACCAGATGTTCAACATTTACCAAATTGTTTTACTTCACTGAAAATAACTGTTAAACACTGCAGAATAAACCCAACTGATTCTTCTGTCTAAAACAGAGGAATATGGTTCACCACAGCAGGATGTTTTTTATTTTTCTTGTGGCATATGAAACAATGTCGCAAGCAGCCTGCTGAGTGTGTCAAGAACCGGAGCATGGTAAAGCATCTGGACTCTGTTTCTCTTAGGCATTTGTGAGGAGTAGAGAGCCCCTCTGGCCACCTACTCGGCTGGCATCACCGGGGTCATTGCTCCCGTCTGGGGCAAGTGTCTGCACCCACATGTCAACTGTGTACCCCAGTCAAATCCACTAAGCTTTGAACAGAGCCGGAAAGCGCACATGCCGCTTTGAACACAATGCATCTTGGCATAAAGCCCATAAGAATAAACAAACAACCAGGACAAAAACATTTTATTTGAGCATTGTATTTAGTCCAGGCGGTTTTCCCAGGTACTACAGATAAATAGTGAGGAACTTTGTGATTAACATGTTTACTGTCAGACTTACGTTATACGGTAGAGTTTTCAGTATGTGAATAGTTGTAGTAGCTTGTGTAACAGCCCCTTTCACCATATGAACCTCTGAAAAACATTTGTATTGCCAACCTGAGGAATATCAAGTTTAGAAGCATATTGATTGTAGCCTACAAGTTTTACAACAACTTCTATGGGTGTACCAACTGTCTTCTATCTTACTTGACTGAACACATTACATGTAATCCAAATGGATTTATCTATTTTTAAATGACATAATTTTGTTAACTAATCTTTGATCTCAAAATATGATTATTTGATTGGAAAAAAAAAACTTTTGTAACAAACTATGTCAAATGAATTATTAAAACGGTCCTAGACAGTATTATTGAAACACTAAAATGCATTAAGAGGCTCCACAGATGCTGTTTTTATGATTAACTTTTACCTGCAAAGTGATCATTTTTTACTGTATGAATTAGAGCCCACTCAGCCGCTTCAGTCCATTGTTGCTTGCAGACACCACCAGAATGCAGACCTATATATTGGGTTGCTCTGAGGGAATATTATAGTGGAAAAATGTGTTTGTGTTAATATAAATACTAAACACATTATCATCGCCCTTAATGAGGTTGTCTTTCTGCACACAACAGCTGGACGTTGTGTATACCTCATACTCTTTCACTGTGTTTAAAAATGAGACCATTTGTAGAAATCATAGCTTATTATGTTAAACTTCTCAGAGGGACCCAGTCACAGACATTTAAAAATAAAAAATAAATGTATATAATGTAAGACCCTGCTTGCAGTGTGTGGGTTGTTTTTCATTGTTAGTGAATCCTTAAATGGTGTTTCTTTTTCAATTTTAATACATTTTACTATTATTTTTGCGTCTTCCTTTCCTCACCAAAAGCTTTTTTTGTATGCTGGTAATAGTCGTCTAGCTGCCGTTTTTCCCATTCAGCAAAGGTCTGCTAGAATGAGATCTCCATGTCTCTATGATTCTCTGCAGAGAGCCGTTGGCATGTTGACAATGATGGGCCTGCAGCTTCTATTTATGCATCCTCCTTGTCAACCTTTCACACTTTGAGGATGAAGGGGGGTATGTTTACATAAATAAAAGTGGGCTCCTCTCACAAAAGCATTCTGTTTACTTAATTCAAATTCTAAATACAAGCAAAAGAAGTTAATGTAGGCTTTGACTGCATTTCCCACAACAGAGCCTGTATGTTACATTGTTGTCTACATTTTAGTATTATCCAGACTTTTAAATGTAGATTTAAAAAGATCGATGTGTAACATTTGTTAGATAATATGCAGTTAAGATCCCGACTATAGAAACTAAGATTTCTTAGACTATTCTTAGAGGCTGATGGAGTCTATTAAAATCGCTTGTATTGATTCTATAAAGCTAACATGTCTTTATCTGTGTGTATTTTCTCTTTTTTTGCATTTTCCTGAAAGATACAGTTGTGGAAGTAATTGTTTTTCTTTTGTTTACCAAAGCACATTCAAATTCAGGTGTCTATTAGTGTGGTATGCTAAACTAAATTGACATATTTCTGTGCAGCTGGCTGACTGGCTCTAGCTGGCATAGCCCTGTCAGGAATGACAACGGCAGAGATGTGGATTGATGGCTTAGTGTGACACTGACAGCTGCCGCTAGGTCAGTGCATACCTGTGTCGCAGCAATGCCAGCTAGGTGATCATAGACAAGCGCTGACAGGCGGAGGTGGGGTGGACAGGGTTGCTCTCTAAGTTTGCATAGTGTCTCCGCAGCATAGCCGACATGGCAAACAATATCACCAGGGGAGATAGCCTTATAGAGACATGAAGGTCAGAAACCAAAGTAGATAAAAGAAATTTTCACTCACCATTCCTCAGCTTAGCTTAGGAAATGAATCCAGTATTAGGAAGCTAAAGCTGACCTTCATGTTTTCTACAGAATATAACGAACAAGGACAGACCTTTCCTGAATATAATGATGATATATGGCACAATGCCTCTACATTTGCTGTCTGTTTATTCCCCAAATTGTAATTTCTTTGTCATGCTACTGGTTTTACATTTGTAGGATCTGATGAGTTATAAGAATGAGGGATCTTTTACTACATCTGCATACGGATGCTTCAGCAGTGGAATGCCAAACTCTGAACAAATTGCTTTTTTTTTGTCTTGGCATTTGAGCTGTGTCGATCCAGAGTGCAAGATGTGCAAGACATGCTCTGAAACTCCAGAGTATAGATTGGTGAATTCCATCATTGCCTTGAAAGATGGGAACAAGGGCACCAGGATTATCTGCTGTCATACACACATTCTAATAAATAACAGCATATTAGTTTGTGCCAGATCTCCAGTTGAAATCTACCTCAAGGCGATGACGCCGCACATAATATGGCTGACTGCATCTCAACTAAGGCCCGTAAGAGCAAGCAGCATGAATAGAAACATGTAAAAAGGAGGATTATTCACAAACAAATGACCTGCAAGGATTAAGTCTGATTGAATGACAAAATTCCTTTTTGTAAGTGATTAAAAAAATACTTTCCCAATACTCATCCTCCCCGATTAGAACATTTTCAATGCATTTCCAATATATAAAAGTCAGCATGAGGAAAATGAGCCTGGTTTTATAGGAAGCCTTTTAATAATATATCTTAAATAACACATTTCATTAGTAATTAAAAGCAACACAAGTGAATAGTCTCTTTCAGATTTTTGTCAGTCTTCCTCATGCAGTAAATTGTCAAGTTGAATTGTAAGTTGAATATGAATTGTTTTACATTTTGTATCTTGTGACACTTTCTTTTGTATCGAGGGGAACACAAAGAACACTAATTAAATTACAGCTTAAAGCTTTTAATCGCTTTTATCTTTTATCTTTAACTTTACTTAGTTAAGGTCACAATTGAGGAAGTGAGATATGCATCAGATATCTCTGCCTTTCCGGTTTTCTCTCTCTTATTCCCTCCGAGTGTGTGTATCTTTTTTTGTCTCACACTCACTATACTCCCGCCATGTTCTTTTCTCTCTTTTTCTCTCATCCCGTTTGTAAATGTTTTCCTTTTTCTTGGTGAAATCAGCTCAGGCAAAGTTGAATCTCATTAATTCGTGGGTTGTTCAAGTGCCTGATCATTTCCCCTCCCAAATCTGGACCTCACCAGTCACTTTACAGTCAATCAAACCAAATTACCCTCACTACAAAGACCATCAAATCCCATTGTCAATTCCATTTAGCTTCCCCGGACAGCACCGCCTTTCATTGATGCAAACAGCCCATGTGTGGTTTGGTTCAGATGTTAAAATGATCAGGATTCCAAAACTCAAATGTATAACTTGTGTAAAATTGGTAATATACACTGCTCTGGTTGGATGAAATCCAAAAATATTCATAGCAATATAATAACAAAACTTTATTTATATAGCACATTTTCAAGACAAGGTCTTTTACAGAGTAAAATCAACACACAGAATAAGTGTTGATTATAAAACAATAAGTGAAATAAACAATGAGATATAAAACATAATAATAAAACATAATTAAAATCAAATTGAATAGAAACCTTCTAGTGCTTAGCATGTTAAAACTAATTTTAATGTGAATTAGCAACAAAACGTGTGATTGCATTTAAGCACCTAAATTCCTCCTAGTAGTATTATTTAAAAAAAAAAAGATGCTAGGTAGCAATGCTCATTAAAGCATCAATCCCCTTCTAAGGATTTAACCTGAGGAAACTAGAATGAAAGTAAAATTATCAACACAGACTACACCAACTTTCACTGTGATTGTCTTATTTTCCTACAAACAAAAGATTTTATGCTAACAGAAGGATTTGAAAGATGGTATAACACCAACAAATTGTAGCAGATTTCACAACTGCTCTGATATCATGGCAAAGATCAAATCAGAAAACATAGACACTGGAATCTAGTAGATAAGGTAACAAAAAAAGAGAAACTCCAAACCAGAGCTACTCTTTACTCAGGTGCTCCAATACAGAACGGAGTTGAACAGAGTGTGCCTTATAGAAGTTGCGCTTTCTATCTAATCGCCTGTAAGACAACACATTTCAATCAGTTTACAGTGACAGCTGTAAGGAAATCGTTAAGAGCAGACACCATCAGCGTTTATATTCTGTTGTGAGGCAACTGTGAAAATGCATATGGTTTATGGTCTACCATATTGCAGCTAAATTTAGCAGCACCTAGCCTATGGAACAGTGGCGCTAGGGGGTCTACTCTGCTATGATGACCAGCTCCTGTGGCCCTCTTGGCACCCTGACATGATGACCCCATGTGGCTTAGAGAAAGTGTGTCAACTTAACATCTGTCAGTTCTGGGTTGGAGCTCTCCCTTGTGTGTTGGTGGTGTAGCCACCAACCACAGCAGTAGGCAGGAGCAGTGGATAGAATATGGTAGCTGGGGGGGCCCGCAGGCAGTAGAAGTAAATTATAGCAAAGGAAGCAGAGTGTGGTGACTACTACTTTGCAAGCATCTCTCTCTCTCTCCCCCTCTTCCCATCTCCCAACCTCCCCTTCCTACTGTTTCTCACTTGGGGCCTGGCAGCATCCATCCAGATGGAGGGTTTATTTTTGTTTTTGTTTGTTTACTTATTCATGCATCCAGCTATTCGGGGCATCGCATGGGCTTTCGTTCCACCACAGAATGCAAATCGCCACGGCGGCTAATCCACTTTCATCCTTCCCTTGTCGACATCTAACTTCTCTCCACGTTTCCTCCTAGTCTCTTGCAGTCAGGACATCTCCATTTCTTTTAGAGTATAGGATCAGGCCTGCGGTGACCAGGCCAGCCCAGCTCCAACACTCTCTACTTTATGCATGTCAAGCACAATACACTTCTCACCTCCCACCCACCTTTCCCTTCTTCAAGACATTCTTTCCTCCTTCCACATTTTTCCTTTCTCTCTCCCCCCCTTGACCCTGGCGCCACACAGGCTCATATCAAGAGGAAAGTAGATGCTACACTGCCATTCCCCCTGGAATGGAGTGTTGTGGGAGCATCCCTAACTTAGTTAGGGAGGGCATGAGTGGGTTTGCTCATCAAGTTGTTACAGTAAAACAATCCATATGAATGAGCAAGCAAATCTACCTTTTTATTAGCCATTTTACCCTTCCTTTCTCCTTTTTCATCCTCTCTTTTTCACTGAAGTAGACTAGTAACATGCACATACGCGTGCGCCACACACACACACACATCGCACGCGCACACACGCACACGCACACACACACACACACACACACACACACACACACACACACACACACACACACACACCACGTTAAGCTCAAATTACAAAATAAAGGCCTGTATGAAAAGTGTATTGGCTCATGGTGTAAAGGCTTTTGTCAGAGTTGGGTCGTTGGACAGTAGGGAGATGGAAAAAAGGGAAAGAGTGAAAAACAAAGGATAGACATCTAACAGGTGCATGACTTCAGTCCTTCGTGCACGTGTTTTCTGTGGCAGTAATGGTCTCCGTCTGCCTGGGTCTTAGAAGCTACTGGAACTGCAGGTAAGGAGGGCGAAGGGAGGGGGGTGACTCCACTCAGTAAATTAGTAAACAGCAGAAGGGTAAGAGGAGAGGGATATTGAGTAATGCAGGTGGTTGTGTATATCTTGGTGGCTGAGCCTGAATTCAGATGTAAAAGTAACACAAACCAGGTGCATACAAGTGAGATAGAAAGAGGGAAACAAGATTAAAAGAAAGTGTGGTTGATGCCTCTCCACCTGGTCATAACGCAATACTCCCCTCCCTCCACCGAAGCCTTTGTTTCACGGCTAATGGTCCGGGTTAATTGCACAGGTGACTCTCTGTGGGGGAACAGATGGGCTCAAATGTGTTCAAAAACAATCCGCAGCAAGCAAAAAAAAATGGGAACAACTTGTTCCTCGCCTCTTCGTTATTTCTTTTCTTTCTCATCTTCTCTACTGGAGTCATGGAGGGTGACTGGGGTGAGGTTAAACTCTCACTGTGTTCCTCTCTCACAGTGGTTTCAATTCATCAAGCACAAGGCCTGTAAGCACTCATTAGATCTCATTACAGTGCAAATTAGACTCAGGGATTGGCTACTGGAAGGATAGTGGATAGTAGTAGAAAATAGACATCTCTCCCATGCCCTGTATTCCTCATGTCAAACACTTCAATTTGTTTACAGAGGAGAGTGCTGTGCTTTTATAAATACCGAGGATATGTAGCTTGATTGATTAAAATATGTGACTTTGACAAATGTTATTATTTTGTATTGTTACGCTGTTATTTATCTTTTCAATTAACATGCCACTCTTGCTACCAGTTTAACTCGTGGCATAAAGGATGTCATAATTTGCCATTATATTAGAAACCCACACGTACCAGACAAAAGCTTTTTAGAATTCTTTGATTTATTTGTCTCTCTTTTCCCCCATGAATCATGAAGGCTGCATGTGAGCCATCAGAAATTGAAGTCTCAATCGATCCACAGTGTTTTTTCTCCCCAGCACAACATGCAGGAGATGACAGATAGCAAATTGAATTTATGAACACGCTTTGTTGACACTGCTGCATAATTATAGGAATGCAATGCCTTTGGTGTTTGAAAAAAAAGCCCAGCATTTCATTCAAATACATACAATGTTTTCTGCTTGAATGATTGAGTGAAAGACTTTGTCACGTTTTTGAGGCGACAGCTGTTACTGTTATTCTGTAGTTATATCCATATTCTGATTATTGTAGATGGCTGATTTTAATTGGCAGAAATAAACAAATGAGATGTCAGGTTTTGCATAATTTAAACTTGTTTGTTTGATTCCTAATTGGTTCCTTGACTGAGGTTTAAGAGTTTGTGTGGAGGCTTTCAATGATGCATTTGGTTTTTCTGAAAGACTTGGCTAGAGTCCTGTGTATCCTCTAACTGATCTTGCCATGAGCATCCATGGGTATAGGTCATTCTGCTGACATTAGTTCTTGTAGACTCTCTATCTGCCTCTTTCTAACTATCTTTTCTTCCCTCACTGTCTTTGTCAAACTCATTTGTCAGCTGAGAAATCTGCCCCATACATTTAGGTTAGTTAAGTGGAGCTAATAGTCTTGCAAGTATACAACATGCATTTGTATCACTAATAATGAGTAGGCAGGTTTTGTAAGTGTAGGTGAGGGTCTATGTGCCTGTGCTTGCATACTGCAGTGTAAGTTTTAGGAATAATTAAATGTCAAGGGGCTCAGGCCATCAAGTAGCACGGAAGGTGTTTTACTGCCGTGTGTCATGGCTTGCTCCACTACTCCCTCTCAATAACCCACTCCAGCACACACACTTCCCTTTTCTTCCCAGCTGCCAGTCTACGCTGTCTTTCTCTCATCTTTCTACCTGTATTATGCCTCGGCCCTCATTCTCTCCCTTTACATGTTTCTTCCTCAATTGTAACACTTACAATATATGTGCTTACACTTTTCCTAGCCCTCCCTTTTCTCCCTCCCAACTGTTGACACTTGACTTTGTGTTCAACTCCTGGGATTGGTGAATAGTACATCACAGCTGCTTTCTTTCACTTTTACTGTAGGTACTTTTTTTTTCTTCGGGAAAAACTAATCTGATGTGTGAAGTTTTTGTGCCAATCCTGCTGAGAGCACATTGATATTGTCATCCCTTCTAATTAGAAAATGTGATAGTGCCGCTTGTAAATATATTGCAGAGTGAGCCAATCCGCAGGGCTCACTGTTACATTTGGCACAGCCTCTGGGTATCAACTGATACGTGTGTGTGTGTGTGTGTGTGTGTGTGTGTGTGTGTGTGTGTGTGTGTGTGTGTGTGTGTGTGTGTGTGTGTGTGTGTGTGTGTGTGTGTGTGAGGGGGGGTACACCATCTCTCTCTGGGAGGTAGAGTTTTTTGTTAGAGATTTCTGCTCTTTTTAGCTGTTTAAAAAAGTACATAAAAGTGCAAAAGCCACAACCATGTTCCACACTTCAACAAGCTTTAATAAGATCATTAAAGGACCCCAGGGCTGCCTGTTGGGGGTGCCCAGCAAGGTGTTTCATAACTGGAAGGGTTTGTCAATGTCTTGGGTATTAGCCCATCTTAACCCATTTATAAAGCAATTTCCTGTGAGCAGAGGGGATCTTTCCTCTTGAGAAAGATCTTTGGGCATAAAAGGTTAGCTTTTCTGTAATTCCTCCACATGCAATCTACCACAGCTTCTAATGAGAAGCGAAAGAATATTTGCCCTAGGTTTAACAGCTCAAAATTAAGACGAGTGAATCGTAGCAATGAGGCAGAAATGTCTGTTAAAGTGGGCAATGTTACAATAAATCATGAAAAACGTTTGCTCCGGGGATTACTGGAATAAGTGTAGTCAAACAATATTCAGTTGTATTTCTTTTTCTAATAAGGACTTACCTTGTCTTTGGTAAATATATACACACAAATGCACATATATGTTAATAAGTCTGAAGGTTCATTTAAGACAAGTTTTTGCTAAGAGTAAGGCTGCTCATGTTTAAGCTGTGGTTCAGTAGGACATAGTTAATTGAGCACTGTAGGGTGATAGGGGAATATGTTTCCCATTTTAGTCATTTTGGTTCTTTGTGTCTGCAGTCCTCCTGCTGAACCTCGGTCTACTAGGGCTCCCAAGTCCTGGCCATTACAAATGATGAATTGTGCTACAGTTAAGCTGGAAGTAGGACAAATTGATCAAAGTGTCAGGTGCCCCCTGTGATGGTGTCTAGGTCTCCACAAAGAAGGCAGGGAAGAAGAAGCTGTCAAAAAGTTTCTTGTGCCAAGGTGGTTGTAGATGCATGTTTACCTGCCACTTTAAACTTTCTTCTGTCAGACTCACATTGCGTCCTTGCTAGCCTACATAAGAAGAAGGAGTAGCTAAAGATCTTGGGAGTTGATACAGTTACAGTAGCTGCAAGTTGTTCACCATATTGTTCTTTAGGTCCACAGCAGACAAAACCCTTGCTCCCCCTTTTAAACAAATGAGCTTGCTATCTGAGGTGTAGTGCTGCAATTTGAGATAAGCACTACTTGGCTCAGCTTTGGTTTTGTTCTGATAAAGCTGGTCTAATTAAGCTTGATTTAATCGGAATTGCTTTTAAGCACAGCACACAGCCGGAACAGATACTTTGATTTCAAAGTAGCCATTGGAAAGGACTTGAGGAAGAAAGAGAAGGAATGAGATAGAGTGCAAAATTAGTGTGAGTACAAGTTAAGAGTTGCATTCTTTTTTAAATTTAAAAAAGACATGTTTCTATTCTTAGTTTTGCTATCTTCGTTTACTTGCATGACTGCTTGCAGGTTAGGTGGTTTGTTGCTGGAGGAGAAGAGGAAAACTTCTCTGGAAATGGCAAAATATGTGTCATTCCCTTAAATTAATCGTGTAGCATTGAGTGTTTTGTTCATAAATTCAATTGCCTGAGTGTCTCATGTCTCTTTGAGCACACGCAAGTTACAAAACATTGATCACCCCAGTTTCTGGAAAAGGGCTGTGTGCTGAAAGTAGCAGTTGTCTCCCCTTATTTTTTAATTTTTCCTTCAGCTATAGCTGTAAGTGCAGCAGAGAAATAAGATGCCTGGACCCGGATGGTAAACATTGGGGATGAGCTAGTTCACTCATGTATGCAAAGGAATTGATGACCAAGTCTCCAGCTCCACAATAAGTCACCCTAATGATCCTAGTTTAAAATAATGTCTGTTCTGCACCAGAATGATAAAAAGGGTGCCCCTCTGACTCATTAGTATTGGGGTGTAAAGATAGATGACCCAGATATAGAACCCAAGCTTATTTTGAACCCTGTTTTCATTGAGCAGTATGCTGCATGTGCACAGCGTGGGCAGAACATTTTATGTTGTCGGTTTCATAGCATTGTAAGTGGCTCCTACCTGTCTCTTCAGCCATGCCAACTGCCTCCAGTTGTCTAGTTTCATGGATCCACACGACAGTTGGAATGGTGGGCTGGGGGGATGTCTTTCGAAGGCCGGACCCAGTGTCATTGACTGAACAATGATAGAGCGCCCTGGTATTGAGCGGCTCCACACTAAATCTTTGTAAAGAGCACTTAGCTCCCATGCGTTAGCCACAGAAAGAATATCTGTCAATGACCATCAGTGGATGCTTTCATCC
The DNA here is from genome assembly GCF_008692095.1 of Etheostoma spectabile. Lineage (NCBI taxonomy): Eukaryota > Metazoa > Chordata > Actinopteri > Perciformes > Percidae > Etheostoma > Etheostoma spectabile. The sequence continues at coordinate 11,701,029 of NC_045742.1, forward strand.
TGAGGCTCCTCTGCCTGTATTAGTTGCTAAGCACTATATATATTTTTCTTCCTCCCCAGCTGTAAAAAAAATACATGCCTGAGTGACAGGCCTCTGTCTTACTCATACGCTCTATAAAAACCTTGTTTATATCTCACTCGGCTCTCTTGCTGTCATAAAAGGTGATTTTGTATGCACCTTTAGTTAGAGGGCATCTATTGCTTCCACACCAGAATACCACGAATTAGACCTTGAAGCAGGAATGTAAAAAGGTGTGTGCTTAGGCCTGTACCTGTACAGACCCAAATGCATGTGTTATTATATACTGTATCCTGTTTTAATGTATGTTTTGTTCTATAAAACATTTTGCCTCTATTTTCTGTTCTCTTACAGAGGGAGATGAAACCGGTGTGATGGATAGCCTAATGGAAGCTCTACAGTCTGGAGCAGCCTTCCGTGATCGACGAAAACGAACACCGCGCAATGGTAAGGCAGCAAAAAACACTGTCTTTATTTAATTTGTCATTTAATTTATAATTTCATTGTATTTCTGACAGTCTTATCTGTCTGCAGAAAATAATACCGCCTGCCCCCTTTTGCCCCAGTTGTTACATGTTTCCATGCTGTCTATCATGTGAAAGAAGCTTTGCTCTCCAGTTTGTATGTAATTAGTGTGTATTCCGGATCTTGTGTCCTTTTCAGATTTGTGAGTAACAAGCACATAAAACATGGACACGTATAGGAACATATGTATATATACAGAAAGATGTCATAGAAACAACCACACATGTGGCCCAGTGCAGGTTATTAGCGATTTATTGTCCCTTTGCTATTCATAAAACACTTATTATAATGTAGCCATGGTGGCAGCAGTTGGACCAAGGCTGATTTAGTGCAATCCTGGTGTTAACACCTTCCATTTTGCCATGATGAATGGCTCGTACCCAGGGGAGTACCACCTAATACGGGTGCCAGGATCAATTCATATGCAAGTCAGAGTTCTACAGGTGCTGCCAATTCTACGTTTCTATCGTTTTAGATTGTTGCTGGGCAATATTTAAAATACATTTCAAGTGCATTGTGAAATAGAAAGCTGTTTACTCTTTACCTATTTAATGCATTTTGTGTTCAAGTTACTTAAGTGTTTCAAGTCATTACAGATTCATCAGCTATTTTTACTCATAGCAGAATTAATAATGTGATATTTTTAGTTTTTATTTGGCAGTGCTCACATATTGACGCAATTTACATATGATAGTATGCACTGTACAAATTGGTGCATGTGTGTGTGTATTCAAAGCATAAGAATAATTTGATTCCCCCCCAAAAATTGTTATACAATAAAAAGGCTGTCTGCTATGATATTGCACAATACACTGCAAGTTACTATACACAATTGTATTTTAATGCTTTTTGTAAATCAAAAACAATTTGAAAATATTAATATACAATGCATGAATGATAATTTAACTATGATTAAATATTTGAAAAACCATACACAAGCAAATAACAACTAACATGCACACATACTTATTTCAACATATTTAATGCTGCTTATCAATAGACATAACCAGCTCCATTCTTCACTTGCAGCTTTTTCAAACCATATTTCTGTGTTTGGGTTTAATGTAAGCCTGTGCCTGTGTCCTAATGTGTGTGCAGGTGTCTTAGCAAACCTAAAGGGTTTTTGCCAGGCTCTGGGAGTGGTTCATTCTTGCCAAGTATCTGAGATGAGTCACCTCTGATGTACATTTCTCTTTTCCTTTTTCACCATCCTTCCCCTCTGCTCTTTTTATTTCCTTTTTCTTTGTTTATGTTTTTTATCACCAACATTGTTACAGGTGATCAAAGCCCTTCCAGTCCATCGTCTCGGTGGCCGGGTGCTAACTATGGCAACAGAACCCTAGGTGTGTGTATTTAAACTATCTTTTTAACCCAGGCCCAGCAACACCCTGTCTCCTACTGCACTCCTCCTGGCTGCATAACTCACATGTCCGTCCTGTCAGAACACTCAAGCTGAGCTGGTCTACAACATGCAGAGTCCTGTGCTGAGTTACTGAATCTGACTTAGCAAAGCATGAAAAAATATGTAAGATTTACTGTAAAAAAATAAAAAACACAATACAAAAGAACAACAGCATGCAATTTTAAGTCCTAGCCACTATGGATGTGTAGCATACGGTAACATTATCACAGTTATTGTGGAACACCATTTTACAGCAACTGTACTTTTGGCTAATGGCCATAAGGCAGAAATTCTTAGACAAAATGGTGCCCTGTGTTTATTGGAATAAGAGCTAGTAAAGCTAACACCAGAAATGTATGTCAAATGTAGGATTCGTTATTAACACGTCTACCTACAGTAAAAGAAAAAAAATACATATAGGACTACCTTAAATAATGCAGCATATTTTGTTTCACTTATTCATATGCAGCAGTAGAGAAGGAAAATCTAGACTGGAGAGACTATAATTGCCAATTAAGCTAGTACTGCTGAGTGGCATGATGTAAATCTTACATTGAATATCATTTTTCATTTTAAATTACCTTTAATATCCAATACAGTAAGGTTAACTCATATTGAAGTTGCCTTTGTGTTGGTCCCTTGATCTTAAATGTTTAATCTTGCGACACAATACAGTCCAATCCTAATAGCGGTCACGCCATCATTTTTAATTCATTCGGCATAATTTCTGTCTTGTAGAGCAGCTCCAGTTATTATTGAATTGTCTTGCTCTTCCTGTTTGCCTATGAGCATGATATCACTTCCTGTCTTGTGGAAGTGTTCTACTGGGGAGGTCCTCCATGCTTTGGTCACTCATAATTGTGTTGTGTAATACCTTTCTTTTCCCTTATATGTTTGTTAAATGGCAAACTAATGTGCAACAGAACCCCAAATATGCCTCTTTTTGAAGGATTATTGTAAGCCATACTGTGCAAGCTTACTTTGAGGCAACTTTGGGTAAAAATTAATTGTCTGCAACTCTCGAGAGATTAGTGCTCTGTGTCTTGCAAAAATGTCTCTATTGCTCTAATATGTTTAAGTTGTTTTGATTGCATGTCTATGTACCTGACAATGCTGGTGAATTCATGGATGACAGTATCTCGAGCGTGATACTAAAAAAATGTATTTAATTATTTTGAAAAGTAATGTTCACTTCAGAAGAAGAAAGAAATGTGATAATATTTAATTAACCGGAAGCTTTAAAGTTATTTTTAAGTAAGCTAAGGAGAGGACCTTGGCAAGCTGACATCTGGCTATGAAAACCGTCTCTAAAGACGTGGATTGTTACCTCTTTAGTGGAAAGAAGCTGTTCCTAGTATGCAAGGCGTGGTAGTAGCAATTAAATATAGTTACAATTGACTCTATGCATAACACTATTTCTAGAACCAAACTCCTGGATAAGTGCTGAACAGCTTTTTCACAGCTGTGGAAATACAGAATGACAATCGTATGGTGGGTGTGCTAATACTCATGAACCCAGATTAGCACTGCTAGCACTGCTATGTTCAATATTTCAATGAACATGAGAATAGAGAAAGGCTCTGGCTGTCTGTGCCTGTGTGGCAGCTGTTTGGACTGTCAGGCTCTCTAGTAGTCTAGATGGGTCCTGGAGATGGCACCATCTAGTACACCATAATTCTGCAAAGGAAGGAACAATTAAATGAATTAATGGGAAGAAACGGCATGCCTGAAAAATCAGGGTTCTGCTTTGGTGGTTTGCAGCCAAATGTGAAGTGGAATTGATAAGAGTCAGCACCTCCATGCCTGAGGACATGGTTCATGAAAAATGATGTAGTGACCCCTTTTGGTTGGGAGCAAGTGGTTGCTTCTGAGTGAAGGAGTTCGAGTATCTCAGGGTCTTGTTTATCATAGTCAATATACCAGAGATGGCAAAAGTACTCACTTCCCGTACTGAAATAGAAGTACAGATAATTGTGTTAAATAATACTCTGGTAAAAGTAGAAGTACTGATTTAACTTCTTTACTCAAGTAAAAGTAACAAAGTAGAAGTCTGGAAATTGACTTAAAGTTTAAAAGTAAAAATAGCCTTGCGAATGACAAAGCTACCTGGACCAGACAGATGTTACTAGACAGCTGCTGAGGACCTACTGTGGACATGAAAAAAATTCTCTTTATATGCCATTGCCTACATTTTAAATGGCTGTCTGCCAATAGGCCTAACACATATAGCTTATTTTATGTGACAGATACTGGGACTCCGGGTGAATACGATTCTGACTGAGTAGCAAGATATGAATTCAAGTGTGATTTTGTGAGAAGTCTGTGTATATTCCCATCCAGTTAGATTCAATTTGGTTTTGATGACGCAAAAATAATAACTAACTCCAGTGCAATTATTTATTACTTATTAAGAACTAGATTAGGACTGGATTTAAAGCAGATTCTGGTTTCCAACTTGGACCAGGTGTGTCTGTTAAAACACCGACGGAGACAACTTCTCTCTGTTGATGCTTTATTACAATCCAGAATCCTTATAAACATGGGTAGCTCTGCTATGGCTGTTTGTGTGGTAATAAAAGAAATAAATAACATTGTAAAGGCTACCATACACAATGCATAGGAATCATAAATGCTAGTAAATAATAATAATAAACCCACTGTTATTACATTATCTTAATGAGCGAGGACATTCAACAATCGCCATTATATTGAATCAACAGCCAGGTGCAACCTAGCTAACAAGTGAAGAACACAAAAAAGCTAACTTTTAAATTTGCAAGAATTATAGACCAATACAATAATGGGCTTAAATGAACTAACAACATAAGTTATATGACTTACAGTTCTCAAAGACGCACACAATCTCAACTAATCTCAACAAAGTATTTGTACTTTGTTACTTCCCATCTCTGCTATATACACAACATTACACTTCCGTGAAATTCCTCATTTGGGCCGGATGTCCATTACTTTGGGCTATCTTTCTTTGGCATTCTACTCCAGTCAATTTATCAGGACTATAGTTAACTGCTCCTCAGATCTCTGCAAGGTAAATTGAGATTGCTAGCTAAACTATCTGTCCAAAAACAACTTTTGAATGTACCCATGTTCCACCAAAACAAGTTACTTCCCGAAGATATTTTGCAGAGGTGCCGTTGCTCCGTATGGCACTTAGTGCTGCCCGAGACGATTGTGATTGGTTTAAAGAACTGCCAAGAACCCAGAGCACACTTTTCTCCCGTCCCGGAATGCTGTGTGGACTAGCCAAACCCTCCTTGGCAGCACTTTGGAGGAAGGGTTGGCAATGCAAGACTATATTCATGACAGAGGGTAAGATTGAGCATAAGATGGGGCATGTAGTTTGTAGCTTCAACAATTTTGCAAGCATTGTACTGTACTGTCTTGGTAAGGATGAAGCTAAGCATGAAGGTATTGTTCCCAATTTACAAATTTAAGTTTTGACCCTCACTTACGGTCAAGAACTCTGGCTAGTGACTGAAAAAATAGATCATGGGTAGGAATGCCAGGTTTTGTTTTGTGGGCTGTCTGGGTTCCTCACAAAGAAAAGATCCCTCAGTAATGAAAGTTCAGCTCTTTTGTGCTGAAGAAGTCAATTGAGGTTGTCTGGGCATCTTATCAGGATACTTGACCTGATCACCATCCTGATTTGTTGATGTATTGTTGTCATGTCCAACTGGGAGGAGACCCAGACCATGAACAGGCTGGTGGGATATACCCTGCCTGGAAGATGTTTCTGGGTGGATGCTACCTGGACCCTGACAAATATCGGCAAATATGGATGGCCATGCCGTGCCATGTGATCATTGTAAAACTAAACACTGCCTCTCTTTGTTTAGGAATATTCTTGACGACATTCTGTATGTATGTGACCTATTTTCCTATTCTTGCAAGACAACCAAGATGACTGTGGTTCTTATGATGACTCGCTCTCCTTCATGGCATTGTGCATCAGACCCTTCTCAGTTCACTTTTTTTCATAGAGCATACTACTATGCTACCAGAAAGTATTATGCACTGACGGCTCCGTGTTTATTGATATGGAACCCAGTTTGATAAACAGCTGCATGGATTCTCTACCCTGAGGTGATGAGAGGGGGAAATCCTTTTGACATGCCGGCTCCATGGATTTTTTTCTAAATGGAATCTGGAAATGAGTTTAGTTGCTATAGCGCATTGGGGGAATTTGTGCATAAGGATTTGTGTTTGTCCCCTTTCATGAGATGAGATAATTTCCCCCAATGCTCTATAGCAACTGAACCCATATCCAGATCACATTTAGTAAAAAATGGAAGGGGACAAACAAAAATCTTTACGTACAGTTTGAGGGAATTTTTTCCAAGTACTTTCCGTAAAGACAAACAATTAAGTTCTCCAGTGACGGACAATTTGGTGAAATAGGCATCTTAGTCACTGAAAGCTGTTTTTGGGTTGTCGCTTCTTAGTGCATAGTGGGAGCTGTCAATGTTTTAGTTAGTATTTGAAGAATGATGGTATCATTTTTGGTCAGTACAGCAACTTTAATGTTTCTGTACTTCTGTTGCATACATATTTGATTTCTCTCTGACTCTGAGACTTACAGAATTTTAGTCTCTCTTTAGACTGAATTTACTGGTGGAGAAGGTTCTTCAAGCAGTTCTATCAGACAGTGTGCCAAATCTATTCAGCCCTGCTTGTCATGTCTGTTGTAATCTCATGCTTTAAAGCTTGATTAACCTCCTGTCATCCTTAAACAAGCAGCGTGTACCAGAGAGAGTCTCTCAGTTTCACAAGAATCTTCGCTAATGTCAAAGGAGTTCATTTAAACCCAGCATGTTGCTTTTTGTCGTCCTTCCGGCTAAACTACATCCAGCAGACTACCTCAAGTGTCAGGCTGAACACAATTCTAGATGCCGCCAGTCACAATTACACCCAATTCCACAAGCATTTCCTATTTCCTTGTCTCCACTTTGTGTAAGATGGAAAACCTAACCCGGGAGGCCATACTCATGTGTTATGCAATTACACCAGCCAGTCCTAATTTAACACACAGAAGCTGGATGGATTGATGGAGACCAGAAAAGCCACATTTCTGTTGTGGGTTCAGTCTCATTTCAGGAAGATAATATGTCAAGTAGATTGTGTTATTGAATGTGGTTGGTTTCACATTATATGTTACTCCTTTTTTGCAGATAGTGTACTTTAAAATTAGGTTTTACTTAAATTAGGATAAGAAAGAATTTGAGTTAGCCGACTCCTTTTCTATCTCCTATTCCCTTTCTGGTGAGACAGTTACCTGGGTAACTTGCAGGAGATTGGTGGGTAGTGAGCACGAGCCTCTCATACTTCCTGGCTCATCGATTTTCAGTCAGGGATGAAAGCCACAGACTCAGTAGGTCTTTCATACTGGGGGGCATCCCAAAAGACACATCAATCAGATTTCAAAGAGAACCACGCCAATCTTATTTATTTACTGCTTTTTCAACATCATTACAATCCCAAACCAGGGCCTTCCCTCTCTCTGCCCCACTCTCCTGCTTCACCTTCACAGGTCAGTCCATCAAAAGTTCTCTCCTGTGTTCTATATAGTAAGCCTCTTAAGGACTTATTTGACATTGAACAGGGAGGGATCATCTCATTCCCATTAAAAAATAGAGATGCAGTGATATAATGCTTGTCAGGGTTACGGAATTTCAGTCCAACTGTCTAATCCCCTGAAGCCTAGCAGTTAATTCAGCTGCTCAGGCCAGAGAGTGTGCCCCCTGTAAGTTTAATGAAGATTAAATTACCTATTTTCTCTCATGAAATTTTAAAGGAAGAAAGGGGATGAATTTGCAAGAAGGCAAATGAAAAGACCAAAGGAAAGTGTCCGTGAAAAGGAGATGCTGGCAAAGATAAAGAATTTCCCCTTATTCTCTTATAACCCTCAATGTCATTTGTGACATAAATCTTCTTTAAGTACTTGATGAGTGATCGTAATTCCCTTAGCAATTAATATGTTCACACATATGTTGCACCCATCACTTTATCTCTCTCTCTTGTCTCTCAACCTCTAGCAGTTGTTCTCCTGTCTTGTTTCACGCGCACACATGTGCAAGCTTATGTCACATACCGGATAAGGTTTGTTGCTTAGGGTGTCTCTGAGTTGATGGCTAAAGCCCTTTGCCTTCACAAGCTCCTGGCTTCCACTTCAGGGTGTTGATAGATGTTATTCATTGGGGCGACCCTAGAGGCGATCCTGCAGGAAGTGGAGCTAACATGATTTGGGACGAAGAGACCCAGAGGGTGTCTGTGCCTCTTGCTGTAGCCTGGATCGCTTAGTAGATATGAGATATCAATAGAGTAGATGAGAGCAGAGCTCTGTAGAGATGTGCTGCTTGAAATCTATCACCTGCTTCTCATAGTCAAGAACATTTACCAAGCCAAAGGGAAAGGCAGATCGGAAGAAACTGAGGCATGGACAGCCACTCTATTTAACATTTGACGTTCTATGGCATAGACAAAGCCATTGTCCGTCCCATTGACCCATAGGGCCTTTCTCTGGACCTGATCATTTTTCATCCACAGCAGAAAACCCATCATGAAAATATAGATGGAGATTTTATGTACCATTTGAGTACCCTTGGCGCATAACTGATTCGTTGTTTGACTCTGCCAAGAGAGGACGTAAAGTAAGTGAAGTGTGACATGCAGCCATTTTGAGAGGATAAATCAAATCTTAATAAAAGGCAGTCTCTCTGAGTGGAAACTAGGGGTCTCTCACCCCTGTCCCTGCTGTTAAGTACACCCTAAACCCTCTGCTGTTTAAATTATACAGAAGGTACAGTGTCTACTTGAGTACAGGGTGCCTACAGGGGGCTGACTACATGCCCTTTTGATGCCATTATGCCCTTTTACAACTCCCTGTCTACGGAAACTTATCATGTGGAGCCTAGCTCCCTTTGGTAACACTTACTTTTTCTTTTCTTTTTTAAATAAAGTCAATGACCTAGTGCTATAATGGACTCAGAGCTCTCAACACCTTTGTCCAATATTGTTTTACTTCATTGGCACAGGGCCTCATTGATGTAGAAAGTACTCAGCCCTCCCGCCTAGTGGACCATCAGCGAACAACTGCAGAGCAAAAATGTCTACTAGCTTATCATATTCAATAATATCCCAGAGCGTTTGCAGTGGGCTGCTCTTTTTTTTCTTGCTCACTCTCCAAACAATATTGGCTTTCAAGTAGGTGGGCAGTTATGAAAGGTCACCCTAAGTGTAAATTGTCAATGCTGGATCAATTTTGGAGGGCAAATAAGCTTTGGAGGCCCCATAATGGAAGGTTTCATCTTATTTTTACCCAGGGCACACTCACACAATAAGATTGATATCGTTCATTGTTTGATGAATTCCTAATAGACCAATAAACTTGCAGAGCTTAAAGCCAAAGGAATGCCTGTGAAAGTCGGACCATCCCACTAGCTGAAAGATTGCCCTCATATAATTCCAATGGAATCTCGCCCAGGCCATCATGCTTAGTGTTGAAGGATGGGTGACTTATGTTGGTTGAATTAAACCATATTTATCACTCATTAGGCACACAGCAGGGCAAACTGATGATTGGATAGAAAACAAATAATGTGCGGTGGAATAAGATGCCATCCTGTGTGGTTATGTGTTCCACTGACAAAAGTGGCAGTGCCAGATTTAAATGCTTCTTCTTCTGCTGTCATATTTATGTTTTGTTTTTTTACCTCCTTAATATGATGTGGCTATTATAGAAGCACGGGATATAATGTCCGGGCGGATGTTTGCATTTTAAGTGTCAGTCACTGACTAAAATCTTTCAGCCTCAATGAGGTGGAATTAATATTTTATTTTCCCATTAGGTGGGCTTGATGTCTGTAATAGGGAAGTATATAGGAGGTATATATAAAAGTAATGGCAGTCAGGGTGATGAGTGATAATAGTAATTCCCAATTGATACAGACAAAGACAGAATGTGTCACAGAATGTTAAATGTTCCATAATAGTAAAGGTTATGTTGGGAACAAGGATAATATATTATATAGAAAATTACAATTTATGTGATGCTGGCAGCTTAAATTTTCTGGATCTTGCAACATTGCTTTCCTGACTTGAATAAATTCAACAGGGTTTTGGTTGTGTTAATTAAGTCATATCTTTCTTTTCTGAAGTACAAGAAAGCTGCAGTTCCATATTATGCTCATTTTTTTAAGTATGCGTTGATGCATATTTGGTTAACAATGTATCTTTTTTTAAGATAATTTTTTTTCCCTTTATTAGAGTTGATAGGCATGAAAGGGGGAGAGAGATGGGGGATGACATGCAGAAAAGGGCCGCAGGTCAGACCTGGCCCTGGCCGATAAAGGATTCAGTCTTCATGGGGCAAACGCTCTTACTGGGTGAGCTAGAGGTCGCCCCGGTTAACAATGTTTCTGAAATGAATCTGGCACCAAGTAAAATGAACACTAACATCAACACTTTACATGGTTCCCTGTGATACAGTGTAAAACATGAAGCAGGAGCCACACGGCTCTCACAGACCGTTCCCCAACAGTGAAAAACTTTTTTTTTTAACAACACACACACAGAGGGAGTGTGACTTTATTCTCTGCTCAGGACACCATTACTCCACTATATCTATACATAACACATATGTGTTTGCTGCTATATTAATTTTCTTAATGTTGAGTAAAGCATTATGAAGCCTGACAGACTTTTTTCTGCCTCATTTGGAGATTGTAAGCAACAAAATGTAAGTAAAGTTAAAGTTAAGTTTAAGGACAAGTATGTCTAAAACTATGTTAGAAAACTTTAATTAGATTAGTGTGCACACCTTTCAATTAAAACTGAGGAAAAGAATGTTTGGCAATTTTGATAACAGTAGTAAGCTTCCCACACCTTTTGTAGGAATTGCACATTTTCACAACCAAAGTGTTTTGTTTTTTTAACAACAACAAAAAGTGAAAAGCTTAATAATAGGCATATATCGCTTTAAAGACACTGACCTGAAAGTGTGACATCCGGGCCCAAAAGAAATCTGTACTTTATGAGTGATGGTCCCTACAACATCTGTGAAAACATCAAGTGAGTCTTAATCAGAAGAGCAATGTTTTCATCACAATACATGCTCAAAGATAAATGCCGCCACCTGATCAGACTTATAACTGACAAAATGATTTATTATGTAGGTTGTCAAATTTTTTGCATGACACAAAGAGCGACAGATGACAAAACAGTTTAGAAAGGTAAAGAAAAGGCTGGTTGAGACTTTCAACCCAGTTGACAAATACAGTGTCAGGATTGAAAGAATCTGAACTTGTTATCTCTCAAGTTATGGTGGAAAGAGGTGCGTACATGACAGAGAGAAGGTAGAAGAGAGAATCATGGGATTAGATGATATGTGGTGGATGTATTGTGCAGTGATAGACACATGTATTCATAGTGATAGCTATAAAGAGTTAAAGAGGGCAAGAGAGACAGAGTGGGTTAAATCAAGGTAAAACGAGGAATAATAGACACACACAAACACACACACACACACACACACACATACACACACACACACACACAGTCACAACACACACACACACACGCGCATACTTGGTGTGCAATCAGCAAGAATGCTCCCCACTCTCATTCCCTCCCCCTCCAGTCAAGCATGATTGTGCTTGACATGGTTCCATCACTAATGCTGACTGATGCCCATTTGCAAGGCTCTTCACATTTATTTATTTATCTGTTTATTTGCGTCAAGTTTATTTATTGATGGGCTTCAAGGATATGGTGGAAAATCTCCATTTGCTCATATAGGGAAGTAAGAAACGGAAGGCTTTAAGGGTGTGCAACATTTACACGTGAATGAACAAAAGACAGCAGAAGGACAGAGTTCACCTTTTCTATTTAGATTCCAGCAGTTGAAATAGCTATTCCTTTCTGGTAATGGAAAAGTGATATGGCCCATTTAGTTACTTAGCACTAATCCCAATGGTTTAGCCGCATCTCTATTTTTTCTTTCCTTTTATCTCTGTCTTTCTTCATTGGTTCTTTTGACTTCTATTTGGTTAGTGTCTGATGGAAGGATCTGAGTGGGGTCAAATTACTCCCTAGCCTGTAAGAATTTTTCCAAGCTTCAGCAGCACTCTCAGCCACATTATGTGCATGCAGCATGTTACTGTTGTAGTTGACCACCAAACACCATGATGGTTTTAAATGCATGATTTATGTAATGCCCAGTGTTCACATAACCTTCTATTTTTGCGGAAATCAATTTTTGAAATTTGTGGACTATGGTGTTTTTTATTTTTCCATGGCTTTAGTTGTAGCTTTTTAATCCGATGTCCCTTTCCATGTCAATAGTACATAGAATGATGCAATTAGAGCGTAATGAGTGTAAGCGTAATTGTTGTTTATTTTTACAATGACATATTTGAAGGAACAGCAATGCTTAATTAGCCACAAGTGTATAATTTGAGATCATTAGCTTTGGAAGCCAATATCTTTGGCCAGAGGTCTGCCAGAGGACCTTTGGTCCAATGTTGTAGTGGTAAAAGAATGCCAAGTTGAAAACTGCTTAGGGACTTTTGTTTTAACATCCTAAATGTAGTTCTTTCGACATGATTCTTATTTTTAAATTTCTGGAAATCAGTTGCACTTATCTACAATTTTGATTAACTTTGTCAAGGGTAAATCTTCGAGCAGCTGCAGCAAAATATAAATGAGTATAGCAGCTGCCTTAAAAAGTGCTAATGTCCAATAAAGGTGGGTTAAGGGGAATTAAACAGAGCTGGGGTCTTCTTTAAAGAGGTGATCAGTTGTTTGATTTGAGACTCACTTGGTAGGATTATTAGGAGAGGATAAGTTTGAGGATAAGGATGAGTTTTTTGCCTGTGCACCTGTGTATCTAAGAGCAATTGTATCCCTCCATCGTGGGCTGAAGAGGAAACAAATTAGTTACAATTCTTTACATATTTTACCATACGCCCAAAATTATATGAAAAACTACCATGCTTTCTCTTCAGCAGAAGATTATGGCAACTGTGTTCTTATGGAGTCACAAATCCTACTCAACGTAAACAAGAAGGGAACACAACAGCTTGGTATTCATGAATTACATAAATTACAATGTCAGTCCCCTCAGACATGACTAATATGTCAAGTTTAAAAATAGACAGTTTGCCACAGTTCAGACCCTCAGCCTTCAGTGGACAAGGATTAAGCAGATAGATGGTAAAGGGTAGAGATTTGGAATTTGGGGTGTGTGTGTGTGTGTGTGTGTGTGTGTGTGTGTGTGTGTGTGTGTGTGTGTGTGTGTGTGTGTGTGTGTGTGTGTGTGTGTGTGTGTGTCTGCGTGTGTCTGCGTGTGTGTGCGTGTGTGTGCGTGTGTGTGTGTGAGTTTTTTTCTTCATCTATGTCAAAGTTGAGATCTCGCAAATGGGTTTGTCCCAGTACATGTTTTTTTTTAATTTAATATAATTTTTAATTATTTCTTTATCCATGTCAAAGTCAAGATCTTGCAAATAAAACTTGAGATCTCGCAAAACAAAGTCAAGTTCATGCAAACGTTTTTGTCCCCCAGTACAAATTTCGATTTTCTTCACCCTCCATGTCACCACAGGGGCTCCGTAGTATATGTATGTGTCTATGTGTGCCATTATACTGGATGTAAAGCGACCTGGGTTTCCATGAAAAGTTCATTACCTTAGTTATGGCTGCAATATGAGGGCTTAAGAAGTAGCCAGACAGTATAGGGGTCATGCATTAGTGTAAAACCAGTGGAGGTTGCTGAGTTTGTAATATCTGCACCCTAAAGGCATTGACAACTAAGTAAAGGATGAGGCTGCACACTGCATTACCTTTACTATTATATTTTTCCTTCCACTCTAGATGAGTTTCTTCCAGTGGCTCAGGTCACTGTTGCCCCGGGGAGGATTATGGCAGATGGGAACTGAAATGTTTTTTAAGATTGTGTGTGTCCATACGTTTGATCATTTTGTGTGTTTGCATGCGTGTTTTGGTGTGATTGTGTGTGCTGTTTATTTGAGGTAATGTTTACTGAAGCTTAGCGTTCCTTGGCAGGCCAGCGGTTGACCTGATTTCCGTGTCAGAACGTGACTCACACAAGTTAGCTTTTTAAGGAGACCGTAAGGTCAGCGTGAAAACTAAATCCACAGATATGTCGCCTAAATCTTATCCCATACAGACTCCAGCTCTGGCATAGCTGAATATGCATACATATTCTGTATTGGCTAAATACAGCACACCATCATTGTAAATATTCAGCCACCATGCATTATGATTAGTGAGAGAGCATGTAAAATCATTTATGGTCTGCATTATTAAAGTCTCATACATGCTAGGGCTCTTTCTTCACTCCTAATACCACCATTAATATGTTTACGGGGGTGGCTACAGTCTGTCTAAGAAATTGATTTTTCTTTTGCCAATTGTAAAAGTTTCATGACAGTCAATATGGCTGAAGAAGCAGGCCTTTTATTATTTTACTGGATCTGCTGCTAGCTGAATAGATGGTTCCTGCTTATAAAGCTTGAATAATTGAACAGGGGAATCAGTCAATGAGGAGGAGGCACAAGGTCTTGATGGCTAGATAGCTAAGATGACAGCTTGTAAAGGGAAAAGACCGCAGTATGATTAGCCAATGTGTCATATTGCTTTACCACTATCTGTAAACTATGCTCTCTCATCTCTTTTTGCCCTCACTTCCACAATTACATTTTAACTCTTGTATTACTCCTATTTGCTCCTTATCAACCTCACTTTGTCACATTTCTCACCCCCTCCTCAACCTAATGCCCTGTTTTCTTTAAATGTTTTATTTATCCTCACATCCTATCTCCATCTATCCCACTGACCCCATGTCACGACAGGCAGAATTATTACTCTTGGATAGAACATCGGCTCAGTGGCGCCGTACTCTGCTCTCTCCACATTATCCATTTATGGAGCATCCCCTTTTGTGGTGAGCCATCTTCCCATAGCCCTGTAATGATAGGAGTCTTGGCGACCCTGTGCATTTGCACTGTAATATAAGACATTCTCATTAGTCCATGGATTGTGCTCTCTTTCATGTCCATTACATTAATTGCTACACATCACTGCCTGCCAGGCCTCTCAGTATTCTGTTACATTGCTGGCATTCTTTGTCCAGCATCACCTAACTATGGGCCACAATCTCTTTGCCTAGGAAGGTGAAAAAGGTAATTTGAAAAACGGTATATAGAGAATTGGAAAAGATGTTGTTGTTTTTTAAAATCTCAAGGTGATAATCTGGCCAGTTTGTTTGTGTTTTGTTACATGAGTGAAAAGAGAAAAAAAATTCAGATCAAATACATTGAAGCCAAGTGCCCTTTCACCCGTTCACCATCTCTCTATTGTCAGTCATCTCTCCTCATAATAGGGAAGCAGGCCGCTACCATAATTGCTTTGATGGTCCAGCCTGAACAAATCACTTCTGGGCATAAAGAGAGGCCTTGGAGATGGCAGCCAGAGAGAAAAGGTGCGAATGAATTAAAGCACTTTGCGTTCCTCTGGGGCATGTGGCCCAGATTTTTCTTAAAAAAGAAAAAAAAATCTAAAGAGAGGAGGAGTGTGGGGGTGGGGTGTGCCTCGTTTCTTCAAGACTAAATGGCAGTAAAAGCAATAATACACATCCAGCCTCCATTAAGCCAAAATGGAGAGCTTTTTCAGGGAAAACACAATGGCACTGACATAGTTCATTGGCAGGTGAAGAAAGAAGGATTTCACTGGAAATAATCTGATTTTGAACGGGGCTCCCATCTATGGGAGAACCTCTGGTCATGCCTTTTGTGGAGGAACAAAAGTTTGGCCCTTTAGAAGCAAAGCTTTGCATGTTTCAGTAGATCTAAATGAATGGGCCATGAGGACTTCAACAGGCAGAGGTCAGACAGAACCTTTTGCAGCAACCCTATGCTTCCTGACAATTTCAGAGCCTCCGTTTTTCCTCCCTATTTTCCTTTATTGTTCTTCAACCTTGAACCAAACAGAAAGGTTACACAGTACTTGTTTGCTCTCAGTAGACACTTGTACAATTGGGATTGTATTCATACTGAGGCTGGTAATTAAGTTAGTGTACCAACAGTTTATATCTCAAAAAGGTGTGTCACATTCTTTTGAAACTGTATTTCACTGGCAACCAGAAATCTGGTAGATGTAAGGCTACATTTATTTTTGCCTGTGACTAACTGACATGTGCATGATTCAGATATTTTAGGAGGGGGGGATAGATAGATGGTGCCTTTAGCTGGTGGGTGAGTGAGGAAAATCCGCTGTTTTCAGTAAAAGTTTAATTATGACTACAAGCTGCACAGGGTGAGTTGTCATGAGTATGACACAAAAGCAGTGGGGCCATTTGACTAATCCTCCTACAACTCCACATAACCTCCAGGGGTCACAAGCCCCCAAAACAAGACTCCATGGGTGTCTGGAACATTATTCTTTCCCAATGGCCTTGTCTATTTTCCCCATGCAGGCAAAGGCACGCCCCTTGTTAGTTCCACCCTGATCCTTTTGCTTCTCTTTAAGTCAACCCACCAACCCGCCAGCCCATCTGCATCCCCCATCTCCTTGCTATCTAACCAAATCTTTGACCCCCTTTTTGGAGGGCATTGCTTTTGTTTGGAGTTGACAGCCCATTCAATCCATCAGTGCTCCAGGTGCGGCTCTCTTGCAAATGAATCATTCGTCCACATAAATGCATACAGTTGATCATCAAACAGATAACACTTATAACTTGAAAACGAGTAATATTAAACCTGTCAAATATTTGGGTGTCATCTGCCAAAAAGTGCATCTAAAAACAAAGATAATGAAAGTGTATATTTTCCCCAAAAAGAAAGTTTTGACACAAGTCAACTTCAATGCCTTATTCTCTCCTTTAATAGCTTTCTTTTATGTCTGTCTTGACTATCACTTTCCACGTCAGCCTATAAGGATGAGGGGTGGCTATAATTGCTTTTCATATAAGAATTTTACCGCTTTATTGTCGACACAAGCACAGTTTCCTTGTCAACTTTAGTTAAGCACCTCCATCTCATGTACTCATTTGAAGAGTGTTCTTTAACAAAAATGAGGTTGAATACATCCACACGCAACAAAGACCAACCATTATCAGTGCCGACTAGGTAATTAAGGAGTCTCTCTGACTTGTTACTTGCCAAGGAGTGTGCAGTGGGTCCGTAGCCATGCATCCAACCATGTGTTTCCGGGAAATGTCTAAGGCATCACTTCTGCCCTCCCTGCATACATAATTAACCTCCCTCTATTCATAATTCAGATGTGTTCTTCACACATCTTCTGGTGATATGACATTATTTTTCAGTCGCTAAACAGACATTGTGACGCCCCTAGTGCATGGGCATGTGTGCGTCTGCCTGACACACTTTTGACTATTGAGGCTCCACCCCAGCCACAAGTGCGCGGTGAAAGACAAAGCTGCCACCACTTTCTTTGTTGTTTTACAACTGCACAATATGTTTATCGGCTTATTCTTTTACTCTCAAGGTTTATAATTTTTGTTTCATTTTATTTCAGATGGTACGTGACTTGAAAGACACCTGTGTTACCAGCTACAGCTTAATAAACTGCTACACATGCCATCAATTGATCAGTGCTCAATGGTAATATTCACTTCTGTAGCTACTGAAACAGTCAAGGTACATCAATAATACATAGTTTAAATGGTTAATCTGTATGCTAAATTAAATGCATTTGATACATTGATAAAACTCATAACTTTCTTTTCATAGCATATTATGAGTAAAAGAAAGAAATGGATGCATGATGGCATAAGGTGACGCAGAAAGGTCATATGAGAGAAGAGCAAAGACTTAGTGGGAGGGGCCGTGAAGGAGAGTAGGCAGTCATCCCATTGCCAAAGAAGCACTCAATATTGTGCCCAGTCCTGAAGGATGTGACATATTTCTCCAGTCTTTGTTGGCTGTTTTAATCAGCTTACATATGTCCTGGATGGAAATTGAATTTGTCTGGAAGAGAGGAAGATACTATTGGCTCTACCACTCTGTGTGTGTGTGTGTGTGTGTGTGTGTGTGTGTGTGTGTGTGTGTGTTTGTTGGTGTTTTTATTTGTGGGTGTTGTCTTTGTGTTTGTGTGTGTGTGCGTGCGTGCGTGCGTGCGTGCATGCAAGCTTTGTCCGCACCAGAGCCAACCTTCATAACAACAATGGATTGTTCTTCTCCCATACATCATTGTCATGCAGCTCACCTCTGCAGCACCAGCTTATTTAATGGCAAAGACCTAACCATAGTGCACAAAAGACCCCCCTCCCCTTTTCTACCCATTTGCCCTCTGGCATTTCAAAGTGTTTGTGTTGTAACGTGTGGTGTGTGTGTGTGTGTGTGTGTGTGTGTGTGGTGTGTGTGTGTGTGTGTGTGTGCGTGTGTGTGTGTGTGTGTGTGTGTTTTATTTTTTGTTTTGTAAATGCAGGGTTTATAGAAAAGGTTTTACAGTATTGTTGAATGTGTATACAGTCAAGTATATGTCACTTTACACATTGAAGCAACCCACCTGTGATTGAAAACATATCTCAACAAATGCTGCCTTACTTTGTTGTTGAGACAGTTGAGGATTGCACCCGACTTCATCTGGGGTTTAAGATGACTACTGTATTTGAAGGCCCACTCCATTAATCTGTCCGTCTACTGGGGCTTATGAACTGTCTGTCTGGCACAGCTAGACTTTCCTCAGAGGAGTTCATCTCTCAACAGATCTCCACTTTATGGATAGCATCTTTTTTATTATTTTGAGCCAGCAGTCTTTTGTCGCAGTCATGATTGATCACAAATATCATACAGTATGTTCCTGACTTGCAGCAGAGATTTTAAATAGGGAAGTCTTGAACCTTCACATTGCAGAGGGTACTAAAGTGAGTCAAGCATTCTCGGAAAAGGAAGGCCAAGATTATTCATTGTTTTCTATGATGCACTCTTGCCCTGTCTTTTGTTCATAGAAGTAGGGCATGTCAGGGGGGGAAATGCAGCACAAGATACAGTACAGATACAGACATCCTGTGAAAAAGTCCTGCGGAGCAAAAAAATATGGAAACCAATCTTATCAAAAATAATTTTAAAATTGCATCCAGATATGTTATACATGCAAGGATCCTAATACTGTCTACGCAACATAGCCAGTACTGTAGGTTCTATCCTGCTGCCAAAAAACAACCCTCTGAGTAGGTCACAGATTCTCACAAATAACTAAATACAGTACCTACTCTTTTTAGGTCACTACATTTTCATGGGGGTTGTGCTTTTGGGCAGAAGGTTATAAGGCATTCTTGATTCAGATGCAAATGGGACAGTTATCAGCAGCCAGGACCTGATGAATAATGGGTTGTTCAAAACGCACGGCCCTGTATAAGGAAATGAAAGAGCGCCTCTTTTCTGCTCCACTGATTTCATTATAGACACTATTATTGGCTTAGAATGGCAACATCTATTATCTAGAGTCACAATGTGACCATTTTTTTTTTTTTTTTTGGTTTGAACAGTCTTTTACTACTGTTAAACCTTTTCAAATATTGCTGCCCCAGATAGAGCAACAGGCACAATGTTGAGAGTGGGAGCCTTCAGGCAGTGGTCAGATATAGGAACTGTTAATAACTATTTAGCCTTGAGATGGAGCTCTGCCCTGATGACTGTAACTTCTGTCTCCAATTTGTTTTTTTAGTATGCAGCAGCTATATGAAAGACATTTGGGTTTGTCACTTTGGCCACTGAAAGCAGATTGTACTGCCTAAAAATGTAATTTTTAATTAACATATTGCTGAAATACAGTTTATTTGGCAAGAATGTGGTAACATACTAAAACTGGTAACCAAAATGTTAAGTAGGGTGATGGGTCACACTTTTTTCAGTAATGTTGAGTAAATGCAATTTTTGAAAGCTGACTTGTTGTTGGACTTTTCATTTTTTTAGACCACTGAACAACATTGACAAGATAAACATGACATTGCATTCGTTGTCCATTTTATATACCCTCTTTCAAGTGCAGTGTGGTACCTGACAAACTGAATTGCTTCTAATATGGTGACAAAAAAGTGAAAGTAGATCATTTGGAGTGGAGGATCTAAGAATAGAAAAGAGCCCTTGGCAGAGGGCAGGGGGAACAAGAAGACAGAGAGATTGGCTGTGAATAAGACTCACTGATAATGTGATAACACTGTTACTAACCTCTTGGGATTTGTAATATGTTTCTTTACCTTAGCTAAAGCTACCCTCTGACTTTACCACTGAATAATCATATATTTTCATAATGTCTTTCTTTTTGGAGCATTTTATGGTGAATAACCACAAACAAGGTGTTTACTGAATGTTGCAGTGTGTATTGCAGAGGCAAAATTGATGCATATTCATACTGCCTATCCCTTGATACAAGAGAATAATACATTACTAAAATATTAAAAATGATGTTGGTGAATGAAGTTTCTCCAGGACTTGAGGAATATTACCAACATACATGCAAACATAAAACTAGCTGAGCCTAAAAAGGTTTTGAGGACACCCATAATCTGCCACTTTACATATTTTTTTGCTGGATCAGGCACAAATGTATGCTGGTACCATGAAAAAAACAATTCTTAATTTTTGGACTTGGTCGGAGGATTTCTAAGAACCCTTGTTTTAGATAGCAGACAGAAGGCAGATCTTGGACGGTTTTGCCGTCCTATATCTAAAATGACTCTCTCACTACCCCAGAAACATGTGATTACAATACACCTCCGGTTTAATCCCTAAATTACCCCTACGACGATTGCTATCTGTCTTGCTAAAATTGAGTAAGCTGGTAGAGGAACAAAGTGGATAACAATGTCCTCCCCAGCCTCAGCATAGGACAGACACTTTTATCAGAGTGCCCCTGCATGTTCTGAAGTTAAGCAAATTGGTTCTGCTTTCAGTGAAGCACTGTGTAGTTTAGGTACCTTATAAAAGGGTTTACGGCGCATCTTGCCAACCGGATAGAAACATTCCTTTCTTCACAAAAATATCTGGCTTTGGTTAGATTATGTCTGTTTCTATTCCTGGGCTTGGTGTGTTGGGGCTCAATTCGCCAGGCCCTTCACCTCTCAGAGCTTAGCCTTAATCTGCATTTAACGGAGGCCCGGAAAAGACAGAAGTGATTATCGCAACGTTGTATGCTTAAAAGCCTTTATTTAATAATTTGTTTTAATGTCTTTGACTCTTTTCAATGTATCATCTGGATGACAAAGTCAGAGGTTAGTTTTTTTCTTTCTTAAGAGGATAAACAAATGATCTGAGAGTAGGGGTAGACAGCAGCTAAATTTAGTTTTTGAGAATTCCCCATGTAACTGTGTTGTATTATTCATGTTGTATTCATGTTTTTTAAACTCAAGTTGCAGGCAAAATTGGTTGGGTTTCTAGACAAGAGTTTGATATAAATTGGATATAATTCAGTGAAAAAAGCTGTTAACAGGATCATCATAGGGAAGC
Source organism: Etheostoma spectabile (assembly GCF_008692095.1). Classification (NCBI taxonomy): domain Eukaryota; kingdom Metazoa; phylum Chordata; class Actinopteri; order Perciformes; family Percidae; genus Etheostoma; species Etheostoma spectabile. The sequence goes on from NC_045742.1 coordinate 11,722,479, forward strand.
CACAACAGGGTTCAATTAATTGATCAATTTTTATAATTCCAAACAAACTAATCAGGCAGCGGTGCATGTTTTATAATACACTTTCTTGTTTCCCGTGACAGCTATGCCTCTTTTTTATTTGTTCAAAAAATTTTGAGCTTTTAGTAGATTAATTACCCTTCTTGCTGTAGCCTTGTTCTCCTCACTTCCCCTTTCGTTTACTGTCGGGAAACCTTCAGGCACCTTCTCCCCAGCACACGCACAGACACATACCATCCCCTCTCCTCTGGTCTCGTATGTAGTTGAAGTGATTGGATGAATAAGTTGTGCCATCCCATATGGTGGGCTGTCCTGCTGGATCTGATCACAGTAGTGAATGAAGGAGCCCATGAGTCACCACCGGTTTGTTCTGCCGCACTTGTCACACTCTGCTGTCGTATATTTCCCTCTCTCCCTCCGTTCATCCTGCCAGCCAACAGACGCCATGCCTTTTAAACTCTCTCGCCCTGTCGTTCACTGTCTGCCTCTCTCATGCACATCATAACTGCAATCTTCTGCATGCCCCGTCGTGCTCCTCCTTCTTTTTCTTTTTCCATTTTCTTTCTCTCTATCTCCCTAGATAAGGTAAAGTCTATGCCCTGTTCTCTGACAGCCTAAACATCAGTATGTTCCCCAAGCTCTGCACTTCCTTTACAGTCAGCACCAACACCATTTTCATTTATAAACATTTTATGCCAGCTCTGTAGGGTAATGGCTAATTTCTTCCACCACACGGCTCTTCATTAAAAGTTGATTTTCTGTCAAAGTGTATCCCAATCATATTAGCTGCAGCTACTTGGACAACTTTGGTTTACCTCAGGATTGTGTCTAAGTTGCTCACTCTGATGCATCCATGGTTATATTTTTAATCAGTAAAGATGTTCATGTTATGCTTGAACAGAGCTGATTTGATTTAAGGAAACATGTGGTTAAATAAGCGATAAAGCATGAAGAGATGTCTGGATATAAGACAATGACGAGACTGAGGTGACGACTTTCACAACGCATTAAGGAGTTTCCTTCACCAATTCCTTCACATTATTTTCCTGGATCAGGACACCTAAGAGGTCATTATTGTGACAAACCACTGCCCTTTACCAAAGAACATAAAAGAGTAGGTTGTGTTTAATTAACTCGGGACAAACAAAAGGTTTGAAAAGAGACATTATTTAAAGAGCATGCCTGTATGACTTTGACAAGTCTTAAGTGCTGTCCACAAAGACTCAGTTGAATAGACCATTGAAGAGGGCAACACCAGATGTCTTAAAGTTATAGTCTGTAAGATTTGAATTAGATTTTTTTCTAGCAGCAGCTTTGGTGATAAGATGTAATTGCAGGCGTGCCTCTGGGACTTCATTTCCCAGAGTTACTTTCAAAAACAAACAGCAACTGAATGACATCAGTAAATTGCAGTTCTTACCACTTTCCATTTATTTGCCTTACCCGGGGAGGAAAGGGCAGAACATCCCCTCAGACCCGAGTGGGCCCGGGCGCAATACATTGCTAACGTTATTAGTGGAGAAGAGCCTGTTGGGGCTAACTCTAGCAGGAGGATAACACAGTGTAGGCAGCACCAATTGTTTTTGTTTTTCTCTCTACTGACAGCACTCCATTTTTACAAACAACAGAGCTACATATTGGAATTGACAGGAATTCTCCTTTAACAGACAATTAACTATAAAATAATCGTATATAGAAAAGGGGAGAAAAAGAGGGGGATGACACGCAGCAAAGTGCTGCAGGTCGAGTTCGAACTTTGGGCCGCTACAAAGGACTCTACAAAGGAGTCTACATGGGGCGCACGCTCTTACTGGGTGAGCTAGAGGCCGCCCCACAGACAAAAACTTTAAGTTTAAAAAGATGGAGGCGATTTAGGCACTGGAACGTGACTTTTACTTTAATAATAACAATAAAAAGAATAACTTTTATTTATATTGCGCCTTTCATGCAACCCAAGGACACTTTACAGAATTACTGTGGCTAAGATAATGGATGAGCATTTTAAAAAATGTCCAGGGATGTAGCATTTTGAATATCTGCAGGGAGGGTGTTCCAGAAGGATGGGGCTGCAACACTAAAGGCTCTGTCTCCGAAGGTACAGAGTCTTGTGTGGGGAATGGAGAGCAGGCCAGAGTCTGAGGACTGCAGGTTTCGGGGTTGGGTGTATGGATAAACGAGGTCAAAGAGGTACTGTGGGGCCAGGGCATGGAGGGATTTGTAGGTGAGAAGGAGGATTTAAATGTGATGCGGGACTTGTGATGGGACTTAATTGGGAGCCAATTAAGGTGGATGAGGTTTAATTGGAAGCCAATTAAGGTGGATGAGGTTTGGGGTGGTGTGTTGCCAGGTCTTGGTGTGGGTAAGGACCCTGGCGGTAGAGCTTTGGACATACTGGAGCCTGTCTAGGGTTTTGCTGGGGACCCCAGAGAGGACTCCATTGCAGTAATCCAAACGGGAGGTTATGAAAGCATGAATTAGGCTTTCTGCCAAGGAGTCAGAGAGTGATGGCCAGAGTCTGGAGATGTTTTTGAGATGAAAAAAGGCTGATTTGTTGATGAATTTGATGTGAGTTTGGAATAAGAGGGTGGAGTTCAGGATTACACCAAGTTTGCGAACCTCAGAGGATGGGCAGATGGCACATCGATCAACAACTTTTCACATTAGGTACGGTTAAATTGTACTGTGCCCAAGTATATATTGCCCCCCCTCTCCACTACCCCACAGCTCAGCTTTCACAGTAGTAATGTGGTTCCATACCAGAAGACACTGGCATCATTGCCTGCGTGATATTTGTTTATGTTGGTGCTACAGTGTAGAAAAGGGCAGTGGGGCAGACATTGCTGCCCTGGGGACCATCAGACTAGTGAAGACTGGAAGAGCAGTGAGGTGAAGCTCTGCTCCTGGCTGAAGGAGGAGCCACAGCTGCTGTGGGCGGAGCTCTCTACCTTGCGCCGGAGCTCCGACTTCTGGCAGGATCTAGGTCTGTCCACAGCGGGCTGCACTTCAGTAGGATATAGAGGCATCTGTATTCAATTGAGACTGTTTCATAACTGGTTAAAAATAATGTTAATTGACAGTCCACTTCCATGTCTTGGTTTTCACACCTGATGCGAACCGTACCAGAGTGTACAAATGAACCGTATTCGAGAACACCTTTTCAAGTGGACTTCGTCACTGGACACAGTATTCTCACAAATTAAACAAACTGGACTTTCGAGTCAAGTGTAATGGCATCCGAGCCTGGGTCCCCTATGTGAAAGCCCTTTTTGACACTTCTTTTTGTGACTCCTCGTTGTTAATTACTGTATTCCATGTATCTTCATCTTGTACTATTGGACTACGCTGTCTATTATTTGCTCAACTGCAGCTTTACACATACAATTCAACGTAGGCACACAAACAAACTTCTATTCCCTGACGGAAATGTTCAATGAAGCTATATAAGCACAGGGAAGAATGGTGCGATTCATTAATTTGGGTGCAGGGTGTTTGTGATGGTCAACTACAGGAGGCCAGCGCTCAAGCTACTTTGATGCTGGTGTATCGTTCAATAGTAAGGAAATCAATACATATCCAACAGGTTCATCGCTCCATGAGTGCTGGGTGTGAAAATAGCTCCTTGTTTCAAGAGTTTGTACTTCTTTTCTCTACTGTTTCCCAATAACATTAAAAAGCCTTTTTCATGTTTGGCAATGCCTTCTCTTCCTTGATGCCTTCCTCACTCCCTCCTCTTCTCCATAACATTCTCCAGTTTTCTTGCTTTTATTTATGTTCCTTTCTTCTTCAGTATTATTTTTCTGAAAGGGAAAATCAATATACACTCAGCCGTGAGAAACAGCTGAGAAAGTAAACACTTACAATAAGTAAGCCTGGAGTTTTTTTTGAGTGAAAGTTTTTTTTTATCTGAAAGCATGTGTGTGTGGACATGCTTTTTTTGTAATTGTGTACTTTTGTCATGTTGCCACAAAGAAACCACTGGGTGCTGGAGTGGCTGATATCAGGAGCATATCATCACCTTGGAATGTCTGCACTGGCGATAGTGTTAGCATTGTCTAAATTACTGCTCTCTGAAGTACTGGGCACCACCATTACGTAGATTGGTGAAGGAAGATTGCTGAGGCCCTGGCAGGAGACCAGCTGAGTGTTCCTCAAGCTGGCAGGGTCATTCAGGAAGTGTAGTCTCCTCCCACAATGTCTCCATTGAGACCCGGCTGAGATTAGCTGTGTGTGTTTGTGTCCATGTACTCTTAGTTTCATTGAATAGCACAGAATTAGGACTTATACCAAGTGAATTTGTTTGGTTAAATCTGGAGAATGAGTTAAGAACGGTTGAGAATTTTAGGTTGTGGGATTGTAAATGAAACATTTGAAAAATGCATTTGAATTCAAAATGCAATTTTGGTCCTTACACACATATCACAAATGTGTGTGTGTGTATGTGTGTGTAAGAGAGAGAGAGAAGAGGAAGGGAGTGAAGGGAGGTCGGAGTTATTAGTCCAAAATCTCGCCTAGGGCGCCAAATGCCAGGCCCGGAGGCATTGAGCAATCACTCTAGTAAGACTGCTGCCACTTCTATCAAGTAACTTAACCTTTCATGAAAGAATAGGGTGCCACTCTTCGTGTGTCTTCTGTTACACAACCACACACTCGCGGTAATGTGACCTCTGCCTATAACATTACTTAGTTAAGGAACAGTTAATTGAGGCTTTTCCATCCACTGCTGCCGCAATGACATTTCATTGAAGCTCAGCAGAGCTGTGAGTGATGACTTGAAGCACATGTGTTTGTGTACATAGGTGACATAGCGAGAAAGATAAAATAAGACATGGCTCTGTATTTAGTTGATTACAGGGTGGATGTGGGAGTGAGCCAGCACATATCCATGCAAAGCTACATCAAGAACAGGGTTGGAGTGGGGAGGATTCACCTTGCCAATAACATGACATTTTCCACCAGCAATAATGCAGGTTTAATTCGGCTCTGAAGAGCATCTGGTGAAAATTGGACATAGTTGCTCTTTAGCATCATCCCATGAATGATAGATACCTCTCACCAGTGTGATAATGGTGTCTGTTGATGTGACTGACTGTTATTTATGTGCGATAACAATAAATGTGGATTTAAAGTAATAACTTTATTGATTTATATATATTGGTAGCACTTTTTTCAACAGGCTTACAAGTGCTTCACAAATAGTAGAAGATATTACCACTTTAGCTCTTAGTCTACATCAGGGGACTGTTAGCACGGTTTTGTTGTACAATCTGAGATTGCGTTATATATATATTATATGCTGTACATTAGAAGTATATACGACAACAATAGCCAGGAAAGGAGACTGAGTGTGTCCTTGTTCATACTTAAACTTATGTACATTAGGGCTGTAACGATCGACCAGGAGAGTTATACTCAGTAAATGTAATACAACTTTCTTTCTGCCACATGGTATCATTGGGGGTGGCTGTGGCTCAGTGGTAGAGCGGTTGCCTGCCAATTTGAAGGTTGCCCTGTAGCCCCATGTCAAAGTGTCCTTGGGCAAGACACTGACCCCCGAATTGCCCCCGATGCTGCGCCATCGGAGTGTAAATGAGTGTGAGTGTTTATCTGATGAGCATGTGGCACCTTGTACGGCAGCCTCGGCCACAGTGTGTGAATGGTGAATGGTTCATGTATGATGTTAAAGCGCTTTAAGTAGTTGTTAAGACTAGAAAAGCGCTATATAAATACAGTACATTTACATCATTTTGTCACATGCCACTTTGCAACACAGTAATACAACAAAGACCTTATTTATTGCTACTAATTGATTTCAATATTGATCAATCCAACAACACCAAAGATTCTTTTGTACCTTAAAATAATGTTTCCAAAATCGTTACAGTGGTTCATTAACTCGTTTGAATGAGACATAAGAATAATGGTAATGGTAACTTTAATGGACAATTCTGCTTCCAACCTGTAGGAGGAGTGAGGAGCTTTGGTGCTTACTGTAAAGGTGCTGGTTGACAAGCAAGTAGCTAACGCTAGGTCTATAACGTTAGCGAACTCTTGGTGGGTAACATAAGATTACGACATTGTTTAACACGCTCAGTTATATTTAGTATGATTGTTTTATCTATGGTTAAGAACTCTGGGCTAACCCACGAATTCATGGTAATGGTAATGGCAATGGTAATTTAGCCAGCTAGCACACCCCAGTCTGTCTGCCTCACTCTTCCGGCACTGTGAGGCTTCATTCGGGATGAGAGCTGACAACAGTTAGCATTGGAGCATTGGATCTGGACGGAATGGATAACTCTGGGAGTTCAAAGGGGTGTGTCGCGATTTTGCCTTCTCACTCCGCAACACAGATTTGTGGTATTTTGGTTTCATATTGCATATTGTTACAGCCATAATGTACATGGATCTGACTTTGTTTGTGTTTATATGTATGTGTGTGCATGTGCATGTGTGTGCATGTGTACCTGGGTGTGTGTCGTTGGGGCCACTGAGGAGGAGCATGTTAACCAGAGGAGCAGCCGGTCCACCAGATGTTCCAATTCCCACTAGGCTTGTCACAAGTGGACCTTTACTTTGCTCTCTCTCTCTGCAGTACACACAAACGC